>NC_066584.1:242252993-242627159 GCF_024323335.1 Lathyrus oleraceus
TCTAGTGAGGGTGTGATTCGAATCACATTTCCATAACCAAAATCGAAATTCACAAACTTGATCATGATTCAAACCAAGGCTTTTCATGATTCAAAACATGTTTCCCAAATCCAACATCTGGAAAAAGAAAAACTTCATGATTAAAATCATGTTTCCTAGAGTTTTTTGATTCTAAATAACAAACCTTCTAATTCAAATATCTTGCATTGACTTTCAATCAAAGGAATGTTTTATGCATTATGCATATTTTATGCATGAAAATGACCTTTTTATAAGAGATATGCAACAAACATATTGGGAGTGACTCAATTTCTAACAATAATAAATGAAATAACAAGCACCAAAACACTCAAACGAGATAGATATCTCTATGAGCAATTTCAGTCTCCCATTTTTTATGCTTGCCAACTTGCATTATAATTTAATCGACATGAATAAAGCTTGCCTAAAAGATTGCACTACAATTGAGTAAAAACACATAAAACAAATATAAACTCATTAGAATTTCTCCCCCTTTAACAAAATCAATAAGATATCGAGAGTGAATAGCCTTTAAACTCAAACAACTAGCACAAAGGAAACCTATAACAATTCCAAGAAGTTGAAATTATGCTAAAACAGTTAGAAAATAATATATATATATATATATATATATATATATATATATATATATATATATATATATATATATATATATATATATATACAAAATTGCAACATAATAGAATAGCTAAATAATGAACTTCTAATAATGCCAAATGTAATATATGCATAGAATTACATGAGCATAAATATCAACAAAACAAAATCATTAAGACAAATAAGGTTGATGAATGCAGATAAGTAATGCATGATGACAAGCTAATAGAGCATCATGCTCATAGATAAAAATGCATTTAAAAAGGTTTTAAATACAACACATCAAGATATCTAGGAGATACAAATTAAAAATAGAGAAAATGGATGGTGCACTGAGAGTGTAATCAGTGACAATCATGTATCCCGATAAGTTAGCTTGTAACTTTTAAATTACTTATATGATTTGACACTTTAAAGTATTTCGATTGGATGTATGTGTAATACTTTTTTACATTAAAAGTGCACTACCATTAAACTTTCAAGAACAAAATCAACATATAAGATAAAATCATATATATATATATATATATATATATATATATATATATATAGAGAGAGAGAGAGAGAGAGAGATAAAAGTTTAAAGAGATCATACCAATAGAGTTGATACACAATGTAACTTGCTCTACAAGAAAACGTTAGTACATAATAAAATATATAACTAAAGAAATAAGAATATGATCAAATCATATATATATATATATATATATATATATATATATATATATAATATATATATATTATAGAGAGAGAGAGAGAGAGAGAGGAAGAGAGAGAGAGGAGGAGAGAGAGAGAGAGAGAAGTTTAAAGAAATCATACCAATAGAGTTGATACATAATGTAACTTGCTCAACAAGAAAATGTTAGTACATAACAAAATATATGACCAAAGAATTAAGAATATGATCAAAGCTTATTCTAAACAAGACGGACCAATGATCCTCACTTCCCTATGGATCTTGCGAATCGATTTAACAAATAATGATTTTGTAAAAATATCAACAAGCTAATTTTTAGTGTCCACATATTCCAAAAATCACATCATCCTTTTCCACCTGATCCATAAGAAAATGGTGCTTAATTAAATGTGTTTAATGCGTGAATGTAAAACTAGATACCTGGTGATACTAATATCACTAGTGTTATTACACTTAATTATAACACATTCAAATTTTAAATCATAATTTAATAGTTGCTGCTTTAGCTAAAATTTCAACGTCATCTTGAATTTACCTAACTTTTCTTTACTATTATTTAAAATAAAATGTTTGCAGCCAAAAATGTGAAAATAAAAAGTATTTGGATTTTCATCTTTAAGTAAATCATATGACATTTTCACTATGATAGGTCTAATGACCATCCTATTTAAGACGTGATATACGGTGTTAACTGGATCTTTCCAAAAGTATTTAGGTAGACTCATTTCACTTATCATAGTTCATGTAAAATTATTTTAAAATATAATTTTTATGCTATACAACACTATTTTTTATGGAGTTTGTGGACTTCAGAAGTTATGGGTTATACCATTTTCATCACAAAAATATTCAAAGTGATGATTAAGAAATTCACCATCATGATCACTTCTTAAAGGATTTATTTTGAAGTTGAATTGGTTTTGCACAAGGATATAAAATCTAACAAAAAGTTTAAAAATTTCGTTCTTATAGATTAAGAATGGAGCCCAGGTAAATCTAGTGAAATCATATACTATTATGGAACCATAGTAATTTCCTCTTATACTTTTAGTCCTCGAGGGTCAAAAACTATATATATGGATAAGCTCAAGAGTTTTATTTATGGAAACATATATTTTTTTGGTTTGAAAGACACTCTTGTTTACTTTCCAATTTGGCATGCATCACACAATTTCTCTTTTGAAAAGTTTATTTTAGGTAGATCAATTAGATTATTGGATGATATCTTCTTAACCAAATCAAAACAAACATGACCCAAACGTCTATGCTATAGCCAAGAGTCTTCACAACGGATGACTAATTATTTTATATCATTATTTGATACATCATATAGATTTAACATACATACATTATCAACCCTTGAACACTCTTTCCTTATGAGCTTTATGTTCAATTAGACAATTTAAGGTATTAAAAGTGATAGTATACCCTTTGTCGTATGATTCACTAATGCTTAAAAGGTTGTTTTTAAGCCATATAACTAAAATCGCACCATCTATAGTGATTATGGAGGAATTTTCCATAATATTTTCACCTAAAATATTAGCTAGATTATTGTCCTCATGTGTGATGTAGCCAGTCTCTTTATGAACAAATTCGATAAACATCGACGTTTCTCTCGTCATACACCTTCAACAACCACTATCTAAGAACCATGTCTTATTTGCAACTATAAGACATTCCTGCATGCATATCAACAAGGTAATTTAGGTACTCAACTTGTGTTGGATCCTTGGGGTGAGTATTAGGACCTTTAGGTATCCATGTCATGAGACCATTAGGAAATTTTACATTTATAAGGTGACATTTAGGCCTAATATGTCCCTTCTCACTATAATAGTGATAAATCACTTTATAAGAAATCTTCTTTATATTCTTCCTAGTGACATAGTCATTTTTCATATAAGGTTTTCTAAAACTTTGCCCTTCATCACTTGAACTAATAGAAAAAATAGTAGGAGTTTTGGAGAGTTATTTTAGTTGTCCTTTCAAGTTGCAAATTTCAATTTTAAACTAGGAAAAATATCACACTCGATTAAATCTACTTTTTATTCTAAAGTATGAGGAGAACACAACTACTCACTCAAAAGTGATGCATATTCCTCTTTCAAGGATTCTTGAGCACCTTTAAGTTTTAAGATTTCTTCCTCAAATTTTACAATATTTTTCCTTTGGGAGGATATTTTCTTAAACGCATTTAAATATTGAGCATGAATTTAATAAAAATAATTTGAAAACCCATTATAAGAATGTATGAAATGTGAATCATAATCACTTACCTCTAAATCTTTTTTTTGTGTGATGCGCCATCAGACATAGAGTAACTATTTCTTCATTCAAACTTGTATTGGAAGAGGAATAGTATCCATCTTCTTCCCAAGTGATATTATTTCTTTTCAGATTGTACATCAATTTCTTACATTTGCGCTTCATTAAACTTGGACAATCAGTTTTGTAGTGTTCAGGTTTACGACATTCATAACATGTTACTTGTCTTTGTTCGTTCTTATTATATTCTAATTTCTTTGATGGGTTTGATTTTCTAAACTTCATTAAGCTTTTATCATAATGCTTCAAACTCTTTCTCTTTATATGTTTGTTGTAGTGTCTAACAAACAAACTCATCTCTTCATCTTTTGAAGAGGCTTTATTTATATTATCTTCATCATCCTCTACCTTGGCATTGGAAGAGAATGGATTCAAGGATATAATTCTATTTTCTTCTTTAACTTTGTCTTTATTTTTCATGTTTTCTTCACTTGTTTCGGGTCTTTTCAACTTGTGTTCATGTTTAGTGAGTTTTCCAAAGAGTGTAGATATATGAAGTGATTTAAGATTGTTGGATTCCTTGATGGCAGTTACTTTTGGTTGTCACTCCCTACACATAGACCTTAAAACTTTTTTAGCAAAATCCTAATTAGGCATAGTCTTACACAAACTCTTTAACTTATTGACTATATGAGAGAAATCATCTGGATAGAAGCCACAAATGGATTCCATACGGAAGTGTTCGTACTTCATATTTAAAATGTTAATTTTAGATTTTTTAACATCTTCAGCTCCCTCATGGAGAACCTGTAGTGAATCTCACATTATTTTATCTATTCTAGAATGTGAAATTGAAAAATATACATTAGCGTTCAAAACGAATATCAGTAAATTCCCCACTTTCAAATCGTAAGACACCTATTTAGTTTTTCACCATTCCATTTCTTAGGATCTTTCTTAATAGAAATTCCATCTACGATACTTTTAGAGATAAAAGTACCATTCTCGACAGAAACCCAAAGTAATTTATCAATTGACATTAGGTGCGGGAATATGTAATCCTTCCGATATGAATAATTCTCTCTAGTGAAAATGGGAGCTCTATTGTACACACCCTTCGAATCATCCTGAACCATATTCAAAACATTTACAGTCGCGAGACTTGATCAAAAGACTAGCTCTTGATGCCATTTGTTGGTTGAATATGAGTGTATAATGATCTAGAAAGGGGGGTTGAATAGACCTTTTTCTTCTTAAAAATTATTTTGAAAACAAATTTTGACAATTAAAATTTGAAGAGCTTTTAGAAAGGATTACAAAATTTTGATCAATGTTTGGAGGATTTTAAAGGAATTAAAAACAATGATGAATTTGACTAAGCAATAGTGTGAGATTTAATCTAAGTAGATTCAAACAAATATATTTAAATGTGAATTCATTAATTAAAATAAAAAGCTAAGATTACAACTTTCAACATAATCAGCAACAAGAATTATTCAAAAGACGAGATTTAATAAAAACCTATGCTTAAACATTAAATAAATATTAATAGAAATTAAACATAACAACATTCATACTACTAAAAAGCAATAAACCTTAAGCATGTAAGTCTAAGAAAAAACTAAAGGGATGGAGTAAGAGAGACTGTATGTCGAGATTTGTATTAGTTTGGTGTGTTATCCTCTCTAACACTTAATCCAATCTCCAAAGGAAAGCCATCAAAATTTGTTGTTGTCTTCCACTATAGATTTTAGTATAGTGTCCTTTGATACAAAAGATATCACAAATTAAAGTTGAAATACTAAGAATAAACTACTATATTAAACACTTCTATTTCTTTATTTTCTTCAAATGCACACAACTCACAAATTTGCAAGAACTCCAAGATCCATGATATTGAAAAAATACATCTTCACACATATCTTCAAGGACTCTAATATCTCGTCCACACCAATCACCATTTGATTCTATCATGATTTCCTTGTCCGAGTCTTGGAAAATAAATCTTCATTTTCTTAACTGGAACTCAATCTCCACAAATCTAAAACATGATTATACTAGTTAAAAAGTATTCTAAAAAAATATTAGAACCCCTAATGAATCTCTCAGAATAATAATTCATACTTTTCCATAGAGTTAAGAAACACTCAGTAATAGTGTTTTGGTTTGAGGTTGAAGATGAAGTTTCAGAAAATATCACATAGATAACTTTTCTCCCTAGAAATATTAACACTCAATATTTTTCCTCCAAGGTTTATTTAAGAGAGATTTTTGACACAATAAGATATCAACACAAAATCAAAGTAAAAAAAAAACAAAGAACACAAGAGAAATGGTAACCCATTTTGGTGCAAACAACACCTGCATTTGGATGGCACTCTACCTAAGAGAAGAAATCTACTCTTTAATAGAATTAGTACAAAGTGTCTTAGATGAACAATCCCCTTGTTCAATGCCCATCTTCTTAACACTACCTCAATGTCTTTCTATTTAGGTATCCCCCTAAATATGAGAACTCCCTATAACTTTCTCTCAGTCATTAATCACAATGATCAACCTCGATAAATATAATGATGAATGTTGAATATAACTCAACTAAACAAACCAACTACTATGCTTTAAGATATGAATGAAGCAATATCATGGTGTACAAGAACCAACAAACAAAAGATTAAAATTATGTTAGCACGGAGATTTGATCCTAGAGTACACACTCAAACATGAGGTGAGAGTCTCCTTAAATAGCAGTGCCATTATGGGATTTTTCTCTTTGGATATTTGATCTGATATTATCCAGAATAATATCTGATATTGTTGGATTTGACTTGTTCCACAAAAGTCTCCAACAAAAAGATATGATTTGTTTTTAATTCAAACTCAAATTTAAATCTTCATTTCAATTGATTTATCTTAAATCCTAGTTATCAAACAAATCACATCACACATTGATAAAATATAGTAACAAATCTTGTTGCATAATACTGTATAAAATACGGGCAAAAACAATAGTAACTTTGTTCTACAGACAAGGGCCACATGTTGGGACATCTGTTCACACATGTGTCTTCCTTCACAAAAGTAGCAAGGGCTAAATGTGTCACCCCAGATAGAATATCATGTCCAACATGTGTTCATACCATTTTGTTTTGCATAATGAAGCATATCCAAAAAGGAACCACAATACCCCCCCCCCCCCGGACAAATTTTGGCAAAACAACATTCTTCATAAACATACAAGATGTGCACCATAAGTTGAGAATTAAGCACATCACACACATAACAATCAGAGAAAAAAAATCAGTCAAAGCACAAACAATAACAACACACATCAGAGCAGTTCAATAGAAGAATAAGATATAAGATATATGGTTTCTACACAACAGTCAGTCACACAATGCTCCAAAACAGTCAGTCATGCAATCATTCATGATTAGTTAGTCATGCATGGACACACAGTTAGTAGTCAGTAGTGAAGATTTAGAATCTACTGCTAACACATAAAGAAAATAACACACACAATCACATAGAGTTGAGGCCAGATGCAAGGCCAGATGCTTCAGCATGTGTACACATGAACTCAAAGTCATCAAATATCAATGCTCATTCACCAAATCACAAAGTCAGTAGTCACACCACTCCATTACACACAATTACTCCCCCCTTTTGCCATAATTTTGAAAAGGTATGATCCAAAAAAATCATCCAGTCAGTCAGCACAAGGTTATTATGTTAGCACATACACAAATCATGAGTAGACAAACATCAATCATCAAGAGAACTAATGTTGAACAAGATACTAGAGCATCTGAACAATTATTGGCAACAAAACCATGAGGCTATTAAGCCATTAAAAGTCCAAAACAAGGGAACAAAAACATGCCCAAATACAAGGGCAAACCAAAACAAAAGAATTGCAGGCAGAAACTATAAATTCAAACTTCAGGGTCTAGATCTTACCAGTTGACTTTAAAACATCACCATACACCAACTCAAAAGCCTTCAAGATTTATCTTGAATTGATTCTATAAAAGTTACCCAATCTTCATCAGCATCTGGGTTGCTCTCTTGCACAGGTTTCTTCTTCAAGGTCTTCATATTTGTCATAGGTGTCTTCCTAGTCACAGATTTTCCAATAGATGGTCCACCACGTGTATCCACAACATTAGCTGAAGAATAGGAACCAACTTCCTTTGTCTTATTTTTCTCCACCTTAAGAAATCTATCAAATAGCATTATTGATATTAATTCCATCGGATGAGGAAAACATATTTGGATTCTCATACTTTTAACTCATATTGAAAAAAAAAGCACTTGAGGGATAAGAGAAAGAATAGTTTTCTAAGAGAAAGATGAAGATAAGTGTAGGTTATTCTTGCTTGTAACAAAGGACCAGATAAGTGAAGAGTTTGAAAAATAATCAAATAGTCTCATGTCATGAGCACCATAGAGCATAAAAGAGAGATACTTGCTTGGTCTTCTTGCATGCCTCCCTAGCTTTAACTACTATAGTCATTCACATATGTAAACACCAAGAGCACCCCTTAAATTTTCAAACTAGACTGCATCTAGAGCCTTAGTGTAAATGTTAGCCAATTGTTTTCCATTTGCACCCTTTAAGTTCTCTGATGAAGTGGTGATGAATGTTAATGTGCTTAGTTCTAATGTGTTGGACATGTTTTTTTAAAATATTTATAGCACTCATGTTGTCACAGAATAATGTCATGACATCTTTCTCGACATTGTACTCCTTCATCATCTGTTTCATCCAGACCAATTAAGTCCAATTGTTCCCTACAACAATGTATTCAGCTTCATCAATGGATAATGAGACACAATTTTATTTCTTATTGAACCAAGAGATCAAATTGTTTCCAAGGATGAAACATCCACTTAATGTACTCTTTCTATACTCAACACTTCCAATCCAATATGCATCATAATACCCTACTAGTATTACATTTGTATCATGAGAATATAGAATACCACATTCATAGGTTCCATTGATTTACTTCAAGATCCTCTTTACTTGAGTTATATGATTGGATTTTGGTTTATCTTGATATCTATCACATACACCTATGGCAAATGTGATGCTAGTTTTGCTAGATGTTAGGTATAGCAAACTTCCAATCATACTTCTGTAGAGACTTTAATGTACATCAACTCCACTTTAATCCTTTGACAACTTCAAATGAGTACCAGCTGGAGTTATCTTATAGATTGCATTTTCAAGACCAAACTTCTTCACTATTTTCTTCACATACTTGCTTTTGGATACAAGAATACTGTTTTTCATTTGCTTTATTCGAACACCAATAAAATAAGTAAGTTCTCCTACAAGACTCATCTTAAACTCAAATTGTATTTGTTGAAGAAAATGCTCCACCATCTTGTCTGACATCCCACCAAATATTATGTCATCAACATAGATATGGGCTATCATGATCTCTCCTCCATCATTCTTCACAAATATAGTTTTTTTAAATTTCTCCTCTATTGTATCCATTGTTGACCAGGAAGTCAGTTAACCTTATCATACCAAGCTCTTGGAGCTTGTTTAAATCCATATAGAGCTTTCTTCATTTTGTAGATATGATCTAGAAAATTGGGATCAACGAACCCCTTTGGTTTCTCTACATATACTTCTTTATTAAGATAACCATTAAGAAAGACATTTTTAACATCCATTTGATATAACCTGAATTTCATCATGCATGAAATTCCTAGTAACAATCTAATGGACTCAAGTCTAGAAACAAGAGCAAATGTCTCATCAAAATCAACTCCTTCTATTTAAGTGTACCCTTGAGAAACTATCCTTGCCTTGTTCCTTGTTACATCGCCACCTTCATCATGTTTGACCTTGAATATCCACTTGGTGCAAATAAAATTGACATCTTCTAGTCTTTGAACTAATTCTCATACATTATTCCTTGTGAAGTGACACAATCCCTCTTGCATGCCATTTACCCAGAATTCATCAGTCAATGTTTCTTTGACTTTCTTAGGTTCAATCTTGGAGATGAATCAAGAGTTGAAAATCATATATTTGGATCTAGTGATGTCTCATTCATTCATATTTCGTATGACATTTTCAATAGAATGGTCCTTCTGAATTATGATAGGTGGTCCCTTGTTAGTTTGAGGATTTTCAGAATTTATGTTTTTAGTACAAGTGTATGACTCCTTCGGTGGGAGATCTGTTGGGACATTTTTCTATTGAGGGAAACATTATCTTCATCCTTAACAAACATCATTTTCTTCAGGGTTATCATCATTGACAACATTAATGGATTCCATCTTTGTCTTGGTACAAATGTTATACACCCTGTAGGCTCTTTTATTGGCAAAGTAACTAAGTAATATCCTTTCATCACTCTTAGGATCCATCTTTCTTATTTTCTCACGATCTGCCAAGATGTAACACTTGCTACCAGAGACATGAAAATATTTAAAATTAGGTTTCCTCCCTTTCCAAAATTCAAACAAAATAGATTTGACTTTGTTAGGGACCAATTAGTACTACTTTTTATATCATTTTATTGGTCCCTTTTACCAAGTTTTGATGTAATTACACACTTTTATTCTCACTATTTTGTATAAATGCAATTAGGTTTAATTTATTTTGTTTTGAATAGTTATTTCACATATTTGTTAGTTTTGTAGAATTTTTGGTTAAGAAGGCTTTGGATTGCAACACCACATTTTGGAGGAAGCTTGCCAAACAAGGAAGCTGGAGAAGCAACAGTTCGCGCCGCGAACTACCTTCGCGCCGCGAACTACCTTCGCGCCGCGAAGGCTGCGAATCCAGCAAGCTGACTTCTTGCAGAAAAGGTTTATTGCCATTTTGATGTCTGCCTGGGAATTGCTTTCCTGCTTTAGATGATAATGACCAATTAGGGAAATGTCAACCTTTTTGTTAGAAAAATACATTATTCTAGGGCATACACTATTATCATACACACATTGATATTGAGAGCTTTTTGTAAGAGAGAAAAAGAAAGTTTTTCTTTTTTAACTTTCTGCTTTGAACAATGATGATGAGGAGCTAAACTCCCTTTTGTCAAGATTGGAGGTAGTAGCTATTCTCATATGTTTATGTATTCCATTTGATTTATATTATGATAAAGATTGTTGATGTATTGAATACTATTTTTGCCCTAAGTTGAAAACCAGATTTGAGTAGTTGTCGAGAGAGGTTATTTGAGTCTTGACATAAAACAGATTTTCAAGTAGCGAATAAGTTGTAGAGATAGATTTATTCATTACTCTTCTTTGGTATTAAGCATTAAAGATTGCTATATTGATAGTTAGGTGGAGAGATCGTCTAAGGATCAATATAGTGATTATCACAATATCATTTAGACATAAATGACTTTGAGAGGATACTTGAACATCATCAATAATCTTGAATCTATTTATTTATCATAAGGAATCATAAGCATTTGAAATAGTGAACTCCAATCTTTCCAAGCTTTTATATTTGATTAAAACCATTCTACTATTTTTAGTGACATTTACTCACAAGATAATTTTCCAAACAAAACAACCTTGTTACTTTCTAAACTTATAACATTTGGATTATAGAACGGCGGTAATATCAACCAATCTCTGTGGATACGATATAAAATATTTGCCGAAGATATACTTTTCAACAAATTGGCGCCGTTGCCGGGGATTGGTGTCGATATTACAAGCATTGCAATAATTCTTTGTTTTAAGTTGTGTTACATTTATTACTATCCCTCTTTTGTTTCACTTGGTTTGTTAGTTTTGTAGATTCTAGTGCATGCGGGGAAGAGCAACCGAGGAGCAACTTCAATTCGATCCTGAAATTGAAAGAACACTTCGGAAGCTCAATAGCAAAACACAAAGAAGAAGGAAACTAGCCGAAGAGAGGAACCGGAGAGAAGAAGCATCTACTTCCGCACTTATTCCAATCGAAGAAGTGGTTGTAGAGGCTTGTGACGGAAACATGGCGGATGACAATCGTACCGAAATTTCCGCTAATAGTCCACGAAGAAATGCTCAATTTGCCCGTGGAGGAAGAAATACGGAGATGAAGACCGGAATCCTCCAACTTCTCTATGCAAATCCATTCACCGGAATGGATCATGAAGATCCATATACCCATCTCATCAAATTTTATGAGATTGCGGGTTCTACGGGAATAGATGAAACGGGTGAAGAGGCACTATTCAAGAGGATATTCCCATACTCTTTAGTGGGAAAGGCAAAAGAGTGGTACCTTGATCAAGCACCGAGAGTGATGACGGATTGGAATTTGTTAGAAGAAAAGTTCTTAGAAAGATACTTCCCTCAATCCCGATTCATGGAAGCCAAAACGGCTATTGCGGTATTCACTCAAGGAGGCAACGAGTCTCTAAATGAAGCTTGGGAAAGATTCAAATCAATGTTGAGAAAATGCAAGGGACATGGTTTTGATGAGCTCACTCAAATCCATATTTTTCTAAATGGACTCCAATCAACTCACAAGACACTTCTGGACGCCACCGCGGGTGGCTCGCTTATGTCAAAAACTGCGGAAGAAGCTAAAGTCATTATTGAACGGATGGCCCTCAATGATCATCAAGGTCAACATGATCGTAGCCCTTCACAACGTAAGCCGGGAGTTCTTTAGTTAAATACCAATGATGCCATCTTTGCTCAAAACAAGCTATTCTCTCAACAAGTGGAGCTTCTCACTCAACAAATGGCCAAGCTTCCACAGCAAATAAAAGAGATTCAAGGGTTTCAAGTTCAGCATCAAGTAGCATGTTGCGAATTATGTCAAGGGGATCACCCTACTGGTTTTTATCCTCCACCCCAAGAAGAAGTGAGTTATGTGAACAATCAAAATCAGGGCTATCAAAGACAACAGCCTAACAATCAAGGCTACCAACCAAGAAACAATCAAGGCTATCAACCGTTAAGGTTCAACAATCAAAATTTTCAGCAGCAAAGTCCTTACCAACATCCAAACTCTCAAGGACAGCAGTCGCAAAGAGGAAATTCCAAGCTAGAAGACACTCTTCAACAATTCATGCAAGCTTCCATGGAAAATCAGAAGAGTAACGAAGCAGCAATTAAAAATCTGGAAAATCAAGTAGGCCAACTTGCGAAGCAACTATCAGAACAAAACGCAGGGCCTTCTTTCTCTGCTAACACTCAACCGAATCCAAAGGAGCATTGCAAAGCAATTGTCACAAGGAGTGGTAAAGAGTTGGTAAGTGAAAAAGGTGAAGAGATTGTAGAAGAGAACATCACTGATGGGATGCTGGAAGAAAAAGACATAGTTGATGAAAGGGAAAATGCTACTGGAAATGCTCAGTTCGCGCCGCGAACCACCTTCGCGCCGCGAAAAAAGCAGGTTTTGCCAACTGAGCAGCAGATTGATTTGGAAGGGAAAAAGGATGCTGAATCAAAGAAGAAGAAGAAATCTGAGAAAGGGGTGAGCGTCATTCCAACTCAACATTTACCCTATCCACATGCTCCATCAAGGAAGGACAATGCTAGGCATTATGCACGGTTCATGGACATCTTCAAGCAACTCCAAATCAACATTCCATTTGTTGATGCATTAGAACAAATGCCGCGGTATGCTAAATTCATGAAGGACATTCTTACCAAGAAAAGGCGACACGTGGAAGATGAGACCATATTGCTTGATGCACGGTGTAGCGCCATCATCCAAAAGACTCTCCCAAGGAAGGAGTTTGATCCGGGCCGGGTTGTTCTACCGGTAACCATTGGAAGCACATACGTTGGAAATGGTTTGATTGACTTGGGCTCTAGTATAAATTTAATCCCCCTCTCCATTGTCAAAAGATTGGGGAATGTTGAGATTAAATCGACGAGAATGACTCTACAACTAGCCGACAAGTCTACCACCTCACCATACAGAATCGCTCAAGACATGCTTGTGAAAGTGGACAAATTTTTATTTTCGGTGGATTTTGTAATAGTAGAGATGGATGAGGACCGTGATGTACCCCTGATTCTTGGAAGACCTTTTATGAAAACTGCTCGGATGATGATTGACATAGATGATGGGCTAATGAAGGTGAGAGTGCAAGATGAAGAGGTGACCTTTAATCTTTTTGAAGCTATGAAGCATCCAATCGACAAGCATGATTCTTTCCGAATCGATGCAATTGAAGAGGAAGTAGTGGAGGTCGCGAACCAAATTCATATCTCTAATCCTCTAGAAAGATCCCTTATCGGAGCATATAACGTGTTAACCGACAATGAGGAACGAGAAATCGAAGCAGTGTTGCACGAGCTAGAATCTTGTGGTGAGCTGGCCTATCAAGAAGAATTAACGGAAGACTTGGATGCAAAGAAGAAGACGGAAGAGAAAAAGTTAGAGTTGAAAATGCTTCTGTCACACTTGAAGTATGTGTTTCTTGGAGACGAGTGTACTAAACCAGTGATTATAAGCAACACGTTGTCCACACAAGAGGAAGACAAGTTGATTCAAGTATTGAAAAAGAATAAAGGTGCAATTGGGTGGGTGTTATCCGACTTGAAGGGTATTAGTCCGGCCTATTGCATGCATAAGATCATGATGGAGGAAAATTTCAAACCAGTTGCGCAACCTCAGAGGCGTCTGAATCCATCAATGAAAGAGGTGGTCCGGAAAGAAGTTGTCAAACTATTGGAAGCCGGAATGATTTATCCTATATCCGATAGTGCATGGGTGAGTCCGGTACAAGTGGTCCCCAAGAAAGGCGGAATGACGGTGATAAAAAATGATAAAAATGAGTTGATTCCGACAAGAACAGTGACAGGGTGGAGGATGTGTATCGACTATAGAAGGTTGAACCAAGCCACAAGGAAAGATCATTTCCCACTACCCTTCATGGATCAAATGTTGGAGAGGTTAGCCGGCAAAAATTTCTACTGTTTCTTGGACGGATATTCGGGGTATAATCAAATTTCAGTAAATCCGGCAGATCATGAGAAGACAGCTTTTACGTGTCCTTTTGGCATCTTTGCTTACCGAAGAATGCCTTTTGGGTTATGTAATGCACCGGCCACTTTTCAACGGTGTATGCAAGCTATCTTCGCAGACTTAATAGAAGAATGCATTGAGGTGTTCATGGATGATTTTTCTATTTATGGATCATCTTTTGAATTGTGTTTAAAACACCTTGATGTAGTTTTGGGGAGATGCGTGGAGACCAACCTAGTGCTCAACTGGGAAAAATGCAATTTTATGGTCACCGAGGGTATAGTACTTGGTCACAAGATTTCTTCTGAAGGTCTAGAGGTGGACAAAGCCAAGGTGGAGGTTATTGAGAAACTACCACCTCCAACTAACATTAAAGGGATAAGAAGCTTTCTAGGACATGCCGGTTTCTACCGGAGATTCATACAAGATTTTTCAAAGATCGCAAAGCCATTGAGCAATTTGCTCAACAAAGGTACGCCTTTTCTTTTTGATGAATCATGTCTTAAAGCTTTCTTAGATTTGAAAGAAAAGTTGGTCACCGCACCAATAATCGTAGCACCAAACTGGAACATTGATTTCGAACTCATGTGTGATGCTAGCGATTATGCAGTTGGTGCGGTGTTAGGACAAAGAAGCGATAAAGTTTTCCATGCCATACACTATGCTAGTAAGGTGCTCAATGAAGCACAAGTTAATTACGCAACAACTGAAAAGGAATTACTAGCCATAGTATATGCATTGGAAAAGTTTAGAGCTTATTTGATTGGTTCAAAAGTTGTAATTTACACTGACCACTCGGCGATAAAATATCTGCTTACCAAGCCGGATTCAAAACAAAGGCTTATTCGTTGGATCCTTTTATTACAAGAGTTTGATCTAGAAATTCGGGATAAAAAAGGTTCTGAAAACTTGGTGGCAGATCATTTGTCTCGGTTGGTCAATGTAGACATTACAAACAAGGAAGAGGAGGTGAGAGAAGAATTTCCAGATGAAAAACTCTATGCGATTCAAGTGAGGCCTTGGTTTGCTGATTTTGCTAACTACAAAGCAACCGGTTTAACACCGGAATACCTCACTTGCAATCAAAGAAGGAAATTCTTGGCAGATGCAAAATATTATGTTTGGGATGACCCTTATCTGTTTAAAGTAGGAGCAGAAAATATTTTGAGACGGTGTGTAACAATTGAGGAGTCAAGAGACATTCTTTGGCACTGTCACAACTCTCCGTATGGAGGTCACTATAGTGGTTTGAGAACAGCCACTAAAGTACTCCAATCGGGTTTTTATTGGCCATCCTTATTCAAAGATGCGCACGAGCATGCGAAGAGTTGTGACACATGTCAACGGAGTGGAGGAATAGGAAAACGGGATGAAATGCCTCTAACCAACATGCTAGAAGTGGAAGTTTTTGATTGTTGGGGTATTGATTTCGTTGGCCCATTCCCCTCTTCTTTCTCAAATGAGTACATACTAGTAGCTGTCGATTATGTTTCGAAGTGGGTGGAAGCAATTGCCTCACCTAAGGCCGATGCCAAAACAGTGATCAAATTTTTAAAGAAAAACATATTTTCACGTTTTGGTGTGCCTAGAGTGTTGGTAAGTGATGGAGGCTCACACTTTTGCAATACACCCTTAGAAAAAGTTCTGCAACATTATGGTGTAAAGCACAAGGTGACCACTCCCTACCACCCACAAGCGAACGGTCAAACTGAGGTTTCAAACTGGGAAGTCAAATGGATTCTTGAGAAAACAGTCTCGAATTCAAGAAAAGATTGGTCCTTAAAACTAGATGAAGCTTTGTGGGCGTATCGCACTGCCTACAAAGCACCTATTGGGCTGACTCCGTTTCAAATGGTGTATGGGAAGACTTGTCATCTTCCAGTGGAAATGGAGCATAGAGCATTATGGGCTCTTAAGTTCTTGAATTTCGACTCTACTCTAGCTGGAGAAAGAAGGAAAGATCAACTCCATGAATTGGAGGAACTAAGGAACAATGCATACCATTCTAATAAGTTGTACAAGGAAAAGGTAAAGGCATACCATGATGGAAAGGTCCGCCATAAGGAGTTTCATGTTGGACAGATGGTATTGCTTTTTAACTCAAGGTTGAAGTTATTTCCTGGTAAGTTGAAGTCGAAGTGGTCAGGACCATTTGTTATCAAGGAAGTACGGAATTATGGAGCCATTGTGATAGAGGATCCAAAGTCACAAGAGAGCTGGACTGTCAATGGTCAAAGATTGAAAGTCTATCATAGTGGTGACATAAACCGTGATGTGTGTGTCATTTCCTTATCTGGACCAGGCTAATCGAGGTACCGTCGAGCTCTTAACGACATTAAACAAAGCGCTTGTTGGGATGCAACCCAACGTTGTAAGTTTGCATTTTATTTTATTTTTTTTCTGTTGTGTGATTGTTGCCTCTGTTAAAAATTTTATTTTGGGGTTCTGTTTTTCAGGGTTCGCGTCGCGACCCCCAGTTCGCGCCGCGAACAGAATGAAGAATTTTGGGAGGTTCTGTTTTTCATAGTTCGCGCCGCGACCCCCAGTTCGCGCCGCGAACTAAGGGAAGAATTTCAGGTCGCGTCGCGAACAATGTTCGCCCCGCGAACATTGCGTGACAGAGTCACTTAAATTCTGTTTAGGTCACTTTCTTTTCTCATTTCAACACTTTTTAAAAAACACCAACTTTGCCGCGCTTTCACCCCACTCTCAAAATCCCACCAAATACTAAAAATCTTCAGTCCCCATTGTCTAAATCTTCATTTGTTAGCAAGATTTAGTGATTCAAAAGGTATGTACTCTTCAATTTCTCTTTTCCAATCCCTTTTGGGTTTTTCAATTAGGGTTGGTTAGAAATCAAAATTTTCTGTAGATTACCTCTTGAAATCACTATGCATGTTTGATTTAGAGTAGGATTAGGGTAGAGGTGAGAACTTTGATTGATTGGGAGTAGATTGCTTCCCACTTGTGGAACCCTAGAAAGCTCTGGGAAATTTCCTGGATTCGCAGAGTTCGCGCCGCGAACTGGCCTTCGCGCCGCGAACTGTGAATTCCAGCACCATGTTTTTGTGTTGATTGTTTGCTAATCCTGTTCATGTTTGTTCTGTGGTTGTTCTGGTGTTGATTGCAGATGTCCAAAAGAACTAAAACCACGGCACCTCCTCAAGCCCGTTCAATCAGAAAGTTCATAAGTGATGAACACGAGGCACGATTCGAGAGCCTCATTAAGAGAACCATTTTGCCTGAGAGGTTTATCCGGCTAGCTCCAACCGGGGTGTATCATAGCATGGTTGCGGCTTTTGAACGACGAAAGTGGATGAATTTATGCGAACCAGAAGCAGCAATCAACTACGATATTGTTCGAGAATTTTATGCGAATGCTATGCATCGCGAGGAGGGTATGACTTTCATCTACCGATCCAGGGTAAGGGGCAAGCTCGTGTCCTTTGGAAGGGATGACATTAATTCTTATCTGGGTAATCCCCTAACTCTCGGAGAGGGTGAGCGTTGTGAGTACAGTACCATGGAGGCAGCTAACAGGTGGAATCTGGAAGCGGTCAATGCTACCCTATGTCTCAGCGGAAAATCCTACGAACTGAATGATCAAGGACAGCCGAAATTGTGGAAAAGAGAAAATTTTAATTTGGGAGCTAGGGCTTTTCTGGTGCTACTGTTGACTAATATCCGACCAAGAAGCCACACCACCACAATTCCTAGGGATGTAGGATGTCTATTGTACTGCATCATGGTCGGGAAGTCTGTGGATGTCGCAGCCCTCATTGCAGGCGAACTGAGAAAGATAGTTTTAAGCGGAACCAATTTCGGTGGCAAAGCTGGTGTACTCGCATATCCAGGACTTATCATGGGACTGTGCCGTAAGGCAAATGTTCCCATCCCTGAGGAAGTACACTTCTCGATCACCAGTGTGATCAATGACTCATATCTGAACAAGTTTCTACAAAACCAAAATGATAAGACTGATGCACCTGGAACTTCTTCATCCAGAGCCCGAGCCAGACCCAGACCTCAACCTCAACCTCACACTACCCCAGGCTTTGATCAGATGGCGTTTGCCAACTACTGTTGCGAGAGCTTTGAGGCCTCCAGGAGGTCTTAATCATTTCTTTTCGATGCCATGCAGCAGCAGTTCCAGAACACGTTTCTGGCACCAGAGGCACGCACTTTTCCTTCGCAAGCGGACTATGCAGCTTATGCAAATTGGCCTGAGGGCAGGCCAAATTTTATGGGGGGTGTAGGAGGCAGTGCTTACCCAAATGAGGAGATGGAGGATGTTCTTGGAAATGTAGGTGGTGACGAAGAGGAGGAGGATTGAGAATTCGGAGAAGTGGGAAGTTGTTGTATTTCTGAGTTTCTTTGTACTATTTCTGTTTTTGTTTTTGGGAATTTGGATGTACTTTTGGGTGGCTCTAGTTCACCATAGCTTTATTTTGGCACTTTATTTTTGTTAGTATTTTGACAATTGCATGAATGCTAGTTGAGATTTAAGTGTGTTTTAATCAAATTTTGGTTTATCAACATTTTTGTTTAATTGTTCTTATTCTTAAGTCAAGCTTTAAGCAACCGAGAAATGATCGCAAAGAAAGAAGCATAGGACACTTCGAGTGGTGATGATAAGAATTAGTGTCGGCATTTCAAGATACACTTTATCGCTTTCTAGACTTAACATGAGTAGTTTGATGGTGTGTGCAAATTCCATTTCATAAAGTCATTGAAGTATATGTCAGTTTTGAATCAAAATAGGACGTAACCAATTGTGAGGAGACTTTCCATTGTACACTAAAAAGCGGGAAACCGAGCATTATTTTAACTCATTCTTATCATGCCAAATCATGCATCAATCTATTTTTGTGTGAAAATTTTGAAAATGATAGAGGCATTGTTTGTGAGAAAAACCACTTGACCAAAAAGTTGAATCAACTAACCTTGTGAGGAAGAGTCCTTAGTTAAACCCCTTTGAGCTTATTTTAGGATTCATTTGATTGATCATTGTAAAATCAATTGAAAATTGTGGAATAAATGAATCCTAATTTCTTTCGTATCAGTTGAAACTTCAAACCGAGTTGTTTGCAAAAATTTTGCCTTTTGCTTATGTCTAAGTAGGGAGCATTATTGAATAAATTTGGTTTTGGAATCTAAAGTTGGGGAGAGTAAAATGAGAGTTGATTAGAATCTTGGAAAAGTGAGTTTTTATGAAAGGGTAAAAATTTGAAAAGAAACAAGAAAAAGAAAATATCCTTGAAGCCATAGAGCAAAGAAAAAAGTAAAGAAAAAAAAATCAAAGAAAATGCTCATGGTTGTGTGGATGTAAAAAAAAATAGGGATCAAAGAAAGGGAAATTGTGTAGAGTCGAATGTTTGGGAATGCTCCCTTAGAATAGGCAATTTGGTTGAATTCTCTAAATCATATCCTTTCTTGTGACCTAAGCCACATTACAACCTTGGAAAGACCTCTTGATTCTCATTTTTCACATGATTTGGTACTTGTTGTGATAACCGCATGATTTGAGTTGTTGTTGATTTAATTGCTTGGATGAGTGAAAGTAACCCTTCATGTTATTCATCATTATTATGATGTGTGTGTAAGTTTGATTCAATTTTGACATATATGGCTTTGAATTCCTTGGAATGATTTTTGCACTTTACCATTTCCCTTATTCATGTTTTGTCTAGAATTGAGATAGGTGAATTGAGAAAATGCCAAACGCTTTTGAACCATTTGAATGTCCTTGATAAATTCTTGTTTAAATCTTTTGTGTCATTGCTTTGGTTGTAAGGGTGGAAACTTTTGTTTAGGGACAAACAAAATGCTAAGTTGGGGAGAGTTGTTAGGGACCAATTAGTACTACTTTTTATATCATTTTATTGGTCCCTTTTACCAAGTTTTGATGTAATTACACACTTTTATTCTCACTATTTTGTATAAATGCAATTAGGTTTAATTTATTTTGTTTTGAATAGTTATTTCACATATTTGTTAGTTTTGTAGAATTTTTGGTTAAGAAGGCTTTGGATTGCAACACCACACTTTGGAGGAAGCTTGCCAAACAAGGAAGCTGGAGAAGCAACAGTTCGCGCCGCGAACTACCTTCGCGCCGCGAAGGCTGCGAATCCAGCAAGCTGACTGAGGGTCAAAAGTGCTGTCTTGCAGAAAAGGTTTATTGCCATTTTGATGTCTGCCTGGGAATTGCTTTCCTACTTTAGATGATAATGACCAATTAGGGAAATGTCAACCTTTTTGTTAGAAAAATACATTATTCTAAGGCATACACTATTATCATACACACATTGATATTGAGAGCTTTTTGTAAGAGAGAAAAAGAGAGTTTTTCTTCTTTAACTTTCTGCTTTGAACAATGATGATGAGGAGCTAAACTCCCTTTTGTCAAGATTGGAGGTAGTAGCTATTCTCATATGTTTATGTATTCCATTTGATTTATATTATGATAAAGATTGTTGATGTACTGAATACTGTTTTTGCCCTAAGTTGAAAACCAGATTTGAGTAGTTGTCGAGAGAGGTTATTTGAGTCTTGACATAAAACAGATTTTCAAGTAGTGAATAAGTTGTAGAGATAGATTTATTCATTACTCTTCTTTGGTATTAAGCATTAAAGATTTCTATATTGATAGTTAGGTGGAGAGATCGTCTAAGGATCAATATAGTGATTATCACAATATCATTTAGACATAAATGACTTTGAGAGGATACTTGAACATCATCAATAATCTTGAATCTATTTATTTATCATAAGGAATCATAAGCATTTGAAATAGTGAACTCCAATCTTGCCAAGCTTTTATATTTAATTAAAACCATTCTACTATTTTTAGTGACATTTACTCACAAGATAATTTTCCAAACAAAACAACCTTGTTACTTTCTAAACTTATAACATTTGGATTATAGAACGGCGGTAATATCAACCAATCTCTGTGGATACGATATAAAATATTTGCCGAAGATATACTTTTCAATAGACTTCATATTTGATGTCCACTAAATTGTGGATGTGATAATCAATGTTCTTAGTCTCAACCCAAAAATGATAAGGAAGAACCTTGGCATGCAACATGGCTCTAGCAACTTCTTGTAGAGTTCTATTATTACATTCTACAACTTTATTTTGCTGAGGTGTGATAGGAGCTCAAAACTAATGATTGATCCCTTCAGTTGAGAAAAATTCAAAGAACTTGGAATTCTCATATTCCTTTCCATTGTCACTCATGATTTTCATAATTTCACTCCCCTTTTCCTTTTGAATTCGTAGGCATAGCTTTTTGAAAACATCAAAAGTGCCATATTTTTCTCTAATGAAGTTAATCCATATGTATCTTGAAAAATCATCCATACACACAAATACATATCTCTTTCCACCAAGACTTTCAACTTACATAGGCCCTATGCGTTTCATATGAAGTAACTTAATAATTTTTGAGGTGGTCAGATGTTGGAGCTTCTTGTGGGACATCTTGGTATGTTTACATATCTAGCAATCTCCATAGATTTTGCCTTCTTCAATTTTCAGATATGGTAAACCCCTGATGGCTTCTTCAGATATGACCTTCTTCATGCTCTTGAGGTTGAGATGATCAAGTTTATGATGCCATACCTTAGTTTCATAGACCTTAGATATCAAACAAGATGAGGGATGAGACATCCACATATATAAATTATCCTTGGAATTAGATCCCTTCATTATCACTTCTTTCTCTTTACTATTGACAATACATTTAGACTTGTTGAATTTCACAACAAGACCTTGATCATATAGATGACTGATGTTTATCAAGTTTACAGTCAGACCTTCTACCAACAACACGTCCTCAAGGCTAGGTAAGCTTGGACTGACCAGTTTTCCTATGCCTTTGATTCTTCCTTTTTCTCCATCATAAAAAGTGACATAGCTATTTCATTAGGGTTTTAATTCTTCAAGATATGTCATTTCTCCATTCATATTCTTGGAACATCCACTATTAAAGTACCAAACTTCTCTCGAGAAAACTCTAAGGGATGTATGAGCTATAAGACAAGAGATAGTTTCCTTGGGTTTCCACTCCTTCTTGGCTTGAGTTTTCTTCTCTTTCTTTTGGTCGTACCCTAATTTTGTCCATGCATTTTTAAAATATCAGGCAACCAGTTATGTTACGTTCAGAATAAAATTTCAGTTTTGCTGACAAACCAGTTGGACCATTTTCTTGACCGCACGTAGAATCAATGAATAGTGTTTTTCAATTTTGGGCCTACAAGTATCTGTTTCACCATATTATGCGCATGTTAGTTTGGCGTGCTCATTTAATTTTTTTCTTATCTGCGCGCGTTCAAAGTTTAAGTAGTTTGAGCCTTTTCTTCTAGGTATTTTTAATTGCAATATTTGATCCGCGACTATCTATTTTACTGAACTATATTGTGAGCATATTATTTTAGTTTATTCATTGGTCTTTTTTTTAATGTTCGTGCGTTCGCGCTTTGCTCAATTTAATACCTTTAATTCTTTTTTTAATCAAAGTAACTAAAGAAAAATAATTAAATTAGGTTTATTTTGTTTAATTAAAATAAAAATCAAAAGATAATATTTAGTTTAGATTTAATTTTTTTCTTTGTTATTTTCTCTTAAATTTTTAATAACATAAGTTTTAATATTTTTTTTTATGTTTAAAACAATAAAATAAATATCTTACACTATTAGAAGGGCAAAATAGGGAATTCCCATTAGGATAAAACCTTAAATAATGGGATGTAAATGCCAAGTTGAATGAGAGTTAGAGAGGAGGCCAATTGAAAAAGAGAGAAAGTGGCGACACTCTCTATTCATATCTCACAAAATCAAAAATAAAAAGGCTTAAATGCACTTTTGGTCCCCCTAGTTTGGACGTTTTAAACAATTGATTTCCGCAATCAGGGCCTAAAGCCCATTTCTTTGTAATATATGGTCAATTTCCAAAGGCCCACTTTCATCTCAAGACACTTATGCAATAAGCTCCACATGTTCAAGCTATATAAACATTTATATTATACTAAGAAAAAACAATGTGGGACTATACACCAACACCACTACAACTCACCTTTCAACTTCAACTTCAATATACAAATAAAGAACTGGATATGTGTTACACACAACTAAACCTACTCATATGAATACAGTTATTTCAAAATCAAATCTAGGCGGAAAATTGAATTTTATTTCAAGTGTTGAAATGTCTTCACTATAGGTCAAGAAAATGGTTATGCAATATCTTTAACAGAACTTGATATATTGTTGATATGCAAACTAAACTCTTGCCAGCATGGCTCTCTACTCCTTGTGGCTTGGATGCCCCATTTCTGAATGCGTGGAATATAGGATAAATGTGCCATGGATTTTGTCGAGGAACTCTCAACGAAGACCTGCATATTCCCCAAATATCATTCAGATTTGTGGAGAAAACCATTTGACGATTCTATCTCCAGTTTAGCAAATATAAACCTGACATAAAAATAGGCATGGACAATATTTTAGGCACTAATGATGGAGTTGGGTAGTGTTTGTTAAGATATTACAATAAATTAACATATATAGGATTCCAGGAAAATAAAACAAACATTCTAAATTACAAAAATTACTATTCCACTATTTCTAAAGGTGCATAAATATAGTACATGATAAAATCCTAACTAACTACCAACAAGAAAAACTACATGTCAAGCCTGGCCAGTTGCATTAACCATATCATGATTGACACTGATGCCTAGCAGAAATAAGTAATTTTACAGATGCAAAAATAACATGATACAAACCAAAATGTAATGTGAGCAAAAATTACAAGATACAACCAAATAACATGATGCAAATATAGGCGTAAAAATGAAATCGTGCATACACTTAATAGTGAGTGAAAAATGAAAGAAAGACCATACATGTAAGATATGAGTAAAAAATAAAATGTACATACACTTGATAGTATCTTGCTATGTAATGATCCCTCTAAGAGATCCCAATGTTGACCAGACCGGCAATAGAAAATGGTCTTGCTTATCTTAACCATGTTGTTCTTGATACAACCAACTTTTGTAAATTCCTTTTGGTGATGTCATGGAGAGAGCATAAAGAGAAAATCCCAAGGAAGATACTAGTTTTTGAAGAAAAACTATTGAAGGTGAAACAAAAGAGATATATGTCTGTTGAATTGGAATATGCTTCTACGATGACTACCGATCTTCTAAGAGAAAGTAATGGTGGATTTTCAACTGATGATTCACCAAGGATGCTGGAATCTAAGGTTCTAATATATGGCATAATGAAAACTGATATGTGAGTTGTAGTGGTGTTGGTAGTATAGTCCCACATTGTTTTTTCTTAGTATAATATAAGGATTTATATAGCTTGAACATGTGGAGCTTATTGCATAAATGTATTGAGATAAAAGTGGGCCTTTGAGAATTGACCATATGTTCCAAAGAAATGGGCTTTAGGCCCTGATTTCTTTCTAAAATTTTAATTAATAAATTTATTAAATAACAATTTATTAAATTATTAATCATGTAAAAGAAGTATTAAAAAATAACATATCCTACTCAGTAATTCCACGTAATTAAAAATAATTTTTAATTCGTAGTCATCATAGCCACTTATGCAAAAGTGGAGGGGGACCAGAAAAATCCAAAGATCACTACGCCAAATAAAGGAAAAGAGGGCGCTTTTTTTGGCCTATAACAGCGCTTTAAAGCGCCCTCTAATCTGGCACTGGCATAGGTAAAGACAGCGCTTTTTTTTCTGGTGAAAGCGCTCTCTAAAGTGGCTCTTTAAGCCCTTTAAGGGCCACTTTAGAGGGCGCTTTTTAAAGAAAGCGTCCTCTAAAGTGGAAACTTTTAAGGGTTTAGAGGGCGCTTTTACTGGAAAGCGCCCTCTAAAGTGGAAACTTTTAAGGGTTTAGAGGGCGCTTTTACTGGAAAGCGCCCTCTAAAGTGGAAATTTAAAGGGTTTAGAGGGCGCTTATTTTGGAAAGCGCCCTCTAAAGTGGGTGGTTATTTAAATTTTTTTTTTTAAAAAGCGCTATATTTTTTATTTATTTTAGACAACCTGTATATTGAAGCAGTACACCTAAAACTGTATAATTTGAAGCCCTTTTTCACACATTGCATTCAACAAGCCTTATATACAACAATCCATACATATACAACAATCCACTGATATATAATCGTTTAACTTCTAAAGATTCTAAATATACAACCAATTCATAACTTAAAAAGAAATAAAACTAAGTAGCAAAAGCATCTCTGAGATGTATGTTTTTTTTGCTAGCCGCAGTCTTCTTAGCAACAACCTCTTTTTGTTCAATATCAATAGCATGAACCTAAAATATCATAAAATTAGTTAGGTGAAGTATAAGATCAAGAATTAACATTTTCTATGCATAAATATCATATAATTGTGTTTATACCTTTTTTTTTTATGCAACTGACTCGATTTGCTGTAATAAAAGCCATTTTACCTGTAATAAAGAAAACAATCAAAATCATTTGACCTGTACCTTTTTCACTAAGTTCTCTTTCTTTTCTTGGTTGGAATATGTTCTACATGTCTCTTAACAACACGGACGGTTGGATTGATCCAAATACCCTCATTATGATCATTTCTAATATATGAATCATTTGATATAATATTCTCATATTGATCATTTCTGGTAAACATCGATTGTGCTCTCGTACTATCCAATTTTCATTTCTATTGGGATTTAAACCTCGGAGAACATCCTTGTGAATTTCAACATACGGCTCAACCTCATTCTCATTGTGCAGAACATACAAATGCACTTGATCCCGTTCGACCCTTGATACTGCCACGATTTTATTTGCAATTAGATTTTTTCCTTCTTTCTTTTCGACAAGCTGAGACTTGGGGAGTCCGGTTGACTGAAAATTAGACAAATATTCAGTACAAAACTCAATCGCTTCTTCAACAATGTATCTTTCAACCATACAACCTTCTGGTCGACTTCGGTTCTTCACGTACCCTTTTAATATTTTCATATAACGTTCAACAGGGTACATCCATGTCATATAAGCTGGTCCACACAATTGTGTCTCTTTCACAAGATGAACAACTAGATGTACCATTATGTCAAAAAATGATGGAGGAAAAAACATTTCAAGCTCACACAAAGTAATAACGATTTCTTTTTGCAACATTGGTAAGATCGCAGGATCGATCACCTTACTACAAATTGACTTGAAGAAAGAACACAACTTAGTTATAAAGCTTCTTACTTTTTCTGGAAGAATAGAACGTATACCTATTGGGAGAAAATGTTGCATTATAACATGGCAATCATGGGTCTTTAAACTCTTTAACTTGAGGTCTTTCATAGACACAAGTCTTCTAATATCTGAAGAGTACCCTTCTGGAACTTTAACTTCACTTAGAACAATTCTCGTTACTTTTCTCACCATGCAAATTCCAACATGTATAACTTCGATCAATTCCATGCCTCATTAGATGCGATGTCAACTGAACTGCGTCAACCCGTTTCCCATAACAACAACCCAAGCAAGGACATATCATTCTACTGGGGTCTTCGGCGTGCGCAACGGCAAACTTAACGAATTCTGATACCCCATTCTCGTACTCTCTCGACAATCGATTGGAAGACATCCATGTATTATCCATTACTAATTAGAATAAACAAAAAACAATTTCAGAAGAGAAACCAAAAATGGGATGAGACAAAACAATTTCGCTTTATTGAGTTAGTCTCTGTGCAGGGCATTCATGTCTCCAACAACAACCCAAAACCAAAACAATTTTGGTTTATTGAGTTAGTTTCTCAACATTTTCAGATATCTCTGACTTCAATAGCATGAGAATGTATGAACCATGCATTAAGCATTAGTGGTATGCACTAATTTGTAGCATAGTTATATATCATCATATAGTTTTTACAAAAGATAAACATTGACTAGAAATATATATGTAGAATTGTATAATGGTCTAACTGAAAGCTAACAGAAGAATAGTCGACTCTAATTTACTCTATCAAATAACATCCATACCTAAACTTCTTAAGTTACTAGCTACGCTATGTATGCTAGAATAAATACACTCATAAGCTGCATAGTGTACCTTTGATTGGTAGAAGGTGTTTTAGATATTGCTGCCTCCTTTTTCTACATCGAGAAACAAATGGAACAGTTGGTGAAATTTAACCCATAATGCCTAGTCTCCATTGCTAGCATTGCAACACAATAATTATTGTTGAGAATTCTCAATAAATGTATGAACCAAGAAAAATGAAACCAAAAATGAACAATAGCGAACGTCAGAAGAGAAACCAAGTAATATGAAGATTAGAAAAATACCTATGGTGTCAAAATCGAACAGCTAACAACGAATTAATAGAAGGAGGAAACGTCGTAGATCTAACAGAGGTGGAAGGAGAACGCCTTAGAAGTAGCGAAAATCGTAGCAGTGAGAACCCTAACATGAAAAAGAACGAAAATGACAGAGAGTGAAATAACAAAACGCGCAGTATGTTATAATTTTAATGTTTACTAAAGGGGACCTTAGAGGGCGCTTGTGGAAAAAAAAAGCGCCCTCTAAAGGGGGCCTAAGAGGGCGCTTATGAAAGCGCTCTCTAAGGCTTTCCAAAAGCGCTTTATAAACTGGAAATGCACATGGACTTATAGAGCGCTTTTTTAAAAGCGCCCTCTAAGGGTAACCTTAGAGGGCGCTTTCTAAAAAGCGCCTTGTATTGTTGTCCCTCTATCTCCTCCTTATTTTTTCGCTTCACCTTAGAGGGCGCTTTATTACAAAAGCGCCCTCTAAAGTGCGCTGTCTATTCCAGTTGTTCGCTCCTTATTTTTTCGCTTCACTTTAGAGTGCGCTTTTGTAATAAAGCGCCCTCTAAGGTGCGCTGTCTATTCCAGTTTTTGGCGTAGTGGATCACCAAAATAGATGGTTTTGTAATAGGGGGACCAATTGTTTAAAACATCCAAACTAGGGGGGGGCAAAAGTGCATTTAAGCCAAAAAAAAGAAGTTGTTCTCATCTCTCAATCCCATTTCCATTAGCAAAAAATATTTTAAAAAAAAAACAGAAAAGTGAAGAGAGTCAAAGGTTTTCTTCAACCTCGTGACCCTTTCTTTCTCTCATTTTCCATTCCACCCTCTCCACTCTTCTCTTCTCCATTCGTGACCACACAACCTATAACGAACCTTCTTCGGAATTCACTCATTCGTCCACTCTCCCTCTTTCAAACCAACATCTCTCAGTCACTCTCTTTACTCTGCAACTTCTAGAGTCATCACCAACTATTGCCCCTCCTCATCTCTTTGCTCCACCACTTCGACTCCAAACGCCTCTTTCAAATAACAACCAGACAACTTATGACCTTCTTCTCACTCCCATTTTTGTTCCTCCTCATGCACAAATAACGACCATCCTTATATCATCGATGACTCATCCCCTCACAGCCACAAACCTCCACCAGACTACCCTAGGCTCCAAACACAACCCACATATGTGAGCTCTCTCACTCTCTTCTCCTTTGGGCGACCCCACATCACCATAACACAATAAAAGCGACAACACTATAACAGCCTACTTATCCATCATTCACGATGTTATAACCATGTTCTTTTCATGAATCCAAGCTTCCCGGAAGTGAGTGGATTCGTCTTCAGTTTTGTAAAGATTTTGGTTCAGTCTGCTCATCTTCATTTCAGTCTTGGTGAGCGTTTTTATGTTTTTGTGTTTGTTGTTAGTAGGTATGATGGTAACCTATTCAATTTCGTTGGATCTGGTTGAGTAAACTTTTGTTTTCCTATGAATTTCTTTTGGTAGATGCGTATTATGTTTCGATTTGTTAACGCTATGGACACATATGTTATGTCAAATTGTAATTCGATTCGGTTGTGTTATGTATTCTGCTTTAGCATATTCCATCATGTAATGTTATAAATATTTGTATTGTATTGTGCTACTGATTTCGGTTTTCTTTGTAATTAAATTGGTTTTATATATATTGCGTGTGTTCAGCTCTGATTTTGTTGTCAGCATCATATTGTATGTTGTTTGATTCGATTGCGATACGTGTATTTTGCATTAGCAAATTGATGGTTGATTGTTTTGTTTACATGCGACATTTTGATTTTGTTGTCATCATATTTAACTCATATTTGTATATACACTATTGGTAGTTCAACATATCATCAATTCGAGTATGCTTTCGCTAGTTTGTGTTTTGTCATGTGAAGTTACTTTTATTATGATACGACTAATTACATTCAATTTGATTGTGATGATCATGATTATCACTAGCAGCTTGTTGTTTGATTCGTAATGGCATGCAACATTTCAATCCCATTGCATTTAAATCAGATTTAAATTATTTGTAGGCAACTTTGTGTTGCATGTCCTCACGTTACGTGAACTCAATTTGCATCCTCGCGTTACATTAATTTGACACATGCAAGTTATGTTTACTTTTTGATTCGTTTGTGATGAATGCGTGATGTTTATGATTGTTGTATGTGCTTTGATTTTCTTTTTGTTTCGTTGTGTGTTTTCATGCAGCATTGTCTTTCGTACAATTTGTGGCGTTAAGTTACGCCCTCACGTTAGAATTCGCGACCTCGTGTTATAATTCACACCCTCGTCATAGAATTCTTGCCTCGTGTTAGAAATTGCGCCCTCGCGTTAGAATTTGCGCCCTCGTGTTACAATTCACGTATTTATGTTTTTACGCGAAGAAGAAGGCTAGTTTAAATAGTAAAAAAGCCAACATAATTTAAGAGATAAAAACTGAAGGATAAATGAATGACAAGAATATCTAAAGAAAAATGTTAAAGATCTTTTCTAAAGAACAACAAGCAACTTAAAGCGGGTTCCAAGGAGAAAAGGACATGAGATGACAAGGGAGAGGTTGGACATGATTTAAATAGATACACATCATTACTTCACAGATTTTGCACGTACAGTTGTAGAGCATGCATGATAAATTTTCTAACCCGTGAATTTTTAAGTGAGACAAGTGTCAAAAATATTTTTCACTTAAGTGCTATTTGAAAATTCTTATTCATTTGTTGAGTCTCAGAGTTTGATACTTTTCAGAAGCCATACGTCATCAAAGATTGTCTCCATTTTCTAATGAGACTACTTCTGATCATCACCAGTGTTTGATACTCTTTATCTAGAACCAGACTTTTAAAAGATCATAAATAAAGATATACTCAAATAGCCATAACATTTATCCAAGGTTATAAATATTCTTATCATAGGTTTGAAAAACCTAACGCGAGTAAGTTGTCTAAACTGGTTATGCATAGATTGATCATATACATTGACCAATTACATATGACATATCATGCATAGAAGTTGTCTAAAGAATGAAGATGGTTGACATACCTTCATGCAGATTCTGAACATACTCTGTAGATTCTTGTCCAGCAGGGACGTGAAGTTCAGAAGACTGGAGATAATATCCTTTTTTTCCTTTTTCTCCCTTGAGATAGGATCTGGAACATATGCTTTCCTCTTGTTGTAGGTTGTAGGTGTCCATCTTCCAGGCTCCAGAACAAATGCTTCACATTTTACCTTAGTTTCTGAAGAAATATGAATCTAGAGGTCTTTGGTTTAGGTTTCCTTGTAACCTTTGACTTGGAGGTCTTGGGTTTTGAATTCCTTTCACCTTTTGACCTACAGATCATAGTATTTGATTTATTCAGAAACTACTGACTTTGAAGTATTAGGTTATATTCCAATCAAAACCTTTGCCTTCTCTGTCATCGATTCTGGTGTATTCAGAATTTTGCTACACTCAGCAGTAGATACACCAAGGTATTTAATCCTTTTATCAACATAGCTAGAAGAAGATGGTTCTAAGGGTTTCTTCCATGTCAATATTTTTAAATTAAAATGTTTTTCATGAAAGCTCAAACCTTCTCCTTTGCTCTTGCTTATTCCATTGATCATGGATGCAAGAAAAGTTTTATTAAGACCTATTGTCAAGAAATCTTGGAGAGCCAGTATCTTGATCATTTAAAGGTTCCTTGGAATACTTTTTAGCTTGAGCAACTAGATTTCTTTCCAATGTCTCAACAGTTTCTTTAGAAGATTTCAATTCTTCTTTTAAAAAAATGGTTTCTTAACAACCTTCATGTGCCTTGCCTTATCTTGAAAATGGCTCAGAAAATCATGAATAAGATCATAACAAGATAAGTTAAAATTTTCCTTATCTTCCTCATCAAATATTGATCTAGAACCTGACTTGGATTCTGAATCAGAGAGTGTGTGAGCCATCAGTTCAATGTTGGCTTCTACAACTTCTTTGTATGAATCTTCTTCATCATCAAGATTATTTATGGTCAGCTTCTCCATTTCTGGATCAGGAACCTTTGAAGTTATAACTTCTACCAGAGAGTCTCTTGTTTCTCTTGGTCAACTATTGAAACCTCTTGATGAAGAAATTAATTTCCTCATCATTAGAGTCCCCATTAGAATCAAATCTATAAGAAGCTTCTTTTATTTTTCTAGCTTTTTAGGATCTAGAATTTAATCAGTCTTCCTTTTAAACAAGCAGATCAAGATTAAACCTTGATTCCTGCAGCAAGCACATGTGCCCCAAGAGTCAGTCTTAAATATTAAAGAATCCTTTCATACTCATAAAGAAAATGACTTAAAGCAGAAAATGTTTCTTAATTTCTTCAACAAGCACACTTGTCCCATGTGTCAGTATTAAAGATTAAAATTCCTTCTATACTCACAAAACAAATGACTTAGAGTAGAAATAAGTTTGTTTATTTCTTCAGCTCATCTTTCTTTTCCTTCTGTAGTTTTCTCACTAGACCTTTTCTGCTTCACTATTAAGTGAAAAAACTTAGTCGGGATCTGATAACAATTGAAGTTTAGAAAAATATACACAAGAAAGGGGGTTGAATTGTGTATATGGAAATTTACTTCTTTTTCTTAAACCTGTTCAGAACCTGAGATGTCAAGCTCAAATTCTGATCCAAATAAGAGTCTGAATCAGATCAGAGTATGACTTCAGAGTTTGTTGCACAGCGGAATATAAATGCAGAAGTAAATAAAGAGATACATAATATATCCTAGTTCCTCTCAAACCGAGATCAGTCCAGTCCCCTAGCAGCACAAGAGATTTTCACTATAATCAATCATATTACAAATTTCTCAATCAAACTAGAAAGAGACTTATCCTCAAGCCCTCAAGCAAGAGAATTCATTTCCTGAACAACCTGTTCAGAACTTCCTGTTCAATCCCACGAAAAGAGACTTCACGCTCAATCAAACCCTGAAAGAGACTTCTTGCTCTTCCATCAAGCATGAGACTTCAATGCTCAATCTGTCTAGAAAGATACTTCCTTATCTTTCCTCAAGCATGAGACTTTAATGCTTAAAACCTTGGTTCAAGACTTCTTTGCTCAATCTAAAAGAAAAAAACTTACTCTGAGCACAACAACTAGAGTCTTCAAATTCTCTTAATAAAAGAGTCTGGTATTAACCTTGTGTTTATATATGTGTTTCTTAGTTAAGCAGATACACAAAGATTCTACACTCTTGATAAGAATATAAGTTGATTGCTCCTAAGTGTGGAAGAATGATGTTTTCTATCTTCTTCTCTTCATGCATAAAATCTCTTCTTTGTTATGTCTTTCTGTTATGTGGATCTTCTAGATCATATTCTATCTACTCTAACACAATTAAGCCTTTTAGTTATATTTTCCATTTTGTGTGTGTTTATTTCACCTGTGTTTTCTGTATAACACAGCCTCTCTCCCTTTCTCTCTCTCTCTCAACCCATTTTGTGAACTGGTATCTATAAGACCCCAATTTTGACCTTAAGATCCCTCATGTTATCTCATCATGTGCATTAGCTTTGGGATCACACCTTGGCATCCTCCTCACCCCTTATTCCATGGGATTGCATTGGGAGCGGTCACCAAGAATATTTTGATTGTATCATACTTTGTATTTCATTATTTACTAACCAAAATACCAAAAATATGTCAATGTATAGTTTGTTGGTTTTGTAGGTAGTGTGTATGCTCACCTATGCTCCATCAAGCTCATATCTAGGGTTTGAGACCCTCAATGCAAGGATAATAATCAAGAGATGGTTCACAATGACTCTAGACATCATATATGAATCCCCATTGTCTTCACATATCATTTTGATCAAGTATTCATCAAGAGTTGGAAGCTTGTTTGCCTTGGAAGCCCTAATTCATATAGGTATCTTGTGTGACTTCCTCAGCAAGTTTCTTCACCATTTGATCAAATATTTCAAGGTACACTTCATATTAAATCATCTTAAACATATATTATCCTCCATGAGTCCCAAAAATCAAGAGAATGTCAAGCTAGCAAGATGGTTCATGACCAGAGAAAGTCAACTAGTCAAAACTGGGGTTCCTTAGACCCTATCTCCTACAATATTTGTCATAGGAAAATTCTTCAAGAGAAAATTTAATCAAAATGACATTCCAAACAACTCTCATGTTTAAGTCAAGATCTAGTTTTGCTTGGAAGGTCACTTTTTATGGTGAATGATTATAGGTCATTTTGTCTGAACCCTAGTTAGGAGGTCAACTTCCCAAGACCATAACTTTCTCAATTTTTCAGAGATGAAAGCCATTAAAATTCCATGATCAAATTAAAGATGTCTAATTCAAATTTTATGTTTTTAGGAAGTTCAAATTCAACTTGCAAATACATGTGACAAGAGGAAACATTATAGGTCATTTTGGGTCACTACCATTGAACAAGTGATTTTCCTCAACTTCTAAAATGCATAACTCCTTCATGCCAAATCCAAATAAGGTCAAATTTGTGACCAAATTGAAAAGGTTTGAAAGATATACAACTTTGATGAAGGAACTTTTTCCATTTGAAGTACATAGCAAAAGTTATTCAAGGTGGAAGAAGTGAACATTTGACTTGGTACTTAGAAAATTTTCAAATATGTTTGATTTTCCAACCTTCCACCTCAAAATTCATCATGATCAAAGGTTCAAATGCAAAAGTGTTCAACATGAAAGTTGTTCCCCTTGATCTCACCTTTCCAAAACGTCCAAGATCACCTTTACAACGCGTTGACTAGGGTGTACCATGGACATGATGCGCGTGGCCATCAGATCTACCACCTCAATTAATGAGGGAGATATGATGGGCCTTGTTTTTTTGAATTTCTTTTATTTTCTGATTTTCTGTTTAATCCATTTATTTTGTTTAATTCATATTAATTTCATTTTTAATCCAAAAAATATGGGACTTTCACCAAAAAATCTTTAAATATTTTCCTCTTTCATTTTCTGAATTAAAATTATTTTTTGGATTAGTTTTGATATTTTTCATGAATTAAATGTTTTTGTGCATATTTTTAATTGTTTAAAAATACTTCTAACTTTTCAAAAATCATGAAATTTTTTGTCTCAGGTCCTTTGACCTTCATTGACCTAGGATAAATCTCTTGGCCATTTATTTGGTGTTTTGAAGAGGTTTTAGGTTTTGGCCAAATTAAATTGAATATAAATGCATTTTTAATTTGATTTTTAATTGATTAATTGTGTAAAAATTATGTTGAGCCATTTTTATTGACTTGTGATGTTTGACTGTTTGTTTGGGCCTTGGTCAAGGTTGATTTGACTTTTGTTGAGTTAAAATCATTGGATTTAAGGGATTGATGAAATGTACATTTCATCTTCCAAAATGAATGAATGATTTTAATTTGATAAAATTCCTCTCATGACCAATTTGTGTTTCTATCATCTACCTTCCCTCATCATATTCAATCCCGTTATTTCCCATCCCTTTCATTGACCAATGAAATCTCAAAAATCCTAAGGCTAATTGGTTCATCAATAACCTTGTGTTAGATGAACTAATACAAATATGGATGAGATAGGTCCACCGTTTGATCTTTTTTTTTCTTTTAGTGTGTGTTATGTTTTAGGAGTTTGGTTCATTATACCAAATCTCTAACATGCATTAGCATCTAAATTTTTATTGCCCGGCCTCAGATAGTTGTGGCTTCTACGTAAGTCCAATTACGATTGCTTAATATAGTGTTAAATTTTGACCCTAAAGGCATAGCATTCTAGTAACTGAGATTGTAAGTCTCTCATATTTCATGGTATTATGAGGAAACTTGGCTTTTTTTCCTTCCTTTGGAAGATGTCTTAGTTCAAGGATTCATGCTTGTGAAGAGATGGTTGAGTGTTCTCCAAAGAATGACTTAATCAATTGAGAAGCAAAACATTACTAACATCTAATTAACTTTGACTAACACTAACTACTATTAACTTTGATTTACCTTCAAGTCATTTACTTTATGCAATTTAATTTCAAGTCATTTACCATTCATTGCAATTTTCATTTCATTAACTTGTTTATGTTTATGTCATTTTCACTTTGCTCATTTGAGCCATATATTGTGATTGTATATATTTGCTTGTGTATTTTGTTTGTGTTTGTGGTCTTAGGAGCTTAAGATACCTAATAAACAACAAAAAACCCTAAAAAATGTTTGTGTGGACTGTTGGGTTTGATATGAAGTTTTGGACTTAGGATTAGGCAACATTCCATATGCAAAAGGACTTGGCCAATGCCAACATTTCTGAGACAAAGTTATTGTAATTTGAGCTTTCATCCGATACAAGTATTGGGATCCACTTGAATTCATCTGCTACATGGTCTTGATGCAACTGTTATTTTGATCTCATGCCTAATACCTTATTCAGAGCAAAATCAAGGAGTATTTCATCTGGTACATGAGAAGACAAAAGAAGACTATTAGCTATGGATTTGCTTGCTTGGATGTGGTCATCTTTATTTGATGCCTTGCTCTTCATATTTCTAATTTCTTGTGGATATTCTCTTGATTCAAAGTCCAAAGGGAAAGTGGGTTTTCTATATGACATTCTTGTCTGTTAGATTGTATCACATTGGTCAAATCTTTTCAACTCTTAACTTTTAATTTTATGCTCAGAAATAGTATCTTCATCTTCTCCCACTTCTTAAATTTCAAAATCTCTCCCCCTTTTTCAAAAATCTTCTTTGCTTATGATTTCAAAACTTAGACCTTATTTTAAATTAGAAACTTTGACCTTTTGCCATTGCATTTTTTAAACTCTTTTCTTAATCAAATTTGTAAATGAACTTAATAATATTGACTTAAAATTTCAAAAGACAAAAAAAAACTAACACTCATTCAAACTCTTGGGCCCCTTTGTGCCTCTTTTTAATTTAAATTTTGATTAAAAGCAATCCACTCATTTTGAAATTGTTACCATGAACTACGAGGTTTTAATCTCTCATTTTTATGTTTGTATGTAGGCACAAGTCCGAAGGTCTTGTCAAACACAAAAATATAATCAATGAATTCTTTTCTCATCCCCACATTCTATTTTTCTCAAACATCTTTTATACCAAAAACACATACACACATAAAAAAAGGGCTCCCTAGGACACTTTGGGTGCTAACACCTTCCCTCTGTGTAACCAACCCCCTTACTTGTAATCTCTGGCATTTTTTTAGTTTTGATTTGAAAAACTTCTTATCTTTGGGTTTTGTTCATACTTTTCCCTTTTCCTTTGGAAACAAGAAAAGCATGGTGGTGACTCTGGTTTTATTGACGTTAAACTTATCCATATTTTGATGGTCATGAATTTACCGCTACAGTACCACGACTTTGTGAACACAATCACGTATTCTTCAACCCCCATACATTCTCTCTTTTTTTAATGTCTTCAATCTTCTTCTTATATTGATGCTAAGAATAGATCCATTGAAGATTGAAACTTCCCACAGTATAAGTAGACATTGAAGGTCTTTAGCTAGAGTACACGAAGTGAACTATAAACTCAATTGGCATAAAGAGGTTGGGAAAAGCAGAGTAGAATTCATAATAGTTGGAGAGATAAGATCCTAACAACGTTACTTTTTCTTGATTTTACATAAAGTAGTGTACCATTGTCACATGATCTTCTTTAGACAACTTCTGACCAGAGACTTCTTATAGATGTTTGTTGAAGCTCGATATGAGTCATTGTTATCATTATACCTTACTTCCTAAATCAGAGGCTTTTTATAGAATTAGTTAAAGAATAATCAGAAGTTAAAGTATGTCTTCAGAACCTGGTTGGACTGAGACTTCAGAGTCAGAGGTTATGAGTTTTATTTTTATCAGAGTCTTGATCAAAACTAGTCTAGATGATCACTTTCAGAGTTGTTGACTTGATATAGACAATATTCCTTTGAAGTAGAATCTTCAGAACTGCTTATGAAGCTTGTTCAGGAGTTGTAGAGTCATTCGTTACAACCGAGTCTGCTTTCTTCAAACGACTTTCAGTCTTTAGAACCTTGTTGATCTTTGAATTTCAAGTAAGCTTAGGTTCATCATCTAAGATACTAGAGTTGACTCTTTAGAGTCAGAAGGCTTGGTTCTGATCCTTCAAATTTAGAACAACTTTGCTTCTTTTTAATGATTCTTCTAAGTGATTAAATTTATTTAAATCAAGGTTAATATCTCTTGATCCAACACATTTGAACAATCATTAATAAACCCTATTGTTCTTTAAATACTTTGTTATCATCAAAATGTTTTAAGGGCATAAACAAATCTTTTTCCAACAATATCCCCCTTTTTCTATGATGACAAACAAATGTATTTAATAATAATGGTTGATGGTTTAATTAACACAGTCTAACATCAGAGTATGAGGTTTGTAAGCTCCCCCTAAGTTAGATAGTGCATTAAGGTGAGGTTTTAAAGCTCCCATTAAGTCTGATAGTCCATTAAGTCAAGGTTTATAAGCTCCCTTTAACTCCTTATCTATGCTAATTTAATTTTATAATTATAATCAAAAAATTCTAACATCAGGGTCTGAGGTTTGTAAGCTCCCCCCCTGAGTTTGACAGACCTTAGGTTGAGGTTTGTAAGCTCCTCATTTAGTCTGACAGTTTATTAAGGTAAGGTTTGTAAGCTTTCCCTAAGTCATGTATTTGTTAATTAAATTATTCATTTAAGCCCAATAAAATAAATTACTTAAAACTATAAATAACTTAAAGTTTATTCAAAAATATAAATAACTTAAAGCTTATAGCTCAGAAGTTGTTTTGACAGAAACTGCTTTGTTAGAATTCTGATGCTTCAACCTCTTCTTAAATACTTCGTGCATTTTCTCACCCTTTGTCATTCTAAAAATGAGTTGGAAAGAAAGAGAAGAACAATAAAACTGAGAAAAATAAAATGAAATTTAAAACAGTTTAAATGCACAAAATTTTGAAAGAGTTGAGAACACCGAAAATATTGAAACAATTAAAAACTTTTCAAAGGAAGAAGACAATTTAAAGTAATTTAAAGTTTTTTCAAGAATCTAAATGAAAATAAAGCTAACTAAATAAATTATTTACTTCTTATGGTAAATCACTACCATTTCAGTTTCTAAGGAGTAATTATAATCCAGTATGGCATGCTTAATTAGTGATTGACTTTGAGAATTTTAAAGATCTGAAACTGAAACATGCAAAGTGTTTAGTCTTTTGAAATTTTTGTTATAAAATCTCTCAATAAGTTCAGGCCAAATCACAATTCCTTATTCACCCAATCATACTTCTAGTTCAAGATGAATATAACTTCTGAACAATCTACTACTCAATTTGTTTCAGAGACTTGTATAGTCTCTGAGGCAACTTATGATCAGAACGTCAGACCTTCTGAAGAAATTCCTTCAACCTCTCTTCCTCAGGAACTGAAGCCACAAAAGAAGATTAGTAATAAGAATAAGAATAAGTCCAAGAGAAGAAGAAGATTAAGAGAAGTGATTCATTTCGATTGAGATGAAGAAGAGGAATTGGATTTAGATTGGGGGAAATTTTTCTACGCTTCGATACCTAGGGATGATTAGGATTAATATTGTAAACATCTATTTGTAATTATTCCTTTAGTTAAATTAAATTCTTTTCCCTTTTTAATTTGCATACCATCCTTTTAATCATAATTATTTCCTTTAAAGTTAACTAATTAAGAAGTACAAAATTCAGAAAGAAGAACACAACGCTCTTAACTTGATATTTCTTTTTCATTCGATTCATTTGATACATTCAGTTAAGCATATAAATTTATTTGGTTATAAAATCATAGGCTAAGAAAGAATGCATCAAATAAAACTAAGAATAAGAACATACAAGTCTTAAGCATTTTTTTACAAAGTAATTCTTTTGATGTAATATGTTACATATATTTATTGATTGGAGATGTTTTACAAGTCATACAAACTAAAATCAAGAATAATATCATAAACATTTCATCTAAATAATTCATCCAAAAATAAAAGAAATGCACAAAATAGAAATTTAAGGACATGTTGCTTGCTGAAGTGAAACAGAAGGTAGATCTTGAAGTTGGACATTGGAAGAATTTTCATTATCCCGATGTTAGCTATCGACTTCTTTCAAAGATATTGATCTTTCAAAGATATTGAATGAAATTTCATTCACATTTAAAATATGAAGAGGATAAATCTTCAATATCTGTGATAAGAAGAAGCAGGAGATCTATTTCATCAAATTCCATTAAATCTAAGTTCTCAAGTAGTTTGTCATCAAAAGATGATTCCAAACTACCCTTTCTCGAGACCGAAGATTAGATATCTTTGATAGATCATAGGTGTCCTTAAGAATATACTAAATTTGTTTCGAAACAAGAAAATATGGGGTAACTTCATCAACTTCACAGTCAGTTGCATAAGTAGAGGTGGCTGAGGCGATGATGAAATATACATCACAACCTTCGGAGAGGATGGCAAGCTTATCATTAGAAGATTTAATCCACATGATTTCATATGCATTTGTTCATGTTACTTCACCAAAGCAACAACATGTCTTCATATTAAATATAATGATTCGCTAATTAATCGGACGAGTCATCACAACGTATCTACAATAGACAATTGACTACTATGAGTCCAACTTAGCATTAGAAAGAATATAAGCATTTTAAAATAAGTTAGAAAATGTTTCATGCTTGAAAAAAAAGTTTTTAAGTGAAAAGCAGTCTATGTGCCGACACATACGATCCATAGGTCGACACATAGAAGAAACATTTGCCTATGTGTCGACACATATGAGTTACAGGTCGGCTCATGTACCTCATTTTTAAAGTCTGTAGAATTCTGTTTGATGTGCCGACTGCATGTGTTGACACATGATCTTTAAAGGCCAACAAATGACCTATACAGGTCGACATATGCATCGAACAGGTCGGCACATGACCTATACAGGTTGACACATACTACTATATTTTTGGAAAAAAAATCATGTTTTAACCATCCAAACACTACCTCATGTGCCAAAAACTCATGTTACGAAAATCCATCAAATAAACCCAATTTCTTATGGCTATGTCTTCCTAATTCATCGTTTACTCCAGAGGTTCATGAATCAACATCATATTACAAAAACATCATAATGTTCATCATCTCTAAATCATCAATAACACAATCAAGATCAAAACCTTCAAACATCAATCAATAGAATAATATCACCAACAACATCAATACAAAATATATGCCTACATAGGGTACATGAATTTCATATCAACTCCATCATACAACAACAATTATAACATAAAAATCAAAATTAAGATTTAGAACACCCAATCCAAAGGAGGTTAAGGATTCATCCATATACCCCACATGTTTTACACCTAATTGGTAGCTTTTTCTCCCCCTTACCTGATTTCCATCAAAAGCCCTTTGATCCTTAGAGTTATTCTTCAATCTCAAGCCCTTGCTCTCCCTCTTTGCCTCTTTTGCTCCAACTCTCCAGAATACATACTAACTCTTTCAGGTTCTCAAATTCCCTATTTTATTTCAAGACCTATTTCCTTCCAAATAGACTCTTCCCTTTTTTAACCTCCAACTTGTCTTTGTATCCCCTTCTTATCCTCCATATTTTCCTTAATTCCAACCTTGCCCTCAATCTCTCTACACTTCTTATTTCTCATCATTTAATTAATTAATTAATTCAAATAAAAATATTATTTATTCTAATAATCAATTAAATTTATAAATAATTTCTAAACAAATATACCATGCTCTTACTCTCTCTATACCTCTATTTCAAGGACACTTACCCCCACAATCACATCATAAACAATTTAAAATACCAATTAATCAAATAAAATTCTAAAAATAATTCAATTAAATTGATTAATTGAATTCGAGTTGTTACAATTCTCCCCCACTTAAAAGAACTTTCGGCCTAAAAAATTACTTGAAGGAAACAGAGTTGGATACGACTCTCTCATCTGACTCTCTATCTCCCAAGTTATGCTTCCACCAAATGGTCCTCCCCACACTACCTTCACCAAGCAAATATCCTTACCATGAAACTGCTTCACTTTCCAATCCTCTATCCTCATGGGCGATGCCTCCACAATCAGGTTCTTTCTCACCTACATATCGTCTACTTGGATCACATGAGACGAATCCATAATGTATCTCCTAAACTGAGATACGTGAAACACATCATGAAGATTAGAAAGCGACAGTGTTAAGGAAATACGATAGGACATCTCTTATATCCTCTGCAATATCTGGTATGCACCAACAAAATATGGCGTGAGTTTTTTATACTTCAAGGCTCGACCAACACCGATTACTAGGGTAACCCTCACAAACACACAGTCCCCCTCTTGGAACTCAAGTGTCTTTCTCCTCTTATCATGGTAACCCTTTTGGTGACTTTGCAAAGCTTTCATGTTCTCTTGAATCATCTTGATCTTCTCAAAAGTCTATTGCATAATCTCATGTCCAATTACCGCACTCTCACCAGATTCGTACCAACACAGAGGTATCCTACACAATCTACCATACAATTCCTCAAACAGGGCCATCCTAATACTCAAATAGAAACTGTTATTGTAAGTGAACTCAATCAACGACAAGTATTTATCCCAAGCACTTCTTTGTTCTAGCACACAAGCCCTCAACAGATCCTCCAAGGATTGGATAGTCCTCTCTGTTTGCCCATCAGTCTGCGGGTAATAAACATAACTCAACTTCAGCTTAGGACCTAAGGCTTCTTATAAAATCTACAAAAACCTTGTCGTGAACCTCAAATCTCTATCTGATACAATGCTCGACGAAATACCATGCAAACTAACAATGTTCTCAATATACAACTCAATTAACTTCTGCAAGGTATAACTGATCATGATTGGTATGAAATGAGCCGATTTAGTCATCCTATCAATAATTACCCAAATAGAATCACATCCCTTTGTTTTCTTTGGTAAACTTGTTACGAAATCCATGGAAATGCTATCCAACTTCCACTCTGGAATACTCAAAGGTTGCATCAGACTTGACGGTCTCTGGTGTTCAATCTTTGATTTCTGACAAGTCAAACAAGCATAGAAAAATTCAGCTACTTCTTTTTTCATTCCTGACCACCACAATAATTTCTTTAAGTCTTTATACTTAATCTAATGAATACTCAACCCAATGAATACTCAACCCACTCTTGTGACCCTCCTCAAGAATACTCTTCTTAAGCTCGGGTACATCTGGTACACATATCCTATCTTTGAACATCATCACGCCGTTCTCATCAATTCTGAAGTCGTCACCCTTATTCTGATTTATTAACACAAGTTGGTCAACCAATCCCAAATCGGTCTTCTGACCCTCTCTGATCTCTTCAAGAATGTTACTCTTCAGCTTCAACATACCCAACTTCACACTATTAGAGCTTTCTTCACATACTAGACTCATGTCTAAATTTCTCAATTAACTCTAGCTCTCAATCCATCAACATTGACATATGCAAAGATTTCTTACTCAATGCATCAGCTCCAATGTTAGCCTTACCCGGATGGTAACTGAAGTTAAAATCATAATCTTTCAGAAACTCAAGCCACCTCCTCTACCTCATATTCAGTTCCTTCTGATCAAATAAATATTTCAAACTCTTGTGATCATTAAACACTTCAAATTTGGATCCAAACAGGCAGTGCCTCCAAATCTTCAACACGGATACCATTGCTTCCAACTCAAGAACATGCGTATGATAATTCCTTTCAAGATCTCTCAACTTCCTTGAAGCATAATCCACAACATTACCATTCTGCATCAACACGCCTCCTAGACCCATCTTTGAAGCATCACAATATACAACAAAGGACTCACTTGGATTCGGCAAAATCAAAATTTTGAGCATACATCAACTTCTTCTTGAGTTCTTGGAAACTCTCTTCACAATACACATCCCAAACATAGGCTTGACCCTTTCGAGTCAACTGAGTAAACGATAATGCTAACTTCGAAAAACCTTTAATGAACTTCCTATAGTAACCAACTAATCCAAGAAAACTTCTAATCTCAGTGACAGACTTCAGAATCTCCCATTGTAACAGAATATTTATCTTTGATGGATCAAAAGTTATACCACCACTAGAAACCACATGACCAATTAAACTTACTTCTCTTAACCAGAACTCGCACTTGTAAAACTTTGCGTACAACTGGTTCTCTTTTAATGTCTGCAATACAACTCTTAGATGTTCCAGATGCTCTTCATCAGACTTCGAGTATATCAGGATGTCATTTATAAACACAACCACAAACTGGTCTAATATACGGATGAAAGATTTTATACATGTATTCCATGAACACTTCGGTCGCATTAGACACACCAAACAACACTACCGAATACTCGTAGTGACCATACCTCATTCTGAAATCTGTCTTCGGAATATCTTCAAGATTCACGTGAATCTGATGATAACCCGAATGCAAATCTATCTTGCTAAATACACAAGCACCTACCAATTGATCCATCAAATCATCAATTCTAAGAAGTGGATACTTGAACTTGATAGTCACCTTATTCAGATGTCGGTAGTCCATACATAGCCTCATACTATTGTCCTTCTTCTTCATTAACAACATTGGCACACCCCACGGAGAAACACTCAGACGAACAAACTTCTTCTCAAGCATATCTTCTAGTTGCTTCTTCAATTCACCCAGCTCCGAAGCAGACATCCTATAAGGAGTCGTCGACACTGGACTAGTACTAGGTACCAAGTCTGTAGAAAACTCCACCTCGCACTTGGCGGAAAATCACTAATATCATTTGGAAACACGTCTGGAAAATCACTCACCACAGGTAGCTCGTCTAACACAGCTTTAGTCTTCGCCTTCATAGAATCTAATATCATAAACACTGCAGCATTGTCCTTCACAAACTCATTTACTTGATTAATAGATATAAACATCAACTTTTCACCTCCATCAAACTCATATTCATGCTTTGGAGGCAAGTCGCAGACATCTTCAGGAAAACATCCGGAATTACACACCACTTGCATATCACTACCCATCACATTTCTACTCAGTCTCTGAGAAGTAAATCTTAATAATACATGATCGTTCTCCTTCAAAGACATCCCAACTGTACCAGCAGACTAGAATCTTGAATCCACATCCTCTTTGGATTCAAGAAACTGCATCGACTTATCAAAACATTTAGTAAACACTTGGTTTAACTCCAACCAATTCATTCCAAGAATAACATCAAGTTGTTCCAATGAAAGACAAACCGTACACATCCTTAGGAAACATGTCAAGATATTCAACACACCACTGGCTCATCTCAAGCCAAAAGATCTCCTTCCCCCTCACAAGGAAGCGAACAACGAGAACACTTGACCATCTTCCCTCAAGGATCCCACCATTTTGCTAACCGACACCATCCTTGAATTTGACATCTCTTCGGGTTCAGGAAAAGTACAACATTCTCAAAACAGATGAACTAGCCAACACTACACTCTCGCATGCAGCAACATGATGTCGAAGCACTCTACAGTTGGAATATCCAAGAGAAGCATTTTCTTCTCCCCCACTTGTTCCATTCCCAACCTGCAAACAGAAAAAAACAAGCATCGACATTGTTTTCACACACATGTCACATACTAGGGAACAAACATAAAATAACAACCTGGTCGGACGGATCAACCTACTTTGATATCCCTATGTAACATCCTAAACCCCACATACAATTTTAATGCATAATTTAATAAAAATCACAACCACATAGGGTGTCACTCACATCAAACACATCATGCTCCGTAACTATGGGTACAAATTATCACATAAGACCTGTCACCACATGCTCACCATCACTTAGGGCATCATCGTAACAGAATCATTATCAAATCAATTAAACATGATAAATGCAACTCCGGATGTTAAATCTCATAACTTTAACTTTCATAACACAATAACAAGAATCGTAATATTTAACTCGTCACAATGTTGAAATCTCATCAAACATAAATAAAAATTTCAACAAAACAAAAGAAATTAAAGCGAACGTTCTCGGCCCGATGTTACATTGACCATGGCAAGACCCTACTAAAGGAAATAACAAACTATAGGAAGCCACTCCAAGAGCTACCTTCCACTTACTTCAACAATGCTACTCCTGAATATCTGCATGATGCCCATGTAAAGGCAACATTCAAACAAAAGGGGTGAGAAACAACAAACTAATATAAAAAGTGTAAGGAATGCTAATATAGGGAACACACATCATGTACACATTCATTACACAGGGATCAATGACATAATCTCACACTTAAGTCATGACAACAATCACATAATCACATCCCATCATAACATCATGAAAAATCAACATGTGCAATCATATATGCAAATGTACTCCATAACTGACTCATTATTCAATGAGGTACCATTCATGAACACTCTGGTTCACCTCACTCCCGATATTCACCATAGGACCAGAGCACACCAAATCATTACCACCATAGGTAACGCTTCATCGATCCCCACCTGAAACCCACTACTCACTCCCGATTCCCACCGTACACCATGATGCATGACTCTCAATAACATGCATTATCACACAGCAAAGCTTACCAAAAAGGATCCCCATACACATCTCACAATTTATGCACCACATCATTCATCATGCACAACAAATAATTCATGTTACAACATCAATAACATCAACAAACAACGGTAACTCATCAACATGATTTCATAAGCATTAATTCATGTTACTTCACCAAAGCAACAACATATCATCCTATTAAATATAATGATTCACTAAATAATCATACGATTTATCATAATATATCTACAGTAGAAAATTGACTATTATGAGTGCAATATAGCATTAGGAAGCATTTAAGCATTTGAAAATAAGTTAGAAAATGTTTCATGCTTTAAAAATAAGTTTTTAAGTGAAAAACATTCTATTTATCGATACATATGATCCATAGGTCGACACATAGAAGAAAAGTTTGTCTATGTGTCGACACATACGAGTTACATGTTAGCTCATATACCTTAATTTTAAAGCATGTAGCGTTCAATTTGATGTGCCGACTGCATGTGTCGACACATGACCTTTACAGGTCAACTCATGACCTATACAGGTCGACTCATGCATCTAACAGGTCAGCACATGACCTATACAAGTCGACACATACTATGATATTTTCTAAAAACAAAATCAGTTTTTTAACCATCCCAACACTACCTTATGTGCCAAAAACTCATGTTACGAAAATTCATCAAATAAATCCAATTTCTTATGGTTATAGCTTCCTAATTCATCATTTACTCCATAGGCTCATAAATCAACATCATATTACAAAAACATCATCATGCTCATCATCTCTAAATCACCAATAGCACAGTCAAGGTCAAAACCTTCAAACATCAATCAATGGCATAATATCATTAACAACATCAAAACAAAATATATGCATACATAGGTTACATGAATTTCACACCAATTCCATCATACAACAAAAATTATAACACAAAAATCAGAATTGTGATTTAGAACACCCAATCCTAAGGAGGTTAAGGGTTCCTCCATCTACCTCACATGTTTTACACCTAATTGGTAGCATTTTTCCCCCTTACCTGATTTCAGCAAATGCCCTTTGATCCTTAGAGTTCTTCTTCAACGTGAAGCCCTTGCCCTTTGCTCCACCTCTCCAAAATACGTACTGACTCTTTCAGGTTCTCAAGTTCCCTATTTTATTCCAAGACCTATTTCCTTCCAAATAGACTCTTCCCTTTTTTTACCCTCCAACTTGTCCTTGAATCCCTTTCCTATCCTCCATATTTTCCTTAATTCCAACCTTGCCCTCAATTTCTCTACACCTCTTATTTCTCATTATTTAATTAATTAATTCAAATGAAAATATTATTATAAAATATTTGTTATTCTAATAATCGATTATAATTTCTAAACAACTATACCATGCTCTTACTTTCTCTATACCTCTACTTCAAGGACACTTACTCCCACAATCATATCATAAACAATTTAAAATACCAATTAATCAAATAAATTTATAAATAATTCAATTAAATTGATTAATTGAATTTGGGGTGTTACATCTATCCCAACCTTTTTTAGAAATACAACTTTGTAGATCATTTCCTGATGCACTCATATCTTCAAGATTGACAACACTTTCATTGATGACAGTCAGTTGGTTTCTCAATCCAAGGTTAGATCTATAAGTCATCTCAGGTTGAGACAAAGGATCCAGGAGGAAGTTAAAAAGTGATCAACTTGGGCACAAAGCGAGAAAAAAAGGAAGTCAAGATTGAGACATCTCTAGAAGCAAGCATCCGGGAAAGGTTATTCAAGCTCTTGCATGAATATATGGATGTCTTTGCATGGTCATATCAATATATGCTTGGATTAGACACAAAACATTTTGAGCATAAATTACCACTTTAGCCAGAATCCCGCTAGTGAAGCAAAAACTGAGAAGAACTAGGCCTGACTTGTCTATCAAGATTCGAGAAGAAGTCAAAAGGTAGTTTGGTGTTGGCTTCCTAGCAGTGGCCAAGTATACTCAATGGGTTTCCAATATTGTGCCTGTTTCGAAGAAGGATGGAAAAGTGAGAATGTGAGTTGACTACAGGGATTTGAACAAAGCTAGTCCAAAAGACGATTTCCTTGTACCACATATTGATGTATTAGTAAACAACATTACCAAATTCTCAGTATTCTGCTTCATGGACGGATTCTCCGGTTATAACCAGATCAAGATGGCTCCAGGAGATATGAAAAATACAATGTTCATCACCCCATGGGAAAAATTTGTTGTACGGTAATGCTCTTTGGTCTAAAGAGTGTTGGGGCAACCTATTTGAGAGTGATGGTCACCCTTTTCCATGATATGATGCACAAAGAGATTAAAGTGTATCTCGATAAAATGATTGCCAAATCTCAAAGTGAAGAGGATTATATGGACCACTTATATAAAATTTTCAAGCAATTAAGAAAATTCAAGTTGCAGTTGAACCCTGCCAAGTGCACATTTGGTATCCGATCCAGAAAATTGTTGGGATTCATCGTTAGCCAACGAGTAATTGAAGTGGATCCTGACAAAGTTAGAGCAATACAAGAGATGCCTGCTCTGCAAACTGAAAAGGAGGTCAGAGGATTCTTAGGAAGATTTAATTACATCTCCATGTTTATTCATCACATGATGGCTACTTGTGAGCTAATCTTCAAATTGTTTCAAAAAGATCAAGAAATTGAATGAAATGAATATTTCCAATGGGTATTTGAGAAGATCAGGCGCTATTTGCAGAAGCCTCCTAACTTGATTCCACCTATCCCAGTAAAACCACTCATAATGTACTTAACAGTTCTTGATGGATTGATGGGATGCGTGTTGGGGAAACATGACGAAACCAACATAAAGGAGCATGTCGTTTATTATATGAGTAAAAAGTTCACTAACTGTGAAACAAGATACTCAATGCTCGAGAAAACTTGTTGTGCATTGGCATAATCCACCAGACTCCTAAGGAAATACATGATGACTCATATTACTTGGTTGATATACAAAATGGATATGATCAAGTACATATTTGAGAAGCTCGTCCTAACTGGGAGGATAGCTCATTGGCAAATGTTGTTGTCGGAATATGATATTTAGTATGTCACTCAGAAAGATATAAAAGGAAGTGTGATGTTAGAGTACCCCGCATACCAACCAGTGGAAGACTACCAAACCATGCAGATTGAATTCCCTGATAAATAATCATGGTCTTGAGTGACGAAAAGTCATAAGTGATGATGAAAGGCCCAAACTAGAAGATCGATGGAAGCTCGCGTTCAAATGCGCATCAGATTCCATAGGGCATGGAATTGGAGCAATCTTAATCTCTAGAAGGAATGGTTATACTCCCTTCACAACAAGGTTATATTTCGATTGCTCGAACAACATGGCAGAATATAAAGCGTGCATCAAGGTATATGGAGACTTAGCACTGGTTATTTTTGAAGTGAAAGGATAATGGGAACCTGTCATCCTAAGTTGATCCCTTATCGTGCTCATGTCATGGAGTTGATGAAATAATTTGAAGAAATGACTTTTCATCACATTCCTAGAGAGGAAAATCAGGTTGCAGACGCTTTGGCTACATTATCATCGATGTACCAAGTGAATTTCCACAATGAAGCTTTAATCATAAGAATGAATAGTAGGAATGAGATGATATAGTGTTAATCAATTGAAGAGGAAACCGATGGTAAACCATGGTTTTATGACATTAAATGTTATCTCTAGAAACAAGAGTATATGGAGAATGCCTCGATCATGGACAAGAAAACCTTGAGAAGTTTAGTAACAAAATTCTTCCTAAGTGGTGATATGCTTTATAAGAGAAACCATGACATGGTTCTGCTCAGATGTGTGTATATAGACACGAAGCAGACATGTTAATCAAAGAAATCCATGAAGGATCCTTTAGGACCCATGCCAATGAGCATGTTATGGCAAATAAGATCCTAAGGGCCAACTATTACTGGTTGACTATGGAAACTGACTATTTTCACTAAGCCAAAATATGCCACAAGTTCCAGATTTATGCTGATAAGGTGCATGTGCCGCCAACTCCTCTGAATGTCTTGATATCTCCTTGGCCTTTCTCAATGTGGGGCATTGAAAAGATCGGTCTAATCGAGCCAAAAGCTTCTCATGGGCATTGTTTCATCTTCGTCGCCATCGACTACTTCACCAAGTCGGTAGAAGTTGTTTCTCATGCCAACGTAACAAGACAAGTGGTTGTCCAGATTATCAAGAAAGAAATAATTTTTCGTTATGGAATTCATAGAAAAATTATCACCGATAATGGGTTAAAATTGAACAGCAAGATGATAAAAGAGTTATGCGAGACTTCAAGATTGATCACCATAAATCATCGCCGTATTGACCAAAGATGAATGAAGTTGCGGAAGAAGCAAATAAAAATATCAAAAAGATCACATCAATGTGAGTTTTGACGGAGACCAAGTTAGAAGAGGCTAAATGGATTCAAAACAGGTTTGACTAACGGAACCTCATTGATGAGAAGCACACGATTTCTCTGTGCCATTTCCAACTGTATCAGAAACGGCTCAAGAAGGAATTTGACAAGGTCCATCCTCGAGAATTCAAGGAAGGCGATCTCGTGCTCAAGAAGATCTTGTCCATACACAAAAATTCATGCAGGAAGTGGACTGAAAACTACGAAGGCCCATAAGTTGTAAAGAAATCCTTCTCTGGAGGAGCTCTGATTCTCACAACCATGGATGGCGAAGAGTTTCCACTCCTGGTGAACTATGATGCATACAAGAGATATTATGCCTAAGAAAAAAGGTAGTATGCTAAGTTAAAAACCTAAAAGGGAGATTTAGGCACACAAAAAAAGGCATCCCAATGGACTAAAAACTTGAAATAGAGGTCTAGGAAAAAGTTAGGGATACAAAAGTTGTGTCAGCTCGCTGAGTCAAAAAACCGAAAGGGAGATTTAGACAAAAAAAGAGTATCCCGGTGGATTGAAAACTCGAAAGAGCAATCCATAAAAAAAATTATGGACTTTTAAAGGCAAAGTTACGTCATGTAAGATTGATCAACGCAGAAGAACCATTAGTAGGAAGGATCAATAGTTACTCTGTTCAGAAGCAAGGTTTTATGGACTCATGGTTATAAGGAAAGTAGTGGTTATTGTGATTCAATGTAAACCCCATTCCCATTCCCATTTTCAATTGTCCCCTTTGTAATATTCTATACGGAGCTACACATTCGTATGCTACCATTCCATGAATAAAATCTAGATTTGCCCATCAAAGCTTTTCATTCGTGTTTTCTTTGTTTTCCTTCTTTTGCAAAATGTCATTTATTTTTTATGATATAATTGTAAAGTTAAGGAATACTAAACATATTGAAAACACAATGACTTTGACATTTAAAATGATTAAAGAAAAACCATGTTTTTTCAAAAGTTACAAAGTCATAAAGCACTCTTGGATCACCAGAAAAGGAATCTCCATCGGGTACAACCCATCCACTTTCTGAAGGGATCATCAGCCGCGTGTGTAACTGCAAGCTTGACAAAAGCATCCAAAGGCATCTATCTGCAGTAAGAGTTGGCAGAGTTTCATGTGTCATAGAATCCAAATACCACTACCACATAAAAGCTCAATTGTGCTTGACACATTAACCCAGTTTTCATAAGCATCTGTACTGCATGCATTGATCATTCATGCAACATAAATCATGCATAACTCAAAATGTATCATACTCATCTGTATGTCATGCAGACTTGTTCCCATCAACAATTTATCCATTGACCCAAAGTCCAAATTCGTTTGACACCTATAAAGGCTGGTTCTTGTCCAACAAAATTTAGAAGCCTTTTGAATCCGAGAATTACCAGATACCATTTCGTTTGTTACGTGAGAATTTGTAACATATTTTCTTATTCTGTGAGAAGCTAGAATCTATTACCTTGTTCTGTGAGAAGCCAGAATCCACTATTTTATTATGTGAGAAGTCATAACACTTTCACTTTTTGTCACGTGAGAATCCATAACTTATCTTTTTTAGTTATGTGAGAAGTTGAAACCTTTCATTTTTATTACATGAGAACCCGTAACTTACCATTTTTTATTGTTATGTGAGAAGTCAGAACCTTTCATTTTTGTTACGTAAGAATATGTAACTTATCTTTTTGTTATGTAAGAAGCTGAGACCTTTTATCTTTGTTACGTGAGAACCCATAACTTACCTTTTTTGTTCTGTGAGAAGCCAGAACCTTTCATTTTCATTATGCGAGAATCTGTAACTTGCCATTTTTGTTTTGTGAGAAGCTAGAACATTTCATTTTCGTTACTTGAGAATTCGTAACTAATCATTTTCATTATGTGAGAAGCCAAAACCTTTCATTTTGTTACGTGAGAATCATTAACTTGTCATTTTCGTTATGTAAGAAACCAAGACCTTTCATTTTATTACGTGAGAGTATGTAACTTGTCATTTTCATTTTGTGATAATCCATAACCTTTCATTTGTTTTACGTGAGAATCTGTAACTAATCATTTTTGTTCTGTGAGAAGCCATAACCTTTATTTTTGTTACACGATAATCCGTAACTTGTCATTTTCGTTTTGTGAGAAGCCAAAACCTTTCATTTTGTTATGTGAGAATCCATAACATGTCATTTTCGTTGTGTGAGAAGCCAAAACCTTTCATTTTTGTTACATGAGAATCTGTAGCTTGTCATTTTTGTTCTGTGAGCAGCCAAAACCTTTCATTTTATTACGTGAGAACCTATAACTTACCCTTTTGTTATGTGAGAAGGCAGAACCTTTCATTTTTATTAGGTGAGAACCTGTAACATGTCTTTTTTGTTCTTTGAGAAGCCATAACCTTTCATTTTCATTACGTGAGAATCTGTAACATGTCATTTTTCGTACTATAAGAAGCCATAACCTTTCATTTTTATTACGTGAGAATCTATAACTTGTATTTCCATAACATACCTTTGTTTTCCCCAGTGAGTCTTTTTCCCTTACCTCATTCAATCCATAATGGACCCCTTTTACAAGTCATCTCAGTAACCTTACAAAAACTCATAACATAACAAATCATCTCACTGCATCTAGAGACAAAATTTGGATCCTTTAGTATTTAAGTATCTCCCACCGTGATTATATGAAGATTAACATTGTCCATATTCTCTGGTGGAAGATATTTAAATAGAGACAACTGGTTGTCATACCCCAACTTTTGTCCATTTTACCATTTCATTCATGCATCTTTGCATATCGGTAAATGCATATCTTTAGGCATAATTCTAAAATACAACCATGGATGTTTTTTGAATGCTTAAAGTTGAACCATCATTCATCATACATTCATACCATTGTGCCATTCATGATTTTAATTTCACTTTACCACATGCATGTTGCATCTTTTAAAATCAAAATTTGGATTTTCTAATTCAATTTCAATTCATATCATCCCATTTCCATTTGAAAAAGTAACTAAAGGGTTTGGATTGACATTTTTTGCAGTTAAAATAGACTTACATAATTTACATAAGTAGGAATTAAGTTGGTTTCCAACATTGGTCTTTGCATAACTTGAGATTATATCTTGAAATACAATCCACGTCTACATGGTTTTTCTTCATGTATAAGTTAACATCACCATTTGAAAAAATAAAAAGAAGCCTAAAGTTGAGTTTGAATGAATTGCATGACACAAGTTTGTTATATATTATCTTTATCATGTCATTTTGAAAATTATACAATTTCAAGAACCTTTTAGTATCGTATCATTCCAAAATGGACTTGAAATATTTTTGAGTAATATTTCATTTGCACAAACATACTACATCATCATCCTTCCGATTTCATTTCTTGGAAATAACAATCTCGATTAAAAAGAGAGAAAAGTTTGAATCACATGTTTCCAACTCGGTTCACATTGCAGCTGATTTTTTCATACAAGAATAATGGAAGAAACAAAATAAATTGAGCAAAATATAAATTGAATTTCATTATAATTTTTAATTGTAAAGTTATTATAAAATTGTTACAAAGGATTCACAACAGTAAAATACAAAAGGAATTATAGTTTGAATTACAATATTCACGTTCAAAAACATGGCACATGGATCACCAAAACCTCACTCGAAGTCATTCATTCTCCATTCTCTCAAATCCCATAAAATTATTTTCTCTCTTTCTATCTATTATTTTATAGTCAATCTTGGCACGTCTGATGTAGGTCACGCGGTTCCATCCATGGCCTTCTGTTTGGTTGATTGTTCAATTGATTAGGGACCTCTGTATAGGGAGTTCCACCATAACATGGGTGGACCTTCATTTACCAACCGTTGATCATGATTAGTAATATGATCCAACGTCTCCCTTTGAGTCAGCAATTTTTACTATGATTTTGGGCCTTCCAATGTGTTAGGCTTCACCCATTGTTCATTGCATGCTTGTTTTTCTCCTACACCCCTAATTAGTAAAACATTAGGCATCTGTTTGCAAGCCTATACAAATTTGGGGTGTCACCTTTTTTTCTTTATTTACACTCTTTTTTTATGGTTTTTTCTTTTAATAATTTTGTTTTTTAAGGCCTTAAGCCCAATATCTCATTGCCATCATACATCCTCAATGAATATTGCACCCCCACTCCTTTATTTTTTTTAATTTTTTTATTGTTATTTGTTAATTAATTAAGTAAATAATTAAAATCAACCTTTTAGAAATAAAAGTGCTTGATCAACATCAAGCGATTTTCAAAATACTCCACTAACATTTCACTCAATTTCAAAACTCTTCCACCATCAAATCAAATCCTTTTCGAAATAAATACTTGATCAATATCAAATTCTTTTCCGCTTAATCAAAGCACTTCGAAATCTTTTTCATAATTAAATCGGTTGAAAAAGATTTGTTTGGACATGATATCCTTTCTTTCCCCCAAGTATTTGAATGCTAGACGTACTTAGAACGTTATTCGAATAATTGTCTTCCATTCAAAACACAATAATTAACTGAATCTAGTTTGGTCTTTATTAGATGAAAAATGATTGGTTTCGACATAATATCCTCTTTTTTCCCCGAGTATTTGAATGCTAGTCGTACTTAACTCATTGTCCGAATACTCATCTTCCATTAAGGACTTGCGACTTAATTTGCCTCACAAATTTCATAAATAATGTGGGTGAAAAAAGATTGTTTTGGACGTAATATCCTCTCTCTTTCCCGATTATTTGAGTGCTAGCTGTAACTAGCGCTTGTTCAAATACTCATCATCCACTTAAAAACAACGCGCCAATCAAATATTTTTCTCCTTAGTGCGATGTCAAAACCTTTTCATAAACGAAAGATGCCTAGTCCATTTTGAGACGATGCAAACAACACTTTATTCCTATCATGCGTAAGAAGTAAGAATGTTTTCTGCTCGAATACAATGAGAACATAAATCTGTGAGAATCCAGATTGCCCATTCTGACATGATGCAAATGTCCATTTCTCCATGTTTTTGATAGCAAGCAATGTTTTATCTTCGAATGGGACTAATCATCCTTTGCTAAAATCGACTAATACACAAACATTTGCTACCTAGAATTATGTAGCCTTGAATTCCTCATCGCAACAGAGAATACGTAAGAGCAAGACTCACAATCTTGTCAAACACCCTAATAAAAAAAAAATTTAATCATTTTCTTTTTCTTTTCCAACTTTTAATAACTAGAAGAAAACACTAAAGAAAGCTAACACTCTACTTACAAAACTAATTAAATGATTTCCGTTGAATACAATGAATGTGAGAGATGTTAATATCTTCCCTCACATAACCGACTCTCAAACCTGAATTTGATTACAATGACCATTTTCTTTATTTTTTCTTTAAGAATTTTATTAATATTTTTCTTTTCTTTTTTGAAATAAATAAACGTACTCATTATTATTTTCAGCGTGCGAACTATCAGTAGTATTTTTTAAACCGTAATAGCATAGTAAAACAGTATTCTAAGAAGAATCTAACTTCTAAGCGCTAATGGAAGACAATATATAATGTGTATAAAGGTTTTCGTCAATTAGGTACTAAGGTACCCATAGTTTGACAAGTATACTTATCGTTTACTTTATTTTATTCCGCAAAGGAAAATTCATATACACATCTAAGAAGTGTGATATATATGCAAAATTTTCAACATGATTACGTTGTCTTGTACAACTTTTCTTGACAAATAACATATTAGTTTACTTTTCTTTTTAAACATAAACTTGTTAATGTCCTTGACAATTAGTACAAGATTAGCTTGACATCAGATGTATTATTTGCAAAAGTAAACATTTCCCTTGTCCTGACAAAAAATCTAAACGACCAAATACAATGAATACTGTTTTCTTATGTAAGATTTTGAACAAATATTTATGATTGTTTCAGCTTGTAGTAAGTGAGAATTGCATACACTTTCAAAGCCAGTTTCAAAAACCAGATAAATAAACTAATCGCTAACCTTTATATTAAAAAAAAAACACAAATCTATATTCTTGTAAAAAAAAAACAGTATTGGTATCAAGTAGATCTTAATTGACTAATCTATCCATAAACTTAAAAATTAATGTAACTATAATTTAGTATCAAATAATATTCGTCAAAAAACAAATCAATACTTTTCTTTTTTTAAAACATTCAAAAGATCAAAATCTTCTACTAGTGTTATTCATACCTTGATTAAAACCCATACATCCCAACAAACCTTGTTTATAAGGCAACATAGTTTTCCTCTTCAATTCCTCAGAAGCGGCCCGGTTCAGTGTATAATGCAACTCATGAGCCGAAACCGGTTTTCTCCGTTTTGAAACCGAACCGGAATTCTCAACGGACCGGAAGCTAGAGTTACCGACATCCTCGTACTCTGTGGTTTTAGACAAAACTCTGTATTTCCTCAAAGGATCTCTGTCAGAGCCTCTTCCTTCCGAAGCACTCCGGAATAAAAGAAAATCTTTGAGTCTCCATTTTCGATACCCTCTCGAGAATGAAATTGTTGACAAGAAAGATGAAAAATATGAAGTTTCCGCTTGTTTAACATTGTTGTTGGCAGTGGCACTACTACCTTTGTTACCATGGGAGAGTTTGGAATATTTTCTATGATCACGACAAGTAGGAAACGAGAACGATGAAGATCTTTCTCTACCATAAAGCTTATTCTGTTGTTGTTGTTGTTTTACTAACTTTTTCTCTGTTTCTTGTTGTTCTCCATGATGAGGAGGAGGAGGAGGAGGAGGTGAAATGAGATTGAGAGGGAGAATTTTTCCAGCATGGAAAAGTTCATCAGCAGAAAGAGAAGAACTTTGAAGATGGATATTGAAGTTGAATTCAAAATCTTGATCATTGTTGATGATGATAGGTTTATCATCATCTTTGAGGGATGTGAAGGAGAAGTTATTGGGGAAAAGTTGGGGAGTTGAAGGGTCAGTGATGTAAGTGGAAGATGAACAGTTGGTATTGAAATTGAAATCTATGGAAGGCACTGCTGCTACTAACATTACTTCAGTCTCCATCATGTGTTTAGTAGTTATCAATTTCAATGCTAGTTTGTAAAAATATAGATGAGTTTATATATACAGAGGATGAAAGAGGACAAAGCAAATACTAGTACTAGGTTATTAAGGAAACAAAGAAACAAGATCCGAATGTTGTACTAAATTTTGTCACAAGGGTCCCACCTTTTTTACTCTGTTTTTGTTATTTACAGTCTATATACATTCACAAATAATATTTGGATATCCATAAATCTATATACTTCTGTAACGATTTTATATTAAACATTATTTTATTTAATTTTTCAACAAGTTAAGCGATTCTTCAAGTAGTATGAAGAGTGGTTTTGAATAAAGTGGAGATTCAAGTTTTGAGAAAATAACCGTTGAAATAAAGAGAAGAGCTGACAAAAGTTGCAAGAGGAAGTGCCTTTGCTTGTTTCTTTCTTCGTATGATGTTACCAATTAGGTTTCCGTTTAATCCATACTCAACTTTTTTTTTATCGATAATTTAAGGGGGGGCCTATTATATTCCACTTTTACTTTTTTATATAAAAATAATAGATACATGTACATACAACGTTCCCGCTCTTTTTTTAATAGAAATAGGATATTGTTAAATTGTTAATTTAATTTCTTTTTATAATATAATTTTTTTTATATAATTTTTTACTCAAATAATCTACTTATTCAAAAAAAAATCCCAAATAATTCACTTTTTTTAAATTAATTTTCAAACTACACCACTTTGAAGAGGTGACACCAGATGAATTGACGTTTGCTCTCTAAGTTAAAGAGATGACGTCAATTTATTTGACTTATGCATCTAGTGATGTCAATCAAATTGGCGCCGGTGTGTTAGGTTTTAAAAGATGGTCAATTGGTCTGACACTTACGTGTGTTGTGTAATTTTTTTTTAAAATAATGTACATTTTAGATAAAAGTCAAAATCAGATCAATTGATATTAATATTAATATGTCTTTACATACAATAATCAAAAATACTAATGTCGTTGACTGGGATGACCTAACCGACCTCTGGTACCACATCCCCTAGCTATCTGAACGCGTGGCCCTAACCCAAGTTGATGATTCACCCCAGGTGTTTGAGGATTTGAGGGTCCAAGAACATCACCACCACCTGTAGGAGATTGCCTAAGGTATTCAAACAAATTTGTGTAGTCCTGTGTATGCAATGAAACGCTACAACCATAGCTGAGTTCATGACCCATGCCAGAGTAGTTAGACTGTGTTTAAGTTATTGGAGGACGACCATGACGATTGAAGAGAGACATTGGTGTGAATGATGCGTCGAGGAAATGTTGAAATGATTGTTGCATGTTTTTGTTTTGTGATGTTTAGGCTTCTTGGCTATAGTAGGAGAATGAATGGTTACTCTTAAATGATCGCTGAGTGTTTTGGCTAAGGCGACTATGGTAGGATGATGTGTTGGATGCATAGCGATGTTAGGTGTCTTGATGATGATCTTCTTGTTAGTGGTGGTACGATGTATGCTCTTGTTTTTTGTTGTTGGGTGTTTGGCATGTTAAGGTCGTAGGTTTGTCTATTTGTGGACCGAAAATTTTGATGGGTAGGAACTGGTATGACAATGTTGTCGGGGGTTAGATGTTGAACCTTCTTGTGTGTAAGTTACTTGACGTGGGTCGTAAAGGTACATATCCTTGGCGAGGAACTCCAATCCAACCGATTTGTACCAAGCCATATAATTTCAAGTTGGTTTTTCTTCGGTTGGCATCACAACGTCAGTTAAGACATGGTCTTATCGGTGCTTCCATTTTTGACACTCAGATTTAGTGAAGCTTTGCCATGGGTTAAAGTTTCATTTGTCATTAATTTTTCATAGATGCCATTCTCTGAGGTTTGTCGGGGGATCTGGGATGTGTTAAAGCATACTGAACTACAATTTAACACGATCACTATGGTGCATCTCCACAATGGTAAATCTTATGATCGGTGTGCATGCAGTCCAAACGACTGCATCTTGTTCGTTGGTTTCATGGTCATGATCCAAGTTTAGATATGAACGCCAAAAAAACTGAAATATGAAAATATATTAGATTATAAAATGGGTTAAATTAAAAAACAAATTATTACGAATTAATTAGGTTAATGGAAATACATATGTTGGTCGAAGGTGATCCAAGAGATTGCGATACTGGATAATATAGTGTTTAGGACATCTGTTGTAACTCATACCACGTATCGACCATCTGCACACAAAAAAAGTTAATATATTATTTAGAGATAATAATCGGTAAAGTAAGTAAATATAGTCCATTGTTAAGAACTTACTTTTGTGCGTACGGGAATGTGAACGGGTTGTGGTTGACGGGCACTAGGGACTGTAGTATGGACCAACCCCATGCTTGGAGAAAAATAGCACATCCAGAAAATATAGATGTATCTTTGTGTGCATTTTTACACAAAGAGCTATAAAGATAAGCTTCTCAGTGCATTACCATCATGAATGTCTATAACGAAAGTTTCTTAGTGCAAGCAATGGAGGAATATTGACCTCCATATCAATGGGACATAGTTTGGAACAATGATGAGATGCAAAGAAAGAAAAAGTATGGCTAAACAACACGCTTTAAGACCCCAATTTTGAACCTAAGATCCCTCATGCCATCTCATAAGTTTGCATTGGCATTGGGATCACACCTTGGTATCCTCCTCACCCCTCATTCATTAGGTTTGCATTGGGAGAGATCACCAAACATTTGTGATTGTGTCATACTTTATTTTTCTATGTTTACTAACCAAAATACCAAAAATATGTCTAGTATAGTTTTATTTCTTTTGTAGGCAGTGAAGGTGAGAAAAACAAGAAAGGGGGATTTGAATTGTTTTGGAAAATAAGCGCTTTTGCAGAATAAGAACACACAGGATTTTATACTGGTTCGCTTATAACACAAAGCTACTCCAGTCCACCCGGCCAAGGTGATTTCGCCTTCAAAAAGGACTTAATCCACTAATCTTGAAAGATTATTACAACCAACGTCTAAGAGTAAGATCTCTTAGTCCTCCCAAGTATACAGACTACGCAGAGTCACTTGAGGAACAAAATCAATTTAACAAAAGGAATTGTAATCTAAAGTGCTTATAAGATCAAGCGAATATTACAGCAAAATAGAGCAAGCAAGTGTTTTCACGTATGAGCAACAACTCGTGAAAAGCTAAGAGAGAGGGTAGAGAATTTCTGTGCGTTCAGGTGTGTCTCTCACTGAAGTATGTTGTCCTTTATATAGTGGTGAAAGGACCGTTGTAGTGATGGCAGAATATTTGTCTTTGACGAGAGTTTAATGTCATTACTTCTGTGTTTCTTGCCATAACCAAATTGTCTCCCTGAATAACTTCTTTCCAAATATACTTTCTTTCCATTTGAAGTTGTTGTTTCCGTTACTCTTTCTGGACTTGGAGAACCTTCGTCAGGGTCTATGTTATCTCTGTCAATCTGAGATTGTGTTGAAGTTACATCAGAGCTTCTAAGAGTCCTGGTCTTTTAGATCATCAGAGTTGATTTTAGAGGAAGTTTAAAGCTTCTGGTATTCTGCTGTCCTGTTTTGCTCAGAGTTAGAACTTCCAAAGTGCGCTTCTTCTTCAGATGCTTCTGATCTTCTGGTACTTTGTATCTGATTCGATTCTGTATCTGATAAAGAGATCAGATTCCTTTGTTCTTGTTCAGAGTCCTGCACACTTAGAGAAATTTTGTTAGGGTGCCATTTTTGGTTTCATCCTTTGTTATCATCAACATCCTGGAATCTATTGTAGAACTAATTTTGTTCTTACAATCTCCCCCTTTTTGATGATGACAAAACAACCTTAATTACTAGATGAAACATTCAGAGATAAGAATTAATCAGATTAGATAGAAGTGAGCTCCCCCTGAGATAAGCCTGGGAGTTCAGAAGTTCTTACCAGAGCTTCCATGCAATGATGTTTCTAGATACTCTTTTGCAAATTTCTGAGTCAAAGAGGATTAGATAGATTTTTATTGAATAATATGTTTGCAGAGTACTGAAGGATTTAGATATGTTTTCATCAGAGCTGTTTTTATTTCTCCCCCTTTTTGTCAGAATCAAAAAGACTTAGCAAAGATAAAGGAAAGGAAAATATATATATTCAGATATGAGCATAAACAGCAGAAAGCCAAAACAAGCAGAACCAGATAGTAACAAGCAAATAAAATCCTAGGTGCCTAAGGGTTGGGAGGAGGAGGCATCCTCTGAAGCAGTTGGGTCAGCAGATTCTGGATGTTGGCGTTGACTGTGTCCTGTTGATCCAATCTGGCTCGAACTTCCTTTTGCTCTTTCTGAAGTTCCTCAAGAGTCTTGAGAACCAGAGGGACAAAGTTAGAGTACTCCCCCTGAGTCAGAGCATTCTGTTCTTCAGCACGGAGAGCTTTAGCTTCAGCAGCAGTTTTTGCTTCAGCTTCAGCAGCAGCGTCAGCTAGAGCTTTGGCTTCAGCTTCCTTAACCCTTTGAATTTCTTCTTGCCTTGCTTTTTCTTCTGCTTCCCTTCTGGCTTGCTCCTCAGCTTCTTTGGCTAAGCGCTCATGTAGTCTTGCCTCAGCGTCTTTGATGAAGTCGTTTCTAACTTGCTCAGAGAGGTTCTTCAGCTTGAAGGCCTCAGAGGTCATCCAGCCAATAACTCTGTTTCAGTGTGTCCTAACAAAGGAAGGATCATCACTGATGCCAGAGTTGATGGTCAGAGACTTGACCTTGTCAACTGATGCTCCTACAAACAATATAATTGCTTCCTCTAGGGTTGGCAGAGAGTTTTGTGGTTCAGATGGTAGAGGTGAAGAAGTGGGAGGGCTTAGGTTGAGAGTTTGTGGTACAACGGAAGTGTTTAGTGGGGATGTGTCAGAAGTGTTTAGGTCAGAGGGTTGAACGTCAGATGATGTTAGGTTTGGTTGTTCTGTGGGTGGTGAGGGTACTGCAGGTTCAGGTGGAGATTGTTGTGGTTGTTGTGAGGCAAGGTTCTGAGTCTGAAGTTGGGCTAGAGTGGGAGAAGAGGGGTCAGAGAATTCTGTGTCAGATGAGATGATGAAGTAGGGGGGTGATTCTGGGGAAGAGGATGAAGAGGTGGTTTCATTTAGATTTTCAACTTCAGATAAGGGTAAGGTGGTGGTGGCAAGGTTGAATTTCTGTGATGGTTGCTGAGATGTTCTGGTGGTTGAAGGGGAGGTTTCAGATTGAGTGTATATGGGAGTTGGTTGAGGGATAGCAGAAGCAATTTGTTGTGTTTGTGTAGAGGGAGCATGAGAGACAGACTTACCAGAAGGCTCATGCAGAGGTGTTGGAGGTCTTGATCCGGAGGATTCTCCTAGTTTTGCTTTCTTCGTCTGCGATGTCTTCTTAGAGGGACCTCTTTTATGCCTCATGAAGCTCGAAGCTTTATCTGGTAGATCGCTTAAATGGAAGTATGAGATATCCACTCCTTCGTCCTTCAGACCTTGTAGATAAAAGAGGATTACATCTCTGGGCTATTCCCTTGAGAACAGATATAGACCATGGAGAATTTTCCTCTGATCTTTTAAAGCATCCCAAGAAGTGTCCAGAGTAGGTCTGAATTTGACCTGGTCCAGAATCCCCATGCTCTTCAGATTTTTGGCGTTCAGAGGCTTACTAGTGTCGATTGCCATGTCCTCCATGAGCCTGAGTTTTACCAGATGGTCCACGAGACCACTTTCTATTAGTACATCTGAGATGAGTCTTCCCAGAGGGATGTAAGTTCTGGGCTTCATATGATTTCTATTATCTCGTACGGAGTCTCTGAGGTATTTGAAGAGAAGTGCTGGGAGGCAGAGCTTCAGTCCCTTGTGGATACAATACAACATGCATTTTTTATCAGTGTTGATGTAGTCTGAGGAGTTTGATGTTGGGCGATGATGGATGGTACCCAGAATGATCTTCAGCCAAACTCAGAGGTTCTGAAGTAGCTCATTGTTCTTGGAGGGATTGCCTTCTGCGTTCTGCTTGAAAATGGTTGGGTTGATTTCTTGAGATATGTGTTTTGCCCTGGGATTGATGTTGTAGATTCTTCTGCCTCCATCTTTCTCCATGCTCAGAAGAGCAGCGATGGACTTCTCAGTTATCACTATCTTGACTCCCAGAACATAGGAGACAATGAAGTGATCATCAGCGTCTGCGAATCTCCAGAATTCCTTCACAAGATTTGGGTAAACTGGACCATAGAGACGTTGAAAGTAGTTTCCCCAACCTTGTTTGTTGAGTTCTTCAGTGAGGTCTATGTCATTCCTTTTCATATTCTCAAAGTCCACCAAGGATTCACATAAAACGTCCAGTTTGTCAAATGGCGTTGCAAGATGAATATGAGGCTCACGATCGAGAATGTGAGGTTCCTTGTAGATTGGTGTTGTGGTGACGCCTGTAACTGTTGGGTTGCTTGAGCTTTGAACTTGTCCGCTTGAGCCCATTTGTTGAGAGAAGTTGTACACAGCTTGTTGTTGAGCATCCATGATGTTGATGAAGAACTGAGATGAAGATGAAGAACTGCTTGCAGAAATGCCTTGAGAGACTGAGGTTATAAGAGTGCGTGAGAGTGAAGAGTGTGCAATGTGTGAAATGAATGTGTTTAAATACCCAAATTAGGGAGCATGAAAAACGACACACAAATCAGAGTTTAGAACAAAAACCAAGTTAGCACGTTTGGAGGGAGAAATGATTACAGCTCATAAATGATGTCTAATCCCAACAGCTGGTACACTGCTCGAGGAGATTTCAAGGGACTGTTCCTTGATTACTGCTAGACAGCTGTCTAGAAGTTCCAAGGTCAGACGCAAGGCACTCCACGTGTTAGGCTTTATCCGATCTTCAGGAATACCAAAGGATTGGTTCCTAGAGAATTCTTACTCAGATAACTTCTAACTTTTGTAGAAGTATTAGAGTCAGAGGCAGAATCCATGTGTTTATATCAGAGTCTCATTTTACAACTTCAGAGGCACAGATTATTCAGGGCAGTTTTGAATGTTCAAAATTTCTAAAATAAAGAGGAATCTATCTTCAGCTAAGGGTTTAGTAAAGATATCGACCAATTGATGATCTGTATCAATGAATTTCAATGTTACTACCCCTTTCTGAACATAGTCTCTGATAAAATGATGTTTTATTTCAATGTGTTTAGCTCTGGAGTGCAAAATGGGATTCTTACTTAAACAAATGGCAGCAGTATTATCACAAAAGATAGGAATGTTACTCTCGAAGATTTGCAGATCCTCTAACTGATTCTTCATCCAGAGCATCTGAGTAGTGCACAGTGATGCTGAGATGTATTCTTCTTCTACCGTGGAGAGGGCTATGGTTGATTGTCTTTTGCTGGCCCAGGATATCAGATTGTTTCCCAAGAGCTGACAATTTCCAGATGTGCTTTTTCATTCCAATCTATCTCCTGCGTAATCTGCATCACAGTAACCAGAAAGTCTATAGTCTGATGTTTTCTCATACATCAGGCCCAGGTTAGGAGTTCCTTTCAGATATTTGAAAATTCTCTTAACTGCTGTTAAGTGAGTTTCTCTAGAATCTGATTGAAATCTGGCATAGAGACAAACACTAAAGAGAATATCAGGTCGAGTAGCATTCAGATAGAGAAGGGAGCCTATCATACCACGATAGAGCTTCTGACAAACCTTTTTACTGGCTTCTTCCTTTTCAAGAATGCAGGTTGGATGCATGGGAGTCTTTGCAGAGTTGCATTCAACCATATCAAATTTCTTCAGAACGTCTTTTATGTATTTTCTTTGATGAACATATGTGACTTCTGAAGTTTGGTTGATTTGAATTCCTAGAAAGAACTTTAGTTCTTGCATTAAGCTCATTTCAAATTTTGCCTGCATTAGCTCAGAGAATTCTTGACATACAGAGGCGTTAGCTGAACCAAAAATAATATCATCAACGTATATCTGGCATATCATAAGATCATTGTTAAGGTTTTTACAGAAGAGTGTGGAGTCAACTTTCCCTCTGATAAAATTATGTTCCAGAAGAAAATTACTTAATCGTTCATACCAAGCTCTAGGAGCTTGTTTAAGTCCATATAAAGATTTCTTAAGTTTAAAGACATGTTCTGGATAATTTGGATTTTCAAAACCTGGAGGTTGGTTGACATACACTTCTTCTGATATATAACCATTAAGGAATGCGCTCTTGACATCCATTTGATATAATTTGATAGAATGATTTATAGCGAATGACACAAGTAAGCGAATAGATTCTAACCTGGCGACTGGAGCAAAGGTTTCATTGTAGTCAATACCTTCTTGTTGACTGTAACCTTGAGCCACCAGTCGAGCTTTGTTTCTGACAACTTCTCCTTTCTCGTTCAGCTTGTTTTTAAACACCCATCTGGTTCCGATAACGTGAGTGCCTCTGGGCTTAGGAACAAGATCCCAGACATCGTTCTTTGTGAATTGATCTAGCTCTTCTTGCATGGCTAGAACCCAGTCGCTATCTTGAAGTGCCTCATCACAGGACGTAGGCTCGATCAGAGATACTAGTCCCAGAGGAGTTTCTTCAGAGGTCTTGAAGGTGGATCTGGTTCGGACAGGTTCGTCCTTATTTCCCAGAATCAACTCTTCAGATATGTTGAGGCGAATTTAAGCTTTCTTTGGGATAACTGGGAAGTTAGTTCCTTCTGGAATTTGACTGGCAGTTGCTTCTGGAGCTTCAATCTTCTCGATAGATCCTGCAAGAGTGATCTCCAAATCTGCAAGTTTTTCAACTAGCTTTGACTTTTCAGGGTCAAGCTTATCATCAAATCTGACATGAATTGATTCTTCCACAATTTTGGTTTCTGTATTGTATACTCTGTAGCCTTTAGAGCGTTCTGAGTATCCTAACATAATACCTTTTTGTGCCTTGGAATCAAACTTGTTCAGATGTTCCTTAGTATTTAAGATAAAGCAAGAACATCCAAAAGGATGAAAATATGAAATATTTGGTTTTCTTCCTTTACACAGTTCATAGGGAGTCTTTTCTAGAATAGGTCTAATGGAGATTCTATTCTGAATGTAACACGCTGTATTTACAGCTTCGGCCCAAAAGTGCTCAGCCACATTTGTTTCATTGATCATAGTTCTGGCCATCTCTTGAAGTGTCCTATTCTTCCTCTCTACAACTCCATTTTGTTGTGGAGTTCTAGGGCAGGAGAAATCATGGGATATTCCATTAGAGTCAAATAATTCCTCAAAAAATTTGTTTTCAAATTCCCCACCATGATCACTTCTGACTCTTACAATTTTAGAGTCAAATTCTTTTTGCACTTTGGAACAGAAGCTAGTGAATACAGAGTGAGACTCACTCTTGTATTTTAGGAATTTCACCCATGTCCAGCGACTGAAATCATCGACAATAACTAGTCCATACTTCTTTCCATTGACTGATGTTGTTTTCACAGGACCAAATAAATCAATGTGAAGAAGTTCCAGAGGCTTAGAGGTAGAGACAATATTTTCCTTTTTGAAAGATGTTTTTGAAAATTTTCCTTTCTGACATGCTTCACACAGAGCATCTGAAGAAAACTTCAGCTTAGGTAGGCCTCTAACTAACTCGAGTTTATTTAGCTGAGATAATTTCCTCATGCTAATGTGGCCCAAGCGTCTATGCCATACCCATTGCTCTTCGTGAACAGACATCAGATATTTCACATTTTGTTCTTTTAAATCAGAAAGGTTTATTTTATAAATATTGTTTTTTCTCTTGCCTGTGAATAGGACAGAACCATTGTTTTGATTTATGGCTTTACATGTTTTTTTATTAAAGATTACATCATAACCGTTATCACTTAATTGACTTATGGATAACAGGTTATGCATTAATCCTTCTACGTAAAGGACATCAGATATAGAGGGAAGAGTATCATTACCAATAGTTCCGGAGCCTCTGATCCTTCCTTTCTGATCTCCTCTGAAGCCTATGAATCTAGCATCTTTAAGTTCCAGGCTTTGGAACATATACTTTCTTCCCGTCATGTGTCGCGAGCATCCAGAGTCCAGGTACCATGACTGGTGTTTGAACTTTGCTGCATAAGATATCTGCAACGTAAACAATCTAATCCTTTGGTACCCAGAGTCTTTTGGGTCCTTTATGATTAGTTTTCCCAAAGTTTCTTATCACTTTGAGTTTTCTAGCATTATCAAATTTTTGCTCTTGTGTGTGTGTGTAGTGACATGAGAATGGAGATTTAGGTTGGTCATTAGTAGAAGTTTTATCTTCACTAGGATCATACCCAATTCCTCTTCTATTGTTTTGACTGACTCCATAAATCATGGATGCCATAATACTCCTCCCTATCCCATTTTTTAGAAACTTTTGAAATGCTTTTTCATATTTATAAATTATTGTGTTTGAAGTTTGTGGAGCTTGAGATAACGCTTCTTTAAGTTTTGAGCAATTTTTCTTTGTTGCATCTCTTTCTAATGTCAAAGATCTGTTTTCATCTTTTAGTTCTGAAATGGTTTTCTAAAGTTTGCCACATTCTTCAAATGTTTCTTCAAGAACGCCTTTTATAGCTTTAAATTTTTGTTTTAGTTTCTGATATGAGCTGAGAGTTTCAGACAAACATGATTCTAGGTCAGATCGAGAGAGTTCAGAAAATACCTCTTCTGATTCAGATTCTTCATCTGAGGTGTTCCTGGATGTGGTGGCCATGAGCGCCACATTAGCCTGTTCATCAGAGTCAGATTCTGATGAGTCAGATTCGCTATCATCCCAGGTAGCCATCAATCCCTTTTTGATTCTGAGGGAATTTTTCTTGAAGCTTTCTCTTCAGGAACTGTCTTTCTTTAACTTGGGGCACTCATTCCTGTAGTGACCTGTTTCTTTACATTCATAACAAGTAACATCTTTGTTAGTTTTACCTTTTGAGGATGATTCTGATCGATCCCCTCTGGGTCTTGGTCTCCTGAAGTTATTATTCCTCTTTTTCCAGAGTTGTTTTACTCTTCTGGTCAGGAGGGATAATTCTTCTTCATCATCAGAATCTTCCTGTTCAAAGTCATCAGCATCTTCTGTTTCGGCCTAGAAGGCTTTGTTTCTGTCAAACTTGCGCCTTTCAGATCTGGACTTTAATGCTACAAACTTGTTCTTCTTCTAAGGCTCATCTTCCTCCAGTTCTATCTCATGACTTCTGAGTGAACTGACAAGCTCTTCAAGGCTGATGTTGTTCAGATCCTTTGAAAGCTTTAAGGCAGTGACCATGGGTCTCCACTTCTTTGGCAAGCTTCTGACTATCTTTTTGACATGGTCTGCAGTTGTGTATCCTTTGTCTAGTACTTTGAGACCTGCAATAAGAGTTTGGAATCTAGAGAACATTACCTCTACAGCTTCGTCATCCTCCATTTTGAAGGCTTCATATTTGTGGATTAGAGCCAGAGCCTTTGTTTCTTTGACCTGAGAGTTTCCTTCATGAGTCATCCTCAGGGAGTCGAGTATATCTTTAGCTGTTTCCCTGTTGGTGATTTTTTCATACTCATTGTAAGATATGGCATTGAGAAGTATCGTTCTGGCTTTGTGATGATTCTTGAAATCGCGCTTCTGATCATCTGTCATCTTACTTCTGGGAACTTCAACTCCATCATCTGTTACAGGAGGTTTGTATCCATCTGTGACAATGTCCCAGAGATCAGCGTCATAGCCTAGAAAGAAACTTTCAATTCTATCTTTCCAGTAATCGAGTAATCGAATTTCTCTCGATCAAAAACAGGAGGCTTAGCATTGTAACTGTCTCTTTCATTTGTGCGGGCCATAGTTTTTCTCGTTCTGGATCTCTCTACACGGTTAAGTGTTTGATTAGAAAATCAATAACAGAGCCGAAGCTATGATACCAATTTAAGGTGAGAAAAACAAGAAAGGGGGGTTTGAATTGTTTTGGAAAATAAGCGCTTTTGCAGAATAAGAACACACAGGATTTTATACTGGTTCGCTTATAACACAAAGCTACTCCAGTCCACCCGGCCAAGGTGATTTCTCCTTCAAAAAGGACTTAATCCACTAATCTTGAAAGATTATTACAACCAGCGTCTAAGAGTAAGATCTCTTAGTCCTCCCAAGTATACAGACTACGCAGAGTCACTTGAGGAACAAAATCAATTTAATAAAAGGAATTGTAATCTAAAGTGCTTCTAAGATCAAGCGAATATTACAGAAAAATAGAGCAAGCAAGTGTTTTCACATATGAGCAACAGCTCGTGAAAATCTAAGAGAGAGGGTAGAGAATTTCTATGCGTTCAGGTGTGTCTCTCACTGAAGTATGCTGTCCTTTATATAGTGGTGAAAGGACCGTTGTAGTGATGGCAAAATATTTGTCTTTGATGAGAGTTTAATGCCATTACTTCTGTGTTTCTTGCCATAACCAAATTGTCTCCCTGAATAACTTCTTTCCAATTATACTTTCTTTCCATTTGAAGTTGTTGTTTCCGTTACTCTTTCTGGACTTGGAGAACCTTCGTCAGAGTCTACGTTATCTCTGTCAATCTGAGATTGTGTTGAAGTTACATCAGAGCTTCTAAGAGTCCTGGTCTTTTAGATCATCAGAGTTGATTTCAGAGGAAGTTTAGAGCTTCTGGTATTCTGCTGTCCTGTTTTGCTCAGAGTCAGAACTTCCAAAGCGCGCTTCTTCTTCAGATGCTTCTGATCTTCTGGTACTTTGTATCTGATTCGATTCTGTATCTGATAAAGCGATCAGATTCCTTTGTTCTTGTTCAGAGTCCTGCACACTTAGAGAAATTTTATTAGGGTGCCATTTTTGGTTTCATGCTTTATTATCATCAAAATCCTGGAATCTATTGTAGAACTAATTTTGTTCTTACAGGTAGTGTGTGCATCCACTTGTGCCTCATCAAGCTCACATATAGGGGTTGAGACCCTCAGTGCAAGGGATCAAGTTACAAAGGTTAAATTTGATTCAAAGCATCATATACGGATCCCCATGTTCTTTATTTGTCATTTTTATCAAGAAATCATCAAGAGTTTGAAGCTTGTTTGTCTTGGAAGCCCTAATTCATCTAGGTATCTTATGTGCCTTCCTCATCAAGTTTCTTCAACAATTGGTCAAATATCTCATGGGATACTCTATTTTACTTTATCACAAGAATATATGATTGTCCATTATCCCCAAAGAGAAAAGGAACTTCAGGTTTGCAAGTTGGTTCAAGGAGGTTGACCAGAGAAGTCAACTAGTCAAATCTAGGGATCCCTAGACCCTATCTCCTACAATTTTTGTCATATGAAAATTATTCCAAGATAAAAGTTACTCTTTATTGAAATTCTGGTGTAGTCAGAGTTCAGATGTTCTACTCCACGTCATGACATCTGATCCAACATTGTTACTAATACAACAAGATATCTATACAATTAACATCCAGTACTAATGTGCACACATTTGCAGATGTCACTACATCTGCTCCTGTATTACCATAGAATGGAAGAACACCCAGTTCTGTTCATCTGGTATAAAGACTCAACAGAGATCAACCATAACACTAACTTCTGTTGAACCTGCACAGTTATCAGCATGATGACTCAATAGTGATTTGAACATCACCTGTTACAGTATGGCAGTTTACTGGCCTTGTACTTGTATTTCCTAAAATACAGGTTGAACAAGTTAACCTAATTTCCACATATTAGGGTACTAACAAATAGGCTATTTGTTAGGTTCATTAATTGTAGCTTAGTTGTTAGTTTCCTGGATTTTAGCTCAGCTGTTGACTTCCTGAAGAATAGCCTGAGAAAACTGCTGAAACAGAAAAACTAACCAACCTACAATTTAGCATATGCTGTCTAGGATGAATGTCATAACATTCAGTTTGACGACCAGAACATATACCATATGCTAAGTCTGTTATTTTCCTGAAAACAGACTGTGCTAAATGCTGTACTGTAGCAGACCAACCAGTCTATACTTCACTATCAGCTTACAGTAATAAATGTCAAAACATCCAGTTTGGCATTTAGACAATGATCCTTTGGCCAGGTCTGTTATCCTCTTGAAGAACAAACTGAAATAAATACTGAACTAAAGTAGAAAAACCAACCTGCCTATTATTCAGTATATGCTGTCAATGATGAATGTCAAAACATTCTGATTGACATTCAAACAGTATGCTATGTATCTGGTCTGTTATTATCTTGATAAGCAGACTGAAATACAAGCTGAGTTATGGTAGACAGGATTATAACATGCAAGAAGAAAACAAACACAGGAGGTTGTTAACCCATTTCGGTGCAACATCACCTACTCTGGGGGCATACCAAGCCAGGAAGAAGATCCACTATCAGCAGTATTAATTCAGAGTTAAACTCCCCCATTTATAACTCTTCACTTAATCCCTACCCAATGCAATCTATACCTAGGAACTCCTAGATAGAAACCTCCAGTTTCCATTCCTATCACTACAAATATAATGTAATGCTAAACAACTTGAACTTGCTTCACAGCTTCGTTCAAGACCATAACAAACTCTTACCTACAGGCTTTGAGTTACAACTAATCTCAGCTTTGAGCACTGAGACACACATGGTAACCTTCCCACAGGTTGGGAGGTTTACCTCACACTCCCCTAATTTTACATTATTTGAGGCTACTTAATCCTAGGTTACAATATGCTATTTATAACCTAAGCACCCAACTGGATTTGGGCCTTTAGAAATCGCAACAAACTTCTTCTTTGCTGTTACAAAGTCAGCAGAAACTTCTGCTACAATCAAGGTCTTCAATCTTTTAGTTCCCAAAATATCTCCATATATATCTCCATATTTAGATCCTATATATTCTGATTGAGTCTTTAAGATCTCCACATGGAAGTTAGGATATTCACCAAATATCCTCACTAATCTCAGAATATATACCTGAATTAATTAATTCAGTTTTCTACACATGTGCGATGTCACAGTCATGATGTCGTGACATCGTACATGACATGTTGGTCCAGATGTTGAACTTCTTCAACCCAACATATTAAAACAACAGAGGTGATTCCATTATTTGTTTTACAAAATTAACGCCAATCCTAAGGTATTAACAATCTCCCCCTTTGGCAAATTTTAGCTAAAACAAATAACCATTACACTAGACACTACATCCCAGTTTGGGTATGCACTTCCTCTCTATCATTATCTCCACCACCACAAACACCAAAGTTGGTGTACATGAGGAAGTAGATGTACAAGAATCAATTGCATCAAAACCCTTCCCCTCAGCAGTAGAGCTTCCTGAAGAATATGTAATGCTGAGTACATAGATAATGTAACTCAGATCACAAGACACAACTGTCCTCTTAACTCAGATCACAAGACACAAGTGATATACCCAGTTAGTGACTTTTGTGTCTGAAGCCAACTTTTGCTTGCTACCACATCTTGCTTGCTTCTGGTACATTCTCAGGACAATGTTTCTCTCCCCCTTTTTAGCTAAACATTTATAAATGAACCCTTCACAAAACCAGATCCAGGCGCAGTTTGCCCAAACCTTAACATACCCCATGGTTTAGAGGGAATGGAATGTCTCTCTTGTGAGAAGAGGAGTGCTGATACATCCTTTAAATAGTCCAGCTTGTGCTTAGGAATTAACGGTAGGAATAAATGCTTGGTCAAGATTCATTAATATTTGCTGAGAAACAGTCAGAGAATCACCAACAAAATCTCAGACTATCTTTGAATACCTTTTATAGCTCTTGACTGTTTCTTTTCCTAAACAACAGTTCCAGTGCATGGAGACTATTCCATATATGCAGTCAGACACGTTGCACGCGATGTCTTAACATTTAACGCGGCTTTTGCCTGCATTCTTCATGTATTCTTCCTATCATCATTTCCTAAGACCACTTTCGTACCTCCAGTAGTAGCTTGACATTTGGCACCACTACAGCCAAAATCCCAAACATCAGTAGATGGTTACTCCCCCTGTACCACACAACTGTAACTCACAGGCTTATTCTGATATATCATAATTAGACACATCACATCCATATTTCCTCATGACTGTAATATTCAGAAGGAAATAACAGTATTGTCCAAGGCAATGTCATGACATCCGGTCAGACATTCTTATGCTCACTCAGCATTGACACACACCACATCATCCCAATAACTAACAAGGTGCCATACCTTGTTGTCTGAGAACACATAGACCACAAGCTTGATGATTACTTGCAGCACAAAGACAGAACTCCCCCTGTCATGAACACCCAACTCTCCTCTTGAAACTTGGAGATCACACATGAACATATCCAACACCCCAAAGTTGGACCTTCACATACTTCCTGATTCAAAGAGAACCCATACCACTTGATGAATGGAAAACATAAGACGCATCTTCATGTCTTCAAGAGCACACCCTCTGTTCAACCCTCTTGGCTAAACACATCCACACTCTGTGTCAATCTCTCTTCTAACCAGAACAGAAAACCACTTCACAAAATGTTCTAACATTAGTTAGGACATCCTTCACAACATAACAAAGAACACCATCTGATAATCTTCAGATATCACTGAGTCACCAGCTTGATCCAAAAGAACCCAGACATTAATTGGGACATATACATTCTCATCCCATTACGAGAGATAATCTTCCATAGATAGCTCAGAACTCCTACCACAAGCTCCAAGAGATGAATAGAAAACACCTCCTTTTGTCTTCAACTTACTACTTTTCTGCTCAAAAGTAATTTGTCTCAGACTTTCCTCAAGAATAATCAGCTGCCATATGTTGATTATCTTGATTCTACGAACTCACTTCTGAGATGGACCAAATGCCACTGGTTGATTACCTCCTTCATGAATCCTCATATGAAAAAGTCAAATGCCACTTATTGACCTCTCCACGTTTATCAGACTTCTCCCAAAGATATTCTGACCTTCCAAGTGAGACTTGAACTTTAAGCTACATGTTAAACAAAACTTAGATTCTCTAAGACATGAACATGTAACATCTTCTCCATCCAGCAACTCCAACGAACTGCAATGAGAACGATCTTTTTGAAGTGCCCAATCTACAACTCTGTAGACCCTTCTATCTTAAGTTAATGTGCCACTTCACCAACTAAGATTCTGATGTTGAACCAAATGTCACAACATTGTGTTTTACCACCTAGCTGTTGAATTCAGCTCCTTCTTCTGCCACTTGAAAGAACTTCCTCCCTACACAGAACAAGATTTCAACGCTCTCATAGACTTGATTGTGGAACCAAGTTTGAGTGAACAACCTCCATCCTGCAGGTTTGCAGTTAAGTCATCCACGCTCACACCTTGATGAATCCCTGCTTCTTCTCCAAAGACATCAGACACTCTGATGCATGAGTCTTCAGAAGGATCAGTTAGAAACTAACCCCTCAGCTATACCAAGGATTCCACTTCCTAAAGCAAGGCTGTTTCCATGATATCAAGAATGATGCCACTTATTCTTAACTCCACAGTGTGCATTAGCCAATGCACTTCCTTACCTAGATCAGAAATAAACTGATCCAAGTAGCCACCATCAAGACTATGATGTCTTCTTCTTCTTGTACACACCAAGGCTGAACATGTTTCTTGCCAGGAAACCTTTTCAGAGGTCATATGCTTTTGCTGCCACCAAAGAGATAGATCATAAACCAATGTACTATCCTTCCTGTGATTTTGCACAGGGTCTTGAAGAAGAGATGTTCCAACATCTTTAAGAACATCAATTATCTTGAGCTCCAAAGATAATCAATTAAATACTTGTACTTGGCACAAGTAGACATTGATCTTAAATCTTTTCCCAATTATCCTTTCAGATACTTCCACCATAGGAATACTTTGAAAATACTCTTCTTGTGTCAACATCTTCTGCTTGCGAGCACCTCAACAATTTTGAGAATCTTCCCAGATTAGATTCACCCTTAGGAATGAGAGAGATGAATCCTTCCTTGAAAATGTGTCACACAACAACCAGAACCCATGTGACACAGGTCAACAGCCAACCAAACCCTAGGTTGACCAAACGTGAGGAGGTTAACCAAAACTCCCCCTCAAATTAACAATCGTGGAAACTCCACACCAATATCCATGCATTGTATAGAAATGTCTCAACATGACATACACCATCCCTACTAGTGCCACCTAACTCTATGAGTTATACCTATACATACTCCAATCACACCAATCAGACTCCAGCTGACTATAAGTACAACAAAACACCAGTCAACAGTAGATATGCATTGCCAGAGCATACTACCTCAACCAACCTCTGAATCTTCATATTCTCACTCCTTGAAAGAACTGCCACTTCTGAGCGTGGTGTTTGAATAACAAGATTCATGGTCCCAATCCCCTTAAATGAAATAGCAATCAGGTTACCCCATTATTGACTTCTAACATCCAGGGGACTTGTCTTCCAACACAACATAGTACTTCAGGGAACAACTATCCAACCCTGATCAATCTACAGGAATAAGACAATCGGCAGGAAATTGCACAATGTCACATCACAACCAGCTCCACTTCTAGAGATCAGACTTCTAATAGTGACCTTCTTGAGCACACACACAGTTGATCCTACCCTTGTCAACTTAGCACACACAGATGTCTCCTCTTCCAGGTCAGGAGTAGGTTCCAAACAAAAGTATCCCTTTGTTTGACACCTAAAAGCATCTGCTCTTCAACCAGCAGCTGCATACTTGTTGAACAACATGTTCTAACATCACATAGAACATTAGTTCCACCTCCTTGGAACAAACCCTCCTTGAAAGTCTTCAAGGTCTTCATATACACTACCCAAGAGAGTAAAAGAATCACTGATCAGGTGATTCTTACCATCATGAGTGGACTTGAGGAGACTCAAGTATCTTTGACATCTTCAGTAGATTACGATGAAATCTTGAATACAGCAGCCTTTCATCCACAAGAGGGGAAACTACATCAGAGTTTGAGTTCTGCCAGGTATTATGCAGCGGAAATTATAATACAACTCAACCTATGAACACACACTTCACCAGATCAGCCTCCAAGAACACACCAAGTTTGAATATGATTCAATACTAGCACAGCTGTCCCACACAAAGGCCAACTGCCAATATCCAGAGGCAGGTGCACACAGTTCTTATCTTGAATAGTCCATCCACCTACTTCAAGGGACCATTCAGGGAAATCACAGAACCTTCCACAGGTTCCAAAATCAGTACTAACATAACTCCTTGCAAGATACCAGAAAGTATCACCCATGGATCTCATCCAGAAACAGAATAGGATGCCTACTCTGATACCAATTGAAATTCTGGTGTAGTCAGAGTTCAGATGTTCTACTCCATGTCATGACATCTGATCCAACATTGTTACTAATACAACAAGGTAACTATACAATTAACATCCAGTACTAATGTGCACACATTTGCAGATGTCACTACATCTGCTCCTGTATTACCATAGAATGGAAGAACACCCAGTTCTGTTCATCTGGTAGAAAGACTCAACAGAGATCAACCATAGCACTAACTTCTGTTGAACCTGCACAGTTATCAGCATGATGACTCAATAGTGATTTGAACATCACCTGTTACAGTATGGCAGTTTGTTGGCCTTGTACTTGTATTTCCTAAAATACAGGTTGAACAAGTTAACCTAATTTCCACATATTAGGGTACTAACAAATAGGCTATTTGTTAGGTTCATTAATTGTAGCTTAGTTGTTAGTTTCCTGGATTTTAGCTCAGCTGTTGACTTCCTGGAGAATAGCATGAGAAAACTGCTGAAACAGAAAAACTAACCAACCTACAATTTAGCATAATGCTGTCTAGGATGAATGTCATAACATTCAGTTTGACGACCAGAACTTATACCATATGCTAAGTCTGTTATTTTCCTGAAAACATACTGTGCTAAATGATGTACTGTAGCAGACCAACCAGTCTATACTTCACTATCAGCTTACAGTAATAAATGTCAAAACATCCAGTTTGACATTTAGACAATGATCATTTGGCCAGGTCTGTTATCCTCTTGAAGAACAGACTGAAATAAATACTGAACTGAAGCAGAAAAACCAACCTGCCTATTATTCAGTATATGCTGTCAATGATGAATGCCAAAACATTCTGATTGACATTCAAACAGTATGCTATGTATCTGGTCTGTTATTATCTTGATAAGCAGACTGAAATACAAGCTGAGTTATGGCAGACAGGATTATAACATGCAGGAAGAAAACAAACACAGAAGATTGTTAACCCAGTTCGGTGCAACATCACCTACTCTGGGGGCATACCAAGCCAGGAAGAAGATCCACTATCAGCAGTATTAATTCAGAGTTAAACTCCCCCGTTTATAACTCTTCACTTAGTCCCTACCCAATGCAATCTATACCTAGGAACTCCTAGATAGAAACCTCCAGTTTCCATTCCTATCACTACAAATATAATGTAATGCTAAACAACTTGAACTTGCTTCACAACTTCGTTCAAGACCATAACAAACTCTTACCTACAGGCTTTGACTTACAACTAATCTCAGCTTTGAGCACTGAGACACACATGGTAACCTTCCCACAGGTTGGGAGGTTTACCTCACACACCCCTAATTTTACATTATTTGAGGCTACTTAATCCTAGGTTACAATATGTTATTTATAACCTAAGCACCCAACTGGATTTGGGCCTTCAGAAATCGCAGCAACTTCTTCTTTGCTGTTACAAAGTCAGCAGAAAATTCTGCTACAATCAAGGTCTTCAATCTTTTAGTTCCCAAAATATCTTCATATATATCTCCTTATTTAGAGCCTATATATTCTGATTGAGTCTTTAAGACCTCCACATGGAAGTTAGGATATTCACCAAATATCCTCACTAATCCCAGAATATATACCTGAATTAATTAATTCAGTTTTCTACACATGTGCGATGTCACAGTCATGATGTCGTGACATCGTACATGACAAGTTGGTCCAGATGTTGAACTTCTTCAACCCAACATATTAAAACAACAGAGGTGATTCCATTATTTGTTTTACAAAATTAACGCCAATCTTAAGCTATTAACATTTATGATATTAGAAACAAATTTTGTGTTTGAATCAAGATCTAATTCTTCTTGGAAAGTCATTTTTTATGGTGAAAGATTATAGGTCATTTTATATGTGCCCTAGATAGAAGATCAACTTCCAAGAACCATAACTTGCTCAATTTTTATGATATGAAGATAATCCAAGTTTCATTATCAATTTCAAGATGTCTTCTCCAACTTTTATTCTTTAATAAAATCCAAATTCCACTTGCAAGGGCATGTAGTAAGAGGAAACGTTATAGGTCCATTTGGGTCCTTACCATTGAACAAGCAATTTTCCTCAACTTCTAAAATCCATAACTCCATCATGAAATCTCCAAATGGTATCAAATTTGTGACCAAATTGAACATGATTTAAATAGCTAAAACTTTTAAGAAGGAACTAAAGTCATTTGAAGCTCATAGTAAAAGTTATTCAAGGTGGAAAAATGGGTCATTTGACTTTTAACTTGGAAATTTTCCAAGTATGTTTGATTCCTCCAACTTCAACACCATCAAGTTCCAAGATTCAAATGGAAAAATTTCCAACAACAAAGTTGTTCCCCTTGATGATAGCTTTCCAAAGAGTCAAAGATTATTGCATTTCGATCAAATTGGGGGGCTTGCGCATGGTTACTTTGCATGGCCCTATTTGGAAATATTTGAACTTGTTTGCTACACACCTTTGCATGCTTCCATTTTATGATCTCAGCAATATTTTTACACGAATTGGAAGTGGATCACATAATTATTTGGGCCTAATTACATGCCAATGCACCCATGCGCACAACATTACTATTTTTGGTCAAATTTTAAATTGGTGTGGAAATGAATTCAAGAGCCTATATATACATATCCATTGTCTCAACATTGGGGGATGCTTTCCCATGCTTTACCCTGCAAATCCCCTAACCTCCAATGAAAGAACAACCTTGAAGATTTCTTTGAAATTGAGTTTTAGTTTAGATTTTGTTTGAGAGCTAAACCTCCAAGGGTTCACATTCATTTTAATCTGAATCGTCTCCTACAAGCAAGAAGAAGCAAGGCCAAGTGGATTGGAATCGAGATCAACCTTCATCACTACAAACAAAAGATGCAATTTCTCAAACTTTCCTTTTTCGATTCTCTCTCATTTCTCCACCTTTTTGATTGACTTTTGGTTGGCTGAAGTCCTACTAATGTAGGCAACAAGATTGAGTTGCTTTGAGGTTAAATCGAAGCAACTCAGTTATGAAACCTCATTTTTCAATTCCATATATTTATTTGTATAGTGAGAATTGGAGAAAATGGAGGTCAGATTCGATATCCTGGCATTTTTCTCTTCAAAATAGTTTATGGTCCATGCATTTTGTGAACATTTGATCTTGACCAGTCCGACAAGGGTGACCGGAGAAGATGACCAGAGCTAGGGCTCCGGTGGTGCGTGGCAGTGTCCAGGCCATCTGATCATTGGTCCATGTTCTAATCTTGTCCCTCCATTCTGATTACCACGTGTGTATGTATGCTGACTTTGGAAAACGGCGGATATCGCGTATTGGGCATCAGATCTTCCGCCTCAATTAATGAAGGAGATCTGATGACCCTCCTTTTTTGATTTATCTGATTTTATGTTTTATTATTTTAAATACCTTTTTCTTATTAACTTCATATTAATTTCAATTTTAATCCAAAAAATATGGGACTTTCACCAAAATTTCTTAAATAAGTTCCTCTTCTATTTTCTGAATTTAAATCATTTTTTTGGATTGGATTTGATATTTTTGTGAATTTAATGATTTTTGACTTGTTTTTAATTGATTTTAAATACTTCTGAGTTTTCAAAAATTCCCAAAAAATTTATCTAAAGTCCTTTGACCTTGTTTGACCTATGAAAAATCCTTTGGCCATTTATTTGGTGATTTGAAGGGATTTTAGGTTTTTCCCTTTTTAAAATGTATTTTTATTCATTTTTAAATTGTTTTTAATTTGATTAATTGCTTTAAAATTATGTTGAACTATTTGATTGACCTTGTGTTGTTTCATCTTCTGTTTGTCCTTGATCTTGGTTCATTTGAACTTCAATTTGATTAATACTATTAGATTTAGGGGGTTTTTGAAGTGTAAACTTCATCCCTCAAGATGAATGGATAATATTGATCATATGAAGTTCCTTCCTTAATCAATTTGGGATTTTATTTCACTTTATCTTCTCATCTTCATCTCTCTTCTTCCCCATTCCCTTCACGGCCAATGACTTCTTAATGAATCAAATGCTAGTTGATTCGTCAATGACTTTGTGTCAGATGAATCAACATGAGCTTGATTGAGATAGGTCCATCCCATTTTATTTTTGTGTGTGGTATGCTTTAGGAGCTTGGTTCTTTGTACCTTGTCTCTAGCATGCATTAACACCAATATTTTTATTATCCGGCCTCAGATAGTTGTGACTTCTACATAAGTCCAATTACGATTGCTTAACATAGAGCTAAATTTGTCCCGAAAGAAATAACATTTTTATAAGTGAGATTGTAAGTCTCCCATTCCTCATGGTATTGTGTGAAGATTTTGCCACTTTTCCATTTGTGAGAGTTAGTGGCATACTTGTTGATTTTATCCAAGTTGGATCCCTTATCATGAATGATGTATAGGTTCAATCTTCATGCTTATGAGTGGATGGTTGAGTGTTCTCCAAAAAATGACTTAAACAATTTCTTCTTCCACTAACATTTCTTTGCATTGACTTTATTTTTAATGTCATTTACTTAATGCAACTTAAATTTTAGCACTTTACCATTCATTGTCATTTACATTCATGCAATTTGTTTATGTTTCAGTCATTTTCACTTTGCTCACTTGAGCCATATTTTATGCTTGTATTATTTGTTTGCTTGTGATCCTGCTTTTGTTTGTGGTCTTAGGACCTTAAAATACCTAATAACAACAAAAACCCTACAAAAATGTATTGGTGGACTGTTGGACCTCTACCATTTACTTGGTTTGAATTCTTGAACTTAGAGTAGGCAACATCCTTGTGATGTGGCAAGGACTTGGCCAATGCCATTTATTTGAGACTGAACTATCTTGGCTAATGCCATTCATCTGATACAAGTCTTGAGAGACTCCTTTGGTTCATATGTTATTGCTCTCTCTTTATCTGACTTTTGTTATTTTGATCTTATTGATATTATCTAATGCTTGTCTCTGTGAGTATGTTTAAAGAGATATTTCATCTGATACATCTAAAGGACATTGAAGACTGCTTGCTTTTGGAGTGCTTGCTTGGATGTTTGGTTATCTTTATTTGATACTAATTGGTCTTCTTATTAATTGCTTGGATGATTATACTTGTTGCTTGCTCAATAGTCCAAAGGAATTGAGTTTCTGTCTGACATTTTTGTCTTGTGGATGCTTCCCCATTGGTTAGATCTTTTCAACTCTAAACTTTTAAATCTTGTCTAGGATAGTCCCTTCATCTCCTCCTCTCGTTCTCAAATTTCAAAGTCTCCCCCTCATTTTCAAAACTTTCTCTGTTTATTTTTCAACTTATACTTGTTTTAATGAGTAGAAACCTTGACCTTATGTCATTGATTTTCAAACTATTTTCTTAATTAAACTTGTAAATAAACTTAATCATATTGACTTACCTTTCAAAAAGACAAAAAGAACTAACAACCTCATCTAATCCTTTTGGTCATTTTGTGCCTTTTTCTTTAAAACTTTTTCAAAAAGAGAGCATTTAGATTTGAGTTATCTTTGGTCGAGATATAATTCTCCCATTCCATGATATCTTGATTGTAAGACTTTCCATTTATTATAGGTTAGTGGCGTACTTGTTGATTGAATCAAAGTTTGAGGCCTCCCTCTTAAACGTTGAAAAGCCCTCATTATCGGTGGATGTTTGGTTTAGTATTCTCTCATTGATAACAAAAGATCTTTAAGCTTTTGTTAAAATCAATCCACCAATATTTAAAATTTTTACCACAAACTACGAGGTTTTGATCTCTCATTTTTATGTTGGTACGTAGGCATAAGACCGAAGGTCTTGTCAAACACAAAAATATAATTTAATGAATTATTTTCTCATCCCCTAATTCTATTTTTTTAGCAAACATCTTTCTTCAACTAAAACACTTGCACACAAAAAGGGCTCCCTAGGAGTACCTATGACACTTTGGGTGCTAATACCTTCCCTCTGTGTAACCAACCCCCTTACCTGTAATCTCTGACATTTTATTAGTTTTGATTTGAAGACTTCTTATCTTTGGGTTTTGTTCGTACTTTGAAAACAATAAAAGCGCGGCGACGACTCTTGTTTTAGTGATGTTGAGCTAACTAATAGCTCGATGGTCACGAATTTACTGTTACACACGCATATTAAAACATAAATGGATACGGCTGATAAAATGATAAGATTATATAGTATATGTCGTCAACCCAGAAATAATAAGAAAAAATGTCCCAATCTCGGAGCGACCTTTGCATCATAATTTAGTATCTCCTTTTAATTTTTGTAACATTTGATTTTGATATATTAATAACCTTTTGTTACAACGAGGTTAACAACAAACATCGCTCAAACTTAAACACACTTAAAATCAAACAGGTCTGAATAAATAATACAAACAAAAGATATCAAAATAGATAAAAATACTTAACTACAACATTTAAAAACAACATTTATAACTAATTACAACAATCAAATTGATATCATTTGGTCCAAAAATCACTTCCCTAACATCCTTATCATTTTTTTACTCGCACCCATCAACGTAAGGCATCGAGTCTTTCCATACTTCTAATTTTTTCGCCTTCAAGTATGTTTCCATCTAACCAACGAACAAATTCCCTTTGTAGTTGCTCGAAACGACAAATGTTCTAGAAGAGCATCTCCATTGGAGGCTTTTCTCTCGAATAAGTCATTTTTCCATAGCGGCGACGAAGACGAACCATGTTGCAATATAATGAAAAGAGATGTGGAAAAATGAATCACATAACACTATTATTTATACAAAAAAATTACTCAATACACGAAGGCTCCAGACCAATTGACGCCTCCATCTCATGTTTTACACATGGGCGCCAATTGGATTGACAACACCATGTGCTGTAGCCAATTCAATTGGCGCCCTTCATTAAAATTAAGGGTATGCGCCAATTTATCTAGCACCTACGTCTTAACGTTTTTTTTTGAAAATAAGGTAGTTTGGAAATTAATCTGAAAAGTGGGTTATTTTGAGAATTTTTTAAAAAAAAATGGGTTATTTGAGTAAAAAATTCCTAAATTTATCTTTTAAAGTTGAACAAATAGGATCCCTCTATACTTGGTATCTCTATACAACTATCAACTGAGTTAATTTAATGGAATATAATATAAATTTTTAATAATATATAATTATTTTTATATTTAAGTTATTTTGAAAAATTAAATTTTATAAAAAATAATCATAAGATTATGTAATTAAAAATTGTATATCCATTTAAAATTTAAAATTATTAGTTGAACTTTTTATTTTATTTTCATATGTTAATATTAGTAATTTATATGTAGATGAATTAATTAAATTTAAATAAGAGATATTATATTTATGAATAAAATAAATTTATTTTTGTGTAACAATGTTCTCGTATATATTTTAATTAATTAGTACTATTTTTTTAATTTTAGAAATATATTAGCTGTGGACTTACCTGTAGTTTTATCTGTGAATTTTTTGTAGTAGTTAATGAAGGTTCAAACACCGTCGCAATACAGACAGGTGACACACGCTTTTGTGACAAAACCATAACCGTCGCAACACAATATTTGAGGAGGTTCAAACCGCGGTAACCTTCTAAAAGTAATTGTCGTAACTTGTTATTTCTCTTATAGTGATTTTGCATCATTCTTTCTATTACTCAACGTACATGATGTCATGGATATGATTGAAGCATTGTTTGCTTATTGAGTAAAAAACTACATGGTCATAAATCCTACCTTGTAAGAGTGTGATTCTTTGACAACTTCTTTGAGTCTTAACATGAAAATTTTATTTTTGAAAAATACCAACCCTTAGCCAATTTTAAAAGAAAAATAATATTCAAACATTGTCTTAAAGATTATTACTCCTCAAGGCACCCACCTTCCATTTACAGCTAGACCGACCTTCAAATGTACAAACAGTATGGATATTATGATGCTTGCATTATGGGGCTTGAAGAATCCATTGATCTTAGGATCAAATATCTTGACGTCTATGGAGATTCAACTCTGGTTGTTAATCATATCAAAGATGAATGGGAGACGAATCAACCCGGTTTGATACCATATAGAGATTATGCAAGGATGATTTAAACTTTCTTTACAAAGGTTGAGTTTCATCATATTTCTCAAGATGAAAACCGGATGGCAGATGCTCTTGCAACGTTGGCTTGCATGATTGTGGTGAAGTTTTGGAATGAACTTCCCAATCTGGCTATGATGTGTATTTATAGGCCGACACATGTGTTTGTTGTTGAAGAAGTCAAAGATGAAAAGTCGTGGTATTATGACATCAAAAGTTTCCTATAAAGTCAGATTTACTCGTCTGGGGCATATTTGAAAGATAAGAAGACTTTGAGAAGGTTAGTTGGTAACTTCTACTTGAATGGTGATGTGCTTTATAAGAGAAATTTTGATATGGTTCTTCTCAGATGCGTGGATAGACATGAAGCAGACCCGGGGATGACCTAAAGTCCATGAAGGTTCCTTTGGTACTCATTCCAATGGACATGCTATAGCAAAGAATATGTTGAGAGAAGGTTACTATTGGCTAACAATGGAATCTGATTGTTGCAAGGTTGTGAAGAAATGTCATAGGTGTCAAATTTATACAGATAAGATTTATGTTCCCCCGACACTGTTGAATGTCATTTCCTCTCCATAACCCTTCTCCATATGGGAAATTGATATCATTAGCATGGTTGAGCCTAAAGCATCAAATGGACATCATTTCATTTTAGTGGTTGATGATTACTTCACAAAGTGGGTTGAAGTGGCATCGTATGCAAATGTGACCAAGCAAGTTGTTATGAGGTTTATAAAAAATTAGATTATATGTCGTTATGGTGTTCCTGTAAGACCCCAATTTTGTCCCTAAGATCCCTCATGGCATCATATCATAACATTGCATTGCCTCAAGGATCATTGGACACCTTGCTTCCTTCCCTATGGGTGGGATCTCCCTTTGAGAGTAGTTCTTGATCACCAAGCATTGCTTGCATTTGTATATCATTGCTTTTCTTTTAATCACTAACCAAAATGTACAAAAATATGTCATTAACCCTTGTTACTTGCAACTGAAGCATTTGCAGGTCAAGCAATGAAAGGCATTCATTGAGTAATAGATGGTGGTTATTCTTGAGATTTGGACCCCATGATCATTATCAAGAGTTCATATGAGCTATGATGTCATTTTGAAGCAAAATCCCAAGTGGTAGAGGCTTAAATTTCATCAGAACATTTCCAGGTCATCTGAAGACCCAAAAAGTCAACTGCAAAGTCAACTGTGGATTTGGAGGTGGGAAGTGATTAGAAATACTTCATTCATGTTCAAACAAGTCTCATTTTACATTTCAAACACTCACATTGAAGAATTTGAAGTCAAGTAAAAAATTTCCTAAAATGGAAAGTGACCCATAATTTGAAGTTTCCAAAAATGGAAGGGTTTTGGACCAACTTCAACTCAATCTTACATCATCAAAAAAGCTTCAAATGAGATTTTGTTGAAAACGAAAGTTGTAAATCTCTCACTCCCATTTCCAAAAAGTCAGAGATTATGAGCATCTGATGTGTCGTTGAGGAGATGTGATCCAATCATTGCCAAGTATACACGGAGCTTCAAATGAGCATAACTTTTGAACCAAAGCTCCAAATTGAGTGGTTCTTTTTGCAATATTCTTCTCTTGACCTCTAATTTCCAAATCATGCATCACATTACATAAAATCTCATCACACAATCACTTGCATATCCATGCCTTTTTTGGAGGGAAATTGCAAAATTCAAAAATGGTGCATTGTATGGACTTTCTACCATTGCCATTGAGTTTAAAAGATAATTTTAAGTGAAAATGATCAAGCCAAGGATACTGTTCACGTGTAATTATCCCATGCACCATGCATTTTCAAAAATTTGCAAAACACCTTATTTCACTTAACCAAACTAAACATGGATTAGCAAGGTGATTAGTAGAGCATATATATACTCTAATCATAACAGAATTGAAGGAGGTTAATCATTTTTTCACATTTCAAGATCCAAATTCTCTCTCCCTCCAAAATTTTCTTCCATTCATAATTCAAATTTTCTCTTCATAACATTTGCAATTTCTTTCCATATTCTTGTTCCTTGGCTTTGATTCTGTGCAGATCAAGCATTAGATTGTGAAATTCGAGCAAGAACCAAGTGTAGCAAGCTCATGAAGTTGAAGATGGAAATTCTGTTTTGAGCTAGATCTACATGTTTTCAAGCTTCCTTTTCTTCATCAAACATCATTACAAGTGTTATAAAGTGGATTTGAATCATTACAAGCTGTGGATCGTGCATTTCCAAGATTCTGCTCTTCAAGAGGTCAAGTTTAGAACCTTTTAATTTTGCAATTCATGAATATATTCTTGTAGATCTCATGTTACTGATCATTTTGATATAAATTTCGTGCGATTTGGATAAGAATTGATAGAGATATGCTTGTTTGAAGTTTTGAATGTCAAACTTTATTTGCTTCGATTTGCATGAATCATGATGAATTAGCATGAAATAATGATGGATCTATAATCTCCTTTGCATGAGCTTCGTTTTGGTATAAATTTTTTGAAATTCTGAAGAAATCTGGAAATTCTGGAAATTCTGGTATGAACTTCATCCTGTTCATCTTCATCTTCGTGAAGAAGATGAAGATCTTCATGTTAGCGTCCGATTTGTGACCGTCACAGGCCGTCGCTAGTTGCGTTAGGGTTCTTGTTCAAGAACACGCGCCCAGGCCTGTTTGATCCTTGATCCTCCATTCGATTCCTGGCGGTCACGTTTTTGAGTTTTATTTTTCATTTTGCCAGTTACACGGTTCGATTCCAGCGCATGTCACATTTTCAAATTCTTCTTCATTTTTCGTTTTCCCTCCAAACTTCCACATGCTATGTTCATTTTATTTCACAAATTTTTTGCTAACTTTAAAAATCCATAACTAATTGAAAAATCATCCAATTAATCCCATTCTTTTTGCAAAATGATCCTATGTTTGTATAGAATTTTATGATGTTGATTTCATGATTTTACACTTCCTGGATTTTGATTTGTGATAGACTTTGTGATCATATATGCATTTGTGACCTTGCCTTACTCTTTCTATTGTGAAATGCTTGATATTGATCCAATTGCTACCAAATTTTGCATGATGATTCTTGACATGTTAATTGACATTTTAGTTTTGGTTTGACATTTTTCCCATGCTCCATTCCTGTTTTGTGTATGTATTAACATGGTGTGACAATTTGTGTCACACCTTTGGTTGTTCAACTTGTGCAATTTAATTTCCATGCCAAATTATATTTGATGCTTCTGATTTTTTGTATGATGATTGGATTGGATGTGTTGAATACTCATGAGTTTTTCCAGAATTATTTGAATCATTTCTGTTTAGATTTGGAATTTTCATTCATGATGATCAAATATGAGCTTTGAAATTGTCTTTGACTTCTTTTGATCATGAAATGCTTTTGCTTGATGATTTTGATGTGTTCCTTTTTAGGACATGTTAATATGTGTTTGAAGTTACATTGTGTTGAATTTCAGATCCTGTTTTGAATTTTTTCTTCACCTTTGACCCTAGGCTTTGACCTAGTGGTTTATACTTACATGTGAGCTTTGAATTTCAGGTTCAAGCATCCAAATTCCATGGTTAATGTTGCTTCATCATTTGAATGTTGATATTTGCTTTTGATTGCTAACATTTGCTGTTTTGTAGGCTTTGATGATAGCTCATTTGAGTTGTTTGGCTTATGTACATTGGGATTGTCTGTTTGTTATTGACTGTTGTCTGAGCATTGTACTGATTTGTTTAGTTGTTTCCACAGGTACCTAAGTTGCTTTAAGTTCATTTGAACTTTGCTTTGCTTTTGCTTGTGGTTGGCATACCACTTAGGTATAATCCCTAATCTTCATGTAGTCTAGAAGACCTGCTGTTATTGGCAGGCACCTGTCTGAAGCCCTCATTAAGAGGTCATGCCTTTGGTTGTTTATTTTTGTGCCAAGCAGGTAAAGTCCTCTTAAGAGGCAATTGGCAGATAAAAGGGATGTGTAATCCATCCCCTGCTCTTCAATTGTGTCATTCATCTTGCTCACACCATGTGTTGATGCACTTTGAATAAAAAACCCAAAATCATGTCCATAGATTCAGTCATTTGTGGAGAAGAGTTCCTACATTCTGAACTCCCACACTTTCTATTGTTTAAAGCTCTCCCAGGCCAGGGATAAGAGCTATGAGGCACACCCCTCATTCTCCATTTCATCTGCTTCACCCTAACTCTCAATGTTAGGGTTAAGAGCTCAAAACACCCCATTCTAGTTGGCTTGTTTCTAAAGCCTAACCTTGCTTGAGCCCATTGATTATGTATAGTGTGTGATAAGTGACTGCTTGTTTGCTTATTTGCCTATATGTGCATAATTGTTTGTGTGTGCCTCTGTGCATTGTTTTCATCTTTGAACATTAATTGTATATCATTTCATGATCATTGTTCATTGCTTTGTGACATTTTGCTTTGTCCATTGAGGAGTCAATTGTAAACCCATTTATTGGCAGTTGTTTCCTGTGATCTGGTAGGAGTTGGGACTAAGACCATTGATTGGTATCCCATTTCCTTGGAGTCGAGTGTAAGACCATTTATTGGCAACTTGTTTCCTCTTGCTTATTGCATTTGTTTTCTTTGTTCTCTTTGTTTTGTGAGACTAGTGCAAGTCCATAGATTGGCATCTGGTATCCATGTTTCTTTGTTTTGTGAGACTAGTGTAAGTCCATAGATTGGCATCTGGTATCCATGTTTTCTTTGCTTTGTGAGACTAGTGTAAGTCCATAGATTGGCATCTGGTATCCATGTTTTCTTTGCTTTGTGAGACTAGTGTAAGTCCATAGATTGGCATCTGGTATCCATGTTTTCTTTGCTTTGTGAGACTAGTATAAGTCCATAGATTGGCATCTGGTATCCATGTTTCTTTGCTTTGTGAGACTAGTATAAGTCCATAGATTGGCATCTGGTATCCATGTTTCTTTGTTTTGTGAGACTAGTGTAAGTCCATAGATTGGTATCTGGTATCCATTTATATTGGCTTTTTCTATTACATTGTTTACTTGTTATTTGTTTGTTGCCTTTTCCAAAGGAGTCACTTGGATCATCTACATATGATCTCAAGAGGTGAACAATTAAGAAGTTTTGCATCCCTTAACCTCCCACCTTTTATTTCTTTACAACCTCCATTTGCATGTTAACCTAAACCAAAAACTTTGTGCAAACATTTTCATTTCTTTTTAAACTAGAAACATAGGCCTTAAGCCTTTGATTTTTCAAACTTCATTTTCATAATACTTCTTTTGAATTGAATTCTAATCATACTTTGACCCTCTTTTGTGAATAATTCTAATTGATTAATTCCACTCATTCAATCGTTTTGTGGCTCAAGTCCACTTCTTGATAAGTTTTCATACATTAGCCATAGGTTTGATTTATTCTAGTGGTTGATGTTAATCTCACCTTTTGTCCTTAGTGATTGAATTGTAAGACTTCCTTGCTTATTATAGGGCATGGTCCCTCACTAGCAAGTTGAAGCTTTTCTCACATGGTGGACTTGTGGTTATATAGGTTGAGTTTTCTCCCGTGGATAACGAAAGACCTTAGGGCTTTTGTTTTAAAATCAATCCATTCACTTTTTGGAAATCTTTTGAGCCGAACTACGGCGTTTTGATCCTTATCTTTCATGTAAAGGCACGTAGGCAATGGGTTTCATCCATTCAAACACAAAAATAATAAAACTTGTATATTCTTCTCTCATCTCTACAATCAATGTTTGCACAAAAATATTTCATAAACAAATAATGATACAACAAGTTGTGAAAAGAGGTTCCCTAGGAGTACCTAGGATGCATTGGGTGCCTAACACCTTCCCTTTGCATAATTACCCCCTTACCCAGATCTCTGACCTTTCATTAGTTTTCTATGTGTAAAACTTCTTAGGCTTTTATTCGCTTTTTAGTCATTCCTTTGGATAAATAAAAGTGCGGTGGCGACTCTATCTTTGTATGCTTTGCTTTTGATTTAGTCAATAAATCATAAAGTGACGAATACACCGCTACAGAAAAGTGGCGACTCTGCTGGGGATGTATCCCTTTCCTAGTGGGTTTGCCAACTTTTCACAATTGTTGTGATATATTGTTTATGACATATTTTTGTACAAATTTGGGATTACTGTATTGCTTGTGATGATTGAATTGCTTGATATATCAATTGCTGCTTGCTTGGTGATCTCTGTGAGATGAGTTCTATACCCGAACTCGAGTGCACCCTATGATAGGAGAATGGCATAGTCTCGTCGACTTGTGTGGAGTTATTCCTTAGAAAGTTGACTTGCGAGTCCATTCACTTGGTGGAGGTCATGTTGGATTAATGATGTCACACAAGTTATTTGTGGTTAGGCATTATTCTTCCGATGTGTGCCGTAGAAGCCAAGGACCTTAGTTTACCAAGCCCATCTTGGCCTATTTTTAGGACGTAGTGCGGAGGTCGTTCAGATGTAATATCTGATGCGATTGTTACGCGATACTACATTCATAAGAGTCTCTCTTGAGAATATTTTTGGAATACGAGTATTCGTTCCTCCGATAATATTCGAAAGATGGGATGATGACTATGGGAACCTCTTGTAGAACATGTTCGGCAGGTTTAAACCATAGTACACTCCCTTTGGGTGGTTCTTAACCGAGACTCCATGCTCGTGACTCACAACAAACCCGTGATTCATGGTTGAGTCGTTCAGACATCCTTAATATCAATGGAACTTGGGTGTTGATAAGGTGAAAACCATAATCCACCAAAATGGATGATTGATATTAAGGAGGTTTGAGCCGGTTCATATATCGTTAATATCAATGGAACTTGGGTGTCGATACGGTGAAAACCATAATCCACCAAAATGGATGATTGATATTAAGGATGCTATGAGCTTTCCCATGACCTTTGTCTGGTGTGCTTTGCTTGATCCTTGAGTGTGATTGCTGCATTCATGCATTCATGCATTCATCTGCATCCATATCATCGAAAAATGGGATTTTTTTTTCAAGGAACTTAAGGGGTTTCTTTGCAAAAATTTTCAGACATGGAAAGACAAAAAATTATTTCAATGAGATATTTCCATATGCGATAAATGATTAATATTTCAAGTTTGCAAATAAAACCCTCGAGTTCCTTTGAAATAAAAACAAAGCATATGCACAAACATTGCATGCATCATATGCATAAGCAGGTGTCGTTCTCAGCCTCTGGTCCTGTGATCTGACTCTGTGCTCTTCATTTATTTTGTAGACAAGCTGACTGATCGGTACTACACCCGAGCTAACTCTGCAAGAGTGATGGATCATCTTGAGCAAGAGAACCGTGAACTCAAAGAGAAATTGCCAGACTAAGTGCTTTTGATGGATTCATTCCTGGTTAGCCACTTGTCTTCCTTCTCATATATTGATGCTGAGGATGAAGTTGGAACTCCTTTCCAAGCTTTGTCTATTACTGAGCCAATTGAGAAGAAGTCTCCTTCATTTGCTTCCTATCGAGATGCGAAACTGGCCATTGAATATGGTGCAGTTGCTGGTTTAGGGAAGATGATTGAGCTTGAAGACAACAAATCCCGGGCTGGCATTGGCTATTCTTCCGGGGTCTTCAATGACAAAGGGTTGTTCAAGAGCGGAGGTTTCATCCACGCCGATCAAGCTGAGGAAGCTGCTGCTATTCTGGAAGAGGGTGCAGAGGATACTGACAACTTTGTTATCCCTGGCGGGATCTGCCACAATTGGGTCGCTGTAGATGTTCCTACAGTCATTCATAGATCAAAGTAAAGCTTCACTTTATTTGAAAACCCTTCTCCCATGCCAAAAGGAGAAGTGATGACATTGTTGGCAAATCATATATACAATGATATTTCATTCAATTAATTCATGTTAAACATTTGTTTTTCCATTTTGTTTTCACTTTTTGCTTTTGCATGAAATTGGTGATCACAAAAAACCCTAAAAACAAGAATAAAAGCAATCTTTTCATCTTCATAATGATTTGTTTGTTTAAATTCTAAAGCTTTTCATTATCCAAAATCATTATGCAGGTTGATTCTAAAACCCATTGAACATAATGATCCAACGCCATCTCCCAATCTTGAATTCCCTGTATTTGAGGCAGAGGAAGATGATGTTGAAGAGATTCCTGATGAGATCACTCGTCTTCTTGAGCAATGAAAAGCAGATCATTCAGCTGTATCTTGAAAATCAGCAAAACAGTCAAACTGGGGCATTACAAATGTAATGTAAAAAAAACAAAAAGAAGAGGGGGTGAAAAAAATAAAAAAAAATCAAAAATCAATTTTTTTTTTCAGAAAAAAAAGAAAAAAAGTATACCCTCAAACCCCAAGTTGACTGATGCTGAATGGATTCAGAGTCGTTATGACCAACTGAATTTGATCGAAGAGAAGCGATTGACTGCCATGTGCCATGGTCAGTTATATCAGCAGAGAATGAAGAAAGCATTCGATAAGAAGGTCAAGCCTCGTGTGTTCCGTGAAGGTGACCTTGTGCTCAAGAAAGTCTTGTATTTCGCGCCCGATTCCAGGGGCAAGTGGACTCCAAACTACGAAGGTCCATATGTTGTCAAGAGAGCCTTTTCAGGCGGTGCTTTGACACTCAAAACTATGGATGGGGAGGATTTCACTCGTCCTGTGAATTCAGATGCAGTCAAGAAATACTTCGCCTAAAAGAAAAACAGAATAGCTCGCTAAGTTGAAAACCCGAAAGGGCGGCTTAGGCAAAAATGAGCGTCTCGGTGGAGAACCCGAAAGGGCGATCCAGGCAAAAGTTAGAGACTTGAAAAAAAAAGAATATTTGCATCCCGCTAGATTGAGTACCTCACCCTGGGGCAATCTAGGCAAAAATTAGGGATTTGGCAAGTAACTGCATCCTGACAAGACTTTCTGTTCCGCAGTCGTCTGTTCGTCAGAGATTCTTGATTCGTCGTCAACTGAAGCTTCGAATACATCGGATTCAAATTGGTAGAGAAATGGTCATTATGTTCAATGTAGCCCTCTTCCAATATATATCACCAATTTCAAATTTGTACAGATCTATGGAGTCTTGCCATTTGCAGGCTACCATTTCATCAAATAAATTTGAGCTTTTATTCAATTATTTGCATTCTTATTTGTTTCAATTCAACAAATGTTTTGCATGTTTTAATTGATAAAATGTCATTGTTTTAAATAAACAAATTTTTCAAAATTGTTTTTTAACAAAGTGAACATTCACAATGATGAAAGGATACTTAAGAATTTCTCAGTGCTCTCCCAAGGGTTACATGATTTCCAACAGGGTAAGACATTTGTTCATATTCCTGGCATGGATGTATCCTCTTTCTCCAGATTGTTGTTGGGGTTTCTCCCCGAGCAGAGCTTCTGTTGAGATTTTGTCCCCTAAGCAGGGTATTTGTTGGGATTTCTCCCGAACGTGATTGTTGAGAAGAGCCTTATTATGACTCCTCCTCATTCAGAGTGTTTGTTGAAGACTTCAATTTTCCTCTTCAGCAATATTCTCTCCCCAGCATGAGGTGCTTTCCTCTTGGAAGATTCGGTAGTTGGTGGGTTGACATCCTGGTACTTCGTCTTTTTCCTCAGTGAAGTCGCCAACAGAGTTGTTGGTATGATGTACTTCATCTATGTTATCTCTTCCCATCAGAGTGCTTGTTGAGGTTTTCACCTCTCCTCCCTTCAGCAGAGCAGTGATTCTTTCCTACTCAGCAGTTGTGATTTCTTTTGTGAAGGTTTGGTATTTGGTGGTTGATCCCCAGTTCTCCTTCTCTGCCTCAGATAAATCCCCAGTAGTGTTGTGGCATGATGGATTTGTATCTGTGATGGTTTTCTCCCCTGCATAGATTTGGTGATTTTCCTGACGCTTTTGATCCCCAGTAGAGTTGCTTGTGTGGCAGAATCTACTTGTGTGATCTATTTTCCCTCAGTGGATTTATCCCCAATGGAGTTGCTGACAGTATCCCCAGTAGAGTTGCTTGTGCGGCCAGATTCTACTTGTGTGTTCTGTTTTCGTGGTAGCTTTCGCCTGTGCAGTGAGCTCCATTTCCCAATTGAGACTAATGATCCCCCTGCAGAAATCTCGGGATTTCTCCACTTTCCCAACAGAGTTGCTTTCGTGGCAGTGTCTGCCTGTTGTGAACTTCTGTTCCCCAGTTGGGTTGACTGATGATCCATCACTCAGAGATTTTGTGATTTCTTTGATATCTCTGGATTTTTCCTAGCAGATCTTTGCTTTTTAGCATTCAGATCTCCAGCAGATTGGCTTTCCAGTTGGATTTCTTGGTTTTTTCCTCTGGAAGTGTAGTACCGGGCGTTTGATTCCTGGACCTGTTTGTGTTAGAAATGTCTGTTTTGTCAGCATTCATCAAACATAAATCACGCATATTCATGCATACTTTCAGCATTCAGATATTCATGTTGCATTTTTGCCATATATCTTTTGTTTGCTGTCTCCTGCTAATGGTGATATAGATCTCTCCAGTAGATCTCCCCAAGCAGATGTCGGGTGTTTAATCTCTCAATATAGAGTCAGCCCCATAAGCAGAAAGTGTCTGTCATTCCTTCTGCAGTTCCCCACTGAGATATATCCTCGTGGATGACGGTTTTTTCCGTTTCCTCCCAACACATATATTGGGATGGATTTTCCTTTTGAGTTCTATCCTCATTAGGACGAGTCTTGATTCAGTTTGCCTTTTCGGTTTGATCTTGAATTGGCCTTTTTTCAACTGTCTTTTGTGCTTCCCTGTGGAATAAATGAATAAATTGCCCAGTAACCGGCAATAGTTCATCTTATCCCCAGCGGAGTTTGGGCTTCTACCCAGTAACCGGTAGTTGTAAGTCCTATCCTTTGTGGTTTTCTACCCAGTAACTGGTAGTTGTAAATCCTATATACCTTTTTTCCCTCTTTGCGGAATCTGTGGTTGTTTACCCAGAGATTGGTATTTATGAACCTTTTGTTCCTCAACAAGAGTCGTTGGTGTTCTACCCAGTATTCGATAGTTTTAAATCCTACTTTTCTTGCTCTTCAGCAAGAGTTTGTGGTTTTCTACCCAGTAGCTGGTAGTTATAAACCCTATTTTGTTTTCCCCGTGCGGAGTTGTGATCCTTTCGCTCCCCACGCAGAGGCTTTGGTTTTCTACCCCGTATTCGGTAGTTGTAAACCCTACTTTTGTATCCTCATCAGAGTTTTGGCCCTCTACCCAGTATCCGGTAGTTGTAAGTCCTATCTCTTTTCCCATAGCAGAGGTAACCTTTGTGGTTCGTTCTGGTTGATGGTGGATTTTGTGGTCTTCTATCCAGTATTCGGTAGTTGTAAAACCTATGTTGTGGTTGTCTCCCTAGCGGAGTTTGTGCTTGCTTGTGGATAATTGCCGTATGCTAGCAATTTTATCCTCAGCCAGAGTCTTTGGTCTTCTACTCAGTATTCGGTAGTTGTAAATCCTTTGTTCTCCCCTTTGCAGAGTTAACCTTGTTGTTCCTCCTAACCGATGATGGTTACTCTTGGTGGTTATCTTCATCCAGTATTCGATGTTGATATTCCCTCCCTTCTGGGTCTTTGCTCTGAGTAAGCACTTGTATTTCCCAGCAAGTTTTTGTGGATAATTGCCGGATGCTAGCAATTTTATCCTCAGCGGGTCTTTTCACCGTATGCCAGTGATTTGTTCCCCGGATCATTAATTGTTTATCAATGCATCCCCGGTGAGTCCTCTTTCATTTACCCGTTTTGATTGGTAATGATTGTTGCTCCCTTTGATTGGTCATCTTTATATACCTAGTTTTGGTATCCCGATGCCTTTCTTTTCGGATGATTTATCCTTTGTTAACCCAGTAACTGGTTGTGGATAATCTTCCATGCGAGTGTGTTATCCACGTTCTGACGGTAATGGATAATATATCTCGTGCACTCTTTAGTCGAAGCCTTTTGTGTTTCCCCAGTTGAGTAAGATTCGTATGTCCCTTTTGTGGAATCGAATGTTCATTTGTTGTTTCCCCTTGTTGAGCGTATCTCCCAGTAACCGGTGATATGTCTCATGGATAATTGCCGTATGCTTGCAATTTATCCCCAGCGAGTTATCTTTCGTTTACCCTGTTGTTGTTGGTAACGAATTGTTTCTCTTTTTCGGTAGGTCACCTATTATATACCCAGTAACCGGTATCTCTGGTGTCTCTTCCTTTTCGAGTATATTATTCACGTTCTGACGGTAATGAATAATATATCTCGTGCGCTCTTTGGTTGGAGTCTTTTGTGTTCCCCCAGTCGAGTAAGATTCGTATTCTTTGTAGAATCGAATATCCATCCTTTGATAAGTGTGCGTTTTGCTCTCTTCAGGATGATGAGTGTCTTGGCAGTAAAAACCAATTCACGTTTTCGGTCGGTCACCTATTATATGCCCAGTAACCGGTATCCCTGGTGATTTTTCCTTTCGAGTATATTATCTACGTTCTGACGGTAATAGATAATATATCTCATGCGAGTGTACTATCCATGTTCTGACGGTAATGGATAATATATCTCATGCACTCTTTGGTTGAAGTCTTTTGTCCTTCCCCATTTGAGTAAGATTCGTTTTCCCGTTGCGGAGTCGAATGTCCATCCTGTAAGTCGATTTGCTTTTTCAAGCCCTCCTTTTGGATGATGAGTGTTTTGGCATATATACCAATTCACGCTTTGGTCGGTCACCTATTATATACCCAGTAGCCGGTATCCCTGGTGTTCCCTCCTTTCTACTCCCTATTATGACCGTGGTCCCTTGTGGAGTCAGATTTTCCTGAGTTGATGTACCTTTTTCAGATCTTCCTCAGATTTTTGGTTGATTGATATCTCTCACCCTTATACCGGTCTTAGATATTCATTCTTCCTGAGCTTGTTGTTCTTTCACCCAGTAACCGGTGTTTAGATCACATGTCTCTTTGAGCTTGTTACCCAGTAACCGGTAACACCTCATCTTGCAGATTTTCCCCAGGAGAGTCTCTTTGTTAGACATTCCCCAACGGAGTTTCTGTTGTGATTTACCCTTTTGCTGTATTGGCGTTTTCCCCAATACACGCATCTTGGAGTCAGCTTGAGTCTTTCCATTGGATTTGTCTTCCTTTGGAACTCTTTTCCCCAGTTTGAGTCCTTTACTCCCCAGTAAGGTCTCCAGTCGTGTCCTGCTCCCGCAGTGTTAGTTTTTCCCTAATTCAGAGTCATGTCCTGCACGCGTTGTTTTTCTTATCCCCATGAGAGTCCTGTTAGAGTCTCTGTTCCTGGTGAGGGTATTACTCCGATGGATCGCCTTTTCTTCTTTATGGACCCGTATTCCCCATAGGTTTTGTTTCTTTTGCATTCATACATTTGCATCATGAGGTCTCTTAGGGACCAAAATTTGTCTCATTATTATTCTTTAAGCCCATTCTACCGCATCGAGATGAAGATTTTAACCTTCACTTCTCCGGCTAGAATGACCTTAAATAGGGGCATCTGTAAGACCCCAATTTTGTCCCTAAGATCCCTCATGGCATCATATTATAACATTGCATTGCCTCAAGGATCATTGGACACCTTGCTTCCTTCCATATGGGTGGGATCTCCCTTTGAGAGTGGTTCTTGATCACCAAGCATTGCTTGCATTTCTATATCATTGCTTTTCTTTTAATCACTAACCAAAATGTACAAAAATATGTCATTAACCCTTGTTACTTGCAGTTGAAGCATTTGCAGGTCAAGCAATGAAAGGCATTCATTGAGAAATAGATGGTGGTTATTCTTGAGATTTGGACCCCATGATCATTATCAAGAGTTCATATGAGCTATGATGTCATTTTGAAGCAAAATCCCAAGTGGTAGAGGCTTAAATTTCATCAGAACATTTCCAGGTCATCTGAAGACCCAGAAAGTCAACTGCAAAGTCAACTGTGGATTTGGAGGTGGGAAGTGATTAGAAATACTTCATTCATGTTCAAACAAGTCTCATTTGACATTTCAAACACTCACATTGAAGAATTTGAAGTCAAGTCAAAAATTTCCCAAAATGGAAAGTGACCCATAATTTGAAGTTTCCAAAAATGGAAGGGTTTTGGACCAACTTCAACTCAATCTTACATCATCAAAAAAGCTTCAAATGAGATTTTGTTGAAAATGAAAGTTATAGATCTCTCTCTCCCATTTCCAAAAAGTCCAAGATCATGAGCATCTGATGTGTGGTTGAGGAGATGTGATCCAATCATTACCAAGTATACATGGAGCTTCAAATGAGCATAACTTTTGAACTAAAGCTCCAAATTGAGTGGTTCTTTTTGCAATATTCTTCTCTTGAACTCTAATTTCCAAATCATGCATCACATTACATAAAATCTCATCACATAATCACTTGCATATCCATGCCTTTTTTGGAGGGAAATTGAAAAATTCAAAAATGGTGCATTGTATGGACTTTCTACCATTGCCATTAAGTTTAAAAGATAATTTTAAGTGAAAATGATCAAGCCAAGGGTACTGTTCCCGTGTAATTATCCCATGCACCATGCATTTTCAAAAATTTGCAAAACACCTTATTTCACTTAACCAAACTAAACATGGATTAGCAAGGTGATTAGTAGAGCATATATATACTCTAATCATAACAAAATTGAAGGAGGTTAATCATTTTTTCACATTTCAAGATCCAAATTCTCTCTCCCTCCAAAATTTTCTTCCATTCATAATTCAAATTTTCTCTTCATAACATTTGCAATTTCTTTCCATATTCTTGTTCCTTGGCTTTGATTCTGTGCAGATCAAGCATTAGATTATGAAATTCGAGCAAGAACCAAGTGTAGCAAGCTCATGAAGTTGAAGATGAAAATTCTGTTTTGAGCTAGATCTACATGTTTTCAAGCTTCCTTTTCTTCATCAAACATCATTACAAGTGTTATAAAGTGGATTTGGATCATTACAAGCTGTGGATCGTGCATTTCCAAGATTCTGCTCTTCAAGAGGTCAAGTTTCGAACCTTTTAATTTTGCAATTCATGAATATATTCTTGTAGATCTCATGTTGCTGATCGTTTTGATATAAATTTCGTGCGATTTGGATAAGAATTGAGAGAGATATGCTTGTTTGAAGTTTTGAATGTCAAACTTTATTTACTTCGATTTGCATGAATCATGATGAATTAGCATGAAATAATGATGGATCTATAATCTCCTTTGCATGAGCTTCGTTTTGGTATAAATTTTTTGAAATTCTGAAGAAATCTGGAAATTCTGGTATGAACTTCATCCTGTTCATCTTCATCTTCGTGAAGAAGATGAAGATCTTCATGTTAGCGTCCGATTTGTGACCGTCACAGGCAGTCGCTAGTTGCGCTAGGGTTCTTGTTCAAGAACACGCGCCCAAGCCTGTTTGATCCTTGATCCTCCATTCGATTCCTGGCGGTCACGTTTTTGAGTTTTATTTTTCATTTTTCCAATTACACGGTTCGATTCCAGCGCATGTCACATTTTCAAATTCTTCTTCATTTTTCGTTTTCCCTCCAAACTTCCACATGCTATGTTCATTTTATTTCACAAATTTTTTGCTAACTTTAAAAATCCATAACTAATTGAAAAATCATCCAATTAATCCCATTCGTTTTTCAAAATGATGCTATGTTTGTATAGAATTTTATGATGTTGATTTCATGATTTTACACTTCCTGGATTTTGATTTGTGCTAGACTTTGTGATCATATGTGCATTTGTGACCTTGCCTTACTCTTTCTATTGTGAAATGCTTGATATTGATCCAATTGCTACCAAATTTTGCATGATGATTCTTGACATGTTAATTGACATTTTGGTTTTGGTTTGACATTTTTCCCATGCTCCATTCCTGTTTTGTGTATGTATTAACATGGTGTGACAATTTGTGTCACACCTTTGGTTGTTCAACTTGTGCAATTTAATTTCCATGCCAAATTATATTTGATGCTTCTGATTTTTTGTATGATGATTGGATTGGATGCGTTGAATACTCCTGATTTTTTCCAGAATTATTTGAATCATTTCTGTTTAGATTTGGAATTTTCATTCATGATGATCAAATATGAGCTTTGAAATTGTCTTTGACTTCTTTTGATCATGAAATGCTTTTGCTTGATGATTTTGATGTGTTCCTTTTTAGGACATGTTAATATGTGTTTGAAGTTACATTGTGTTGAATTTCAGCTCCTGTTTTGAATTTTTTCTTCACCTTTGACCCTAGGCTTTGACCTAGTGGTTTATACTTACATGTGAGCTTTGAATTTCAGGTTCAAGCATCCAAATTCCATGGTTAATGTTGCTTCATCATTTGAATGTTGATATTTGCTTTTGATTGCTAACATTTGCTGTTTTGTAGGCTTTGATGATAGCTGATTTGAGTTGTTTGGATTATGTACATTGGGATTGTCTGTTTGTTATTGACTGTTGTCTGTTTGTCTGAGCATTGTACTGATATGTTTAGTTGTTTCCACAGGTACCTAAGTTGCTTTAAGTTCATTTGAACTTTGCTTTGCTTTTGCTTGTGGTTGGTGTAGCGGTGTATTCGTCACTTTATGATTTATTGACTAAATCAAAAGCAAAGCATACAAAGATAGAGTCGCCACCGCACTTTTATTTATCCAAAGGAATGGCTAAAAAGCGAACAAAAGCCTAAGAAGTTTTACACATAGAAAACTAATGAAAAGGTCAGAGATCTGGGTAAGGGGTTAATTATGCAATGGGAAGGTGTTAGGCACCCAAAACGTCCTAGGTACTCCTAGGGAGCCCTTTTCACAACTTGTTGTATGACATGGTATTTGTTTATGAAATATTTATTGTGCAAACATGGATTGAAGGGATGAGAGAAAGAATATACAATTTTTATTGTTTTTGTGTTTGAACGGATGAACCTGTTGCCTACGTACCTTTCCATGGAAGGTAAGGATCAAAACGCCGTAGTTCAGCTAAAAGATTTCCAAAAGTAAGTGAGTGGATTGATTTTAAACAAAAGCCCTAAGGTCTTTCATTATCCACGGGAGAAAACTCAACCTTATACAAACAACGAGTCCACCATGTGAGAATAGCTTCGACATACTAGAGGGGTTAACCCTGTTTTCAGTATGGAAGTCTTACGGTTCGATCACTACGGACAAAAAGGCGAGATTAACATCAACCAACTAGGATAAATCAAACCTATGGCTAATGTATGAAAACTTGTCAAGAAAGTGGACTTGAGCCACAAAACAATTGAATGAGTGAAATTAATCAATTAGAATTTATTCACAAAAGATGGTCAAGATATGATTAGAATTCAATTCAAAAGAAGTATTATGAAAATGAAGTTTTGAAAATCAAAGGCTTAAGGCCTAGGTTTCTAGTTTGAAAAGAAATGAAAATGTTTGCACAATATTTTTCAAGTTTTGGATTAACATGCAAATGGAGGTTTAAAGAAACAAAAGATGGGAGGGTTAGGGAAGCAAAACTTCTTAGATGTTCACCTCTTGAGATCATATGTAGATGATCTAAGTGATTCCTTTGGAAAAGGCAACAAGCAAATAACAGATGAATAAAGTAAAGGGATACCGGATGCCAATCAATGGACTTATTCCAATCTCACCAAACAAAATGGATACCGGACGCCAATCAATGGACTTATACCAATCTCCTAAAGCAAAGAGAAACATGGATACCAAATGCCAATAAATGGACTTACACCAATCTCCTAAAACAAAAATGGATATCGGATGCCAATCAATGGACTTACACCAATCTCCTACCATATCATGGGAAACAAATGCCAATCAATGGACTTATGCTTGCCTCCTCCATGGACAAAACAAAATGTTACAAAGTGATGAACAATGTTTATGAAATGATATACAAGTAATGATGATAAATGCACAAAGGCACACATAAGCAAACATGCACAAGTGAATCAAGTAAGCAAACAAACAAGTCAAATAGCACACACTATACACAATCAATTAGGCTCAAGCAAGGTTAGGCTTTATAGCCAACTGGAATGGGGTGTTTTGAGCTCTTAACCCTAACATTGAGAGTTAGGGTGAAGCAGATGAAATGGAGATGAGGGGTGTGCCTCATAGCTCTTATCCCTGGTCAGGGAGAGCTTTGATTAATGGAAAGTGTGGGAGTTCAGAAAGTAGGAACTCTTCTCCACAAATGATTGACTCTATAAGATCTTGGGTTCTTATTCACAATGCATCAACACATGATGTGAGCAAAGTGAATGACACACTGAGTAGAAGGAGATGGATTACACATCTCTTTTATCTGCCAATTGCCTCATAAGAGGGCTTTACCTGCTTGGCACAAAATTAAACAATCACAAGCATTGCCTCTTAAGGAGAGCTTCAGACAGGTGCCTACCAATAACAGTAGGTCTTCCAGACTACATGAAGATTAGGGATCATACCTAAGTGGTTAAGCAACCAAGCAAAAGCAAAGTTCAAATGAACTTAAAGCAACTTAAGTACCTGTGGAAACACTAAACAAATCAGTACAATACTCAGACAAACAGACAAAAGTCAATAAGCAACATGCAATCCCAATGTACAAAATATGTAAGCCATAAGGCAAACTCAAATGAGTTAGCATCAACCTATAAAACACACAATGTTAGCAATCAAAAGCAAACACCAATATTCACAAGATGAAGCATCATCAACTAGGGAACTTGGATGCTTAAACCTGAAATCAAAGCTCACAAGTAAGTAACAAACCACTAGGTCAAAGCCTAGGGTCAAAGATGGAGAAAAAATTTAAAACAGGAGCTGAAATTTAACACAAAGTAACTTCAAACACATATTGACATATCCTAAAAAGGCTCACATCAAAATCAATCATCAAAAGCATTTCATGATCAAAAGAAGTTCAAGGCAATTTCAAAGCTCATATGTGATCAACATGAATGAAAAATTCAAATCAAAACAGAAATGATTCAAATAAATCTGGAAAAATGCATGCACATTCAAGACATCTAACATGATCAACATACAAAAAATTAGGGGAATCAGAGATCATTTGGCATAGAAATCAAGTTGCACAAGTTGGACAATCAAAGGTGTGACACAAATTGTCACACCAAATTAACACAAGCATAAAACAGAAATGGTAATTGAGAAAAATGTCAAACCAAAACCAAAATGTCAAACGATGTGTCTAGAATCAGCATGTAAAATTTCAAGTTCATTGGATTATTTTTGAACATTTTATGACAAGATAAGCAAGGCAAGGTCAAATATGCATATGTGTTCAAACATCCTAGGGCAAATTAACTTTCCAGCAATGCACAACTTTCCAATTCATGCTCATAAAAAACTAGACAGAATAAGGAGCATTTTGCAAAAAATTGGGGATCATTTGGATGATTTTTCAATTTGTTATGATTTTATGAAGTTTGGAAAAAATTGAAATCAAAATATGAACAAGCATGGCAAAATATGGAGGGAAACATGGAAAATAACAAGGCAATTTGAATATTTCGCTCGGCCAGGATCGAACCTGGCACGAATTTGAATTTGCGCGCTAATCCTAAAACGACATCGTTTTGACTTAAGCCCTAGCGCTGGAAACGATTCCCAGAATTTCGTAGCAAATGATGAATTTCGTAGCAAAATCGTAGCAGGCGATGAACAATGGTAGCTAATTCTGGAAAATTAAATGATCTTCATCTTCCTCATGAAGATGAAGATGAACTTCAAACGCAGATTTCTAGAAAATCCAAAAACATTCCAGAATCCAACAAAAATTACACCATTCGAATCATCATTTCATGCACATCAAAGATCAATAATCAAATCATGCTAAAACATCATAACCAGACTGAATTGAAGAAAATCATTTCAACATGTCAAATATTCAATCATCCATAACTAACTCAAAACAGCACCAAATCACACGATTCTTTCACCAGATTCATCAGGACAACAAGATCTATAACAATATAACAATGGATTTCAAAATTACAAGATTCGAGTTATGACCTCTTGAAGTACAGCAAGCTGAAATCGTGCTATCCAAGGTTGGTAATGGTTCCAAACTCCTCTATGATGCTTGTGGAGATGATTGATGGAAAAAAATGAAGCTCAAACAAGCACGAATCCAGTTAATTTTGAAATCTCCATTGATGCTTCAAGCTTCGTGTATGGTTCAATATGGCACCAATTGCTCCAATTCCACGTTCAAACTTGCTCAAAAGTGCTTCATGATCATGATTCCAACAAGAGAAAATGCTTTTGCGTGAAGAATTTGGAAAATATTTTTGAGAGAAAAATTTGGTTGATTTGAGATTCAGATCTGAAAATGGATGTTAATGGCAAATGCAGTTATGATTAACACTATATATGACTTGCTAATGATGCTGAAAACCTGTTTAAGCCAAATGCAATTAAGATTAACAAATTGTAAGGTGTATGCATCAATTGGTATTTTGACCTCATGCACTTCATGCATGCGTGAACAGTACCAACACTAGGCCCAAAACCACTTAATAATAGTCCATGCAAGCTTTGGAAGTGATATTTTATGCACATGATCAACCAAAATGATCTTATGAAAATTCCTTCAAAAATCTTTATGAGTGAGCACATGATCATGCAAGGGAATTTCAAGCCATGTAATGAGATGTTTGGAAACTACAAGTCATGATGAACAAAATGAAAAAAGAACCACTCATTTTGGAGCTTTGGTTCAAAAGCTATGCCCATTTGAAGTTTTTGAACACACTTTGCCATGATTGGATCATATCTCCTTAACCACACATTAGAAATCCATGATCTTGGACTTTTTGGAAATGGGAGAGAAAGATCTACAACTTTAATGTTCAACAAAATTTCATTTGAAGCTTTCTTGATGCTGTAAGATTGAGTTGAAGTTGGTCCAAAACCTTGCCATTTTTGGAAAGTTCAAATTATGGGTCACTTTCTATTTTGGGAAATTTTTGACTGGACTTCAAATTCTTCAATGTGAGTGTTTGAAATGTCAAATGAGACTTGTTTGAACATGAATGAAGTATTTCTAATCACTTCCCACCTCCAAATCCACAATTGACTTTGCAGTTGACCTTCTAGGCCTTCAGATGCCCTGAAAATGTTCTGATGAGATTCAAGCCTCTACCACTTGGGATTTTGCTTCAAAATGTCATCACAACTCATATGAACTCTTGTGAATGATTGTGGGGTCCAAATCTCAAGAATAACCACCATCTATTGCTCAATGAATGCCTTTGATTGCCTTGACCTGTTATTGCTTCATCTGCAAGACAAAGGTTAGATGACATATTTTTGTACTTTTGGTTAGTGATTAAAAAGAAAAGCAATGACATATAAATGCAAGGAATGCTTGGTGATCAAGAACCACTCTCAAAAAGATAACCCACCCCTAAGGGAGGAAGCAAGGTGTCCAAGGATCCTTGAGGCAATACAATGATATGGTATGATGCCGTGAGGGATCTTAGGGACAAAATTGAGGTCTTACAGATGCCCCTATTTAAGGTCATTCTAGCCGGAGAAGTGAAGGTTAAAATCTTCATCTCGACACGGTAGAATGGACTTAAATAACAGTAACGAGACAAATTTTGGTCCCTGAGAGACCTGATGATGCAAATGTATGAATGCAAAACAAATTATCTCTGTGGGGTATGAGTCCACAAAGAAGAAAAGAAAAAAAATTAGGAGACAAGATAAATCCATAGGAATGATACACTTCCTAGGAAACAGAGACTCTAACATGACTCTCATGGGGATAAGAAAATATGCGTGAGCAGGACATGACTCTGAATTAGGGAAAAAGAATTTGACACTGCGTGAGCAGGACACGACTCGACTGTAGACCTACTGGGGAGGAAAGAGTTCCGAAGGAAGACACATCCATTGGAAAGACTCAAGATGACTCAAACTACGCATGTATCGGGAAAAACGCCAATACAACAACACGAAAATAACCACAACTCTGCTGGGGAAATCTAACAAAGACTTTCCAGGGGAAGCCAAAGGATGAGATGTTACCGGTTAGTGAGTAACATGCTCGGGAAGAATGAATATCTAAGACCTGTGTACGGGTGAGAGATATCAATCGACCAAATCATCTGAGGAAAACCTGAAAAGGTAAACTTCAACTCAGGGAAATCTGACTCCACAGGGGACCGAGATCGCAATAGGGAGCAGACAGGGAGGAATACCAAGGATACCGGGTTGTAGGTATATAACAGGTGACCGACCAAGGTGTGAATTGATGTGTGTTCCAAAACACTCATCATCCTGAAGAAAGCTAGAAAAGCAGACTTGTTTATAGGATGGATATTCGATTCTGTAAAGAATGCGAATCTTACTCAGTTGGGGAAACAAACAAAGGATTCAACCAAAGAGTGCATGAGATATATTATCTATAGCCGTCGAAAGGTAGATAATATACTCGCATGAAAGATTATCCATAACCGGGTTGTAGGTTGTTAAAGGATAAAATCCGGAATCGTGAATTGGTTTGTGTTCCAAAACACTCATCATCCTGAAGAAAGCGAAAGCAAACTTGTTTATAGGATGGATATTCGATTCTGTAAAGAATGCGAATCTTACTCTGCTGGAGAAAACAATCAAAAGATTGACCCAAGAGTGCATGAGACATATTATCTATAGCCGTCAAAATGTAGATAATACACTCGCATGGAAGATTATGCATAACCGGGTTGTAGGTTGTTAAAGGATGAATCAACCGAAAAGAGAAACAATCGTTACCAACAACAACAGGGTAGACGAGAGATGACTCGCTGGGAATACATTTATGAAAATCAATGATCCAAGGAACACAATCACTGGCAAACGGTGAAAGGACCCGCTGGGGATAAAATTGCTTACTCAGAGCAATTACCCAGAAGAAAGAGGGAAAACCAATATCGAATACTGGACGAAGATAACCAAAAGAGGGGATTACATCTACCAAATACTGGGTAGAAAACCACAGAAGAGTAACCGTCATCGGTTGAGATGAACAACAAAGTTAACTCTGCTAGGGGAGAAAATAGGGTTTATAACTACCGGTTAGTAGGTAATAAACCACACAGATAGGACTTACGACTGCCGGTTTGTAGGCAGAAAGCCAAGAGTTCCACTGAGGATAAGATGAATGAGTGTCGGTTAGTAAGCAACTATTCATTTATACCACAGGGAAGCACGAGAGACAGTTGAAAAAAAGGGGGCCAATTTAGGATCAAACCAAAAAGGCGAACTGAATCAAGAATCATCCTAATGAGGATAGAACTCAAAAGGGAAAACCCGTCCCATTATGTGTGTTGGGAGGGAACGGAAACAACCGTCATCCACAAGGATGTATCTCAGTGGGGAAATGGAAGGAAAGGATATACACTTTCTGCTTAAGGGCTGACTCTATATTGAGATTAGACACCCAACATCTGCTTGGGGAGATCTACTGGAGAGATCTGTATCACCATCAGCAGGAGACAACAAACAAAAGATATATGGCAAAAATGCAACATGAATATCTGTATGTTTATGATTATGCATGAATATGTGTGATTTATGTTTGATGAATGCTGACAAAAAAGACATTTCTAACACAAACAGGCCCAAGGAACAAACGCCCGGTACTACACTTCCAGAGGAAAATCCAAGAAATCCAATGGAAAGCCAATCTGCTGGAGATCTGAATGCTAAAAAGCAACGATCTGCGGGGAAATAAGAGATCAAAGATATAAAAGGAATCACCAAATCTCTGAATGATGGATCAACAATCAACCCAACTGGGGAACAGAAGTTCACAGCAAGCAGAAACTGCCCCGGAAGCAACTCTGTTGGAGATGTAGAGAACTCATGAGACTTCTGCAAGAGATTATCATTCTCATCTGAGAAAAAGGTGCTCGCTGCACAGGCAAGAACTGCTGAAGAGAACAGAACACACAAGTAGAATCTAGCCGCACAAGCAACTCTACTGGGGATACTGTCAGCGACTCCATTGGGGAACAACCCACTGAGGGAGAAAAGATCACACAAGTAGATTCTACCATACAAGCCAGTCTACTGGGGATCAAAACATCAAGAAATCACCCACTCTCTGCAGGGGAGAAATCAACACAGATACAATCCACCATGCGACCAATTTACTGGAGATTTACCTGAGAAATAGAAGGAGAACCGGGGACCGACCACCAAGTATTGAACCTTCACAAAATACCACAACTGCTGAGGAGGAAAGAACTCACTGCTCTGCTGAAGGGAGGGGAGGTGAAAACCTCGGCAAGCACTCTGATGGGGAGATATCTTAGATGAAATATCATATCAACAACTCCTCTGGCGACTTCACCGGGGAAAAAGACAAAGTAACGGGGTGTCAACCCACCAACCACTGAATCTTCCAAAGGGAAATCAACCACGCTGGGGGAAAGAATGCTGCAAGAGAGGAAAACTGAAGTTTCCAACAAGCACTCTGCTTTGGAAACACAGACAAACTCAACAGAAGCTCTGCTTGGGGAACAAACCCCAACAACGATCTGGAGAAAGAGGATACAAACATGCCAGGAATAATGAACGAGTGCCTTACCCTATTGGAAATCATGCCACCCTTGGGAGAGCACTGAGAAATTCTTAAGTATCCTTTTATCATTGTATATGTTCACTTTGTTAAAAAACAACTTTTATGAAAAAATTTGTTTGTTTAAAACAATGACATTTTATCAATTAAAACATGCAAAACATTTGTTGAATTGAAACAAATAAGAGTGCAAATAATTGGATAAAAGCTCAAATTGATTTGATGAAATGATAGTCTGAGAATGGCGAGACTCCATAGATCTGTACAAGTTTGAAATCAGTGATATATATTGGAAGAGGGCTACATTGAATATAATGATCCTTTCTTTACCAATTTGAATTTCAATGTATTCGAAGCTTCAGTCAGTGACGAATCGAGAATCTCTGACGAAAAGACAGCTGTGGAACAGAAAGTCTTGTCAGGATGCAGTTACTTTGCCAAATCCCTAATTTTTGCCTAGATTGCCCCAGGGTGAGATACTCAATCTAGCGGGATGCAAATTCATTTTTTTTATGTCTCTAATTTTTGCCTGGATCGCCCTTTCGGGTTTTCCACCGAGACGCTCATTTTTGCCTAAGCCGCCCTTTCAAGTTTTCAACTTAGCGAGCTATTCTGTTTTTTCTATACTTTTTTTTAGGCAAAGTATTTCTTGACTGCATCTGAATTCACAAGACGAGTGAAATCCTCCCCATCCATAGTTGTGAGCATCAAAGCTCCGCCTGAAAAGGCTCTCTTGACAACATATGGACCCTCGTAGTTTGAAGTCCACTTGCCCCTGGAATCGGGCGCGAAAGACAAGACTTTCTTGAGCACGAGATCACCTTCTCGGAACACGCGAGGCTTGACCTTCTTATCGAATGCTTTCTTCATTCTCTGCTAATACAACTGACCATGGCACATGGCAGTCAATCGCTTCTCTTCAATCAAATTCAACTGGTCATAACGACTCTGAACCCATTCAGCATCAGTCAACTTGGCTTCCATCAAGACTCTCATTTATGGGATCTCCACCTCTACTGGGAGAACAACCTCCATGCCGTAAACAAGAGAGAAAGGGGTTGCCCCTGTTGAAGTGCGGACAGACGTACGATATCCATGCAAAGCAAATGGCCGCATCTCATGCCAATCTTTGCACGTGACAACCATCTTCTGGATAATCTTCTTGATATTCTTGTTAGCAGCTTCAACAGCCCCATTCATCTTGGGTCTGTAGGGAGAGGAGTTATGGTGTGCAATCTTGAACTCAGCGCACAACTCTTCCATCATCTTATTATTCAGATTAGATCTATTATCAGTAATGATCTTATCTGGCACACCATAACGGCAAATAAGTTGATTCTTGATAAACTTCACGACCACCTGCCTGGTCACATTCGCATACGATGCGGCTTCAACCTATTTGGTGAAGTAATCAATTGCTACGAGAATAAACCGTTGTCCGTTGGACGCTTTTGGTTCAATCATGCCAATCATGTCGATTCCCCACATAGAGAAAGGCCATGGTGATGAAATCACATTCAGAAGTGTCGGAGGAATATGAATCTTATCCGCATAGATCTGACACTTGTGGCATCTCTTCACATATTTGCAGCAGTCAGACTCCATTGTCAGCCAATAGTAGCCTGCTCTCAACATCTTTCTAGCCATGGCATGTCCATTGGAATGAGTACCAAATGAACCTTCATGGACCTCAATCATCAACAGGTTTGCTTCGTGTCTATCCACGCATCTGAGCAAAACCATGTCAAAATTTCTCTTGTAAAACACTTCACCGCTGAGGTAGAAACTGCCTGACAACCTTCTCAAAGTTTTCCTATCTTTCACAGATGCCCCAGGTGGGTAAATCTGGTTCTAGAGGAAATTCTTGATATCAAAATACCAAGGCTTATCATCTTTGACTTCTTCAACTGCAAATACATGAGCTGGTCTATCCAAGCGCATCACGGTGATATTGGGAACTTCATTCCAATACTTGACTACAATCATCGAAGCAAGCGCATCTGCCATCCGATTATCTTCTCGAGGGATATGATGAAAGTCAACTTCTGTAAAGAACATTGAAATCCTCCTCGCATAATCTCTATACGGAATGAGACCCGGCTGATTCGTCTCCCATTCACCCTTGATCTGATTGACAACCAAGGCCGAATCACCATACACGTCAAGGTGCTTGATTCTCAAATCAATACATTCTTCTAGTCCCATAATACAGGCTTCGTACTCGGCCATATTATTCGTGCATTTGAAAGTTAGCCTTGCTGTAAAAGGAATATGTGTGCCATGAGGAGTGATGATTACTGCCCCAATTCCATTTCCGTACTGATTTACAGCGCCATCAAACACCATCGTCCATCTGGAACCAGGTTCCGGACCTTCGTCAAGTGTAGGCTCGTCACAATCTTTCATTTTCAAATACAGAATCTCCTCATCTGGGAAGTCGTACTGAACAGACTGATGATCTTCAATCGGCTGGTGTGCCAAATGGTCAGCCAAGATACTACCTTTGATAGCTTTCTGAGCTCGATACTCGATATCATACTCAGACAACAACATCTGCCAACGGGCAATCCTCCCAGTTAAAGCAGGCTTCTCAAAAATATACTTGATTGGATCCATTCGGGATATCAACCAAGTTGTATGATTTATCATGTATTGGCGTAGACGCTTAGCAGCCCAAGCCAAAGCACAACACGTCTTCTCAAGCATAGAGTATCGAGACTCACAATCAGTAAACTACTTACTGAGGTAGTAAATAGCAGATTCCTTCTTCCCTGATTCATCTTGCTGACCGAGTACACAACCCATCGAGTCTTCAAGAACAGTCAGATACATGATCAGAGGTCTTCCTTCTACAGGCGGAGACAAGATCGGAGGTTCAGACAGATACTCTTTAATACTGTCGAAAGCTTTCTGGCAATCCTCGGTCCAATCAAGAGACTGATCTTTCCGAAGGAGCTTGAATATCGGCACACATGTGGCAGTCATGTGGGATATAAATCTGGAAATATAATTCAAGCGGCCAAGAAAACCTCGGACTTGCTTCTCAGTTTTGGGCGCGGGCATCTCTTGTATTGCTTTGACCTTTGCAGGATCAACCTCAATACCTCTCTCGCTGACAACAAAACCCAACAACTTGCCAGAACGGACTCCAAATGTACATTTGTTCGGATTCAGACGCAACTTGTACTTCCTCAAACGCTGAAAAAGCTTCAACAAATGTTCAACATGTTCAACTTCCGTTCTAGACTTAGCAATCATGTCGTCGACATAGACCTCTATCTCCTTGTGCATCATATCATGAAACAAGGTGGTCATAGCACGTTGATACGTGGCTCCGGCGTTCTTCAAACCGAAGGGCATCACTCGATAACAGAATGTTCCCCAAGGTGTGATGAATGTTGTCTTCTCCATATCCTCGGGTGCCATTTTGATTTGATTATAACCGGAAAATCCGTCCATAAACGAGAAGACTTTGAATTTAGCTGTATTGTCTACCAACATGTCAATGTGTGGTAGAGGAAAATCATCTTTTGGACTAGCTTTATTCAAATCTCTGTAATCAACACACATACGGACTTTTCCGTCTTTCTTAGGTACAGGCACAATGTTGGCCACCCATAGAGGATATGTAGAAGTCACCAGAAACCCCGCATCAATTTGCTTATGAACTTCCTCTTTGATCTTCACTGCCATATCTGGATGAGTTCTTCTGAGCTTCTGCTTTACTGGCACGGACTCAGGCTTCAAAGGCAGGAAATATTGCACAATATCTGTATCTAGACCTGGCATGTCTTCATACGACCAAGCAAAGATACCAGAATATTCTCGTAGCAAACTGATCAACCCCTTCTTGACAGACTCTTCAAGGAGTGCCCCAATTTTCACCATCCGAACACGATCTTCAGACCCCAAGTTGACTGTTTCCAGATTCTCGAGATGCGGCTGAATGATCTTCTCTTTGTGCTCAAGGAGACGGGAAATCTCATCAGGAATCCCTTCAACCTCATCTTCCTCTACTTCAAATACAGGGAATTCAAAATTGGGAGATGGCGTTGGATCATTATGTTCAATGGGTTTTAGAATCAACCTGCATAATGATTTTGGATAATAAAAAGCTTTAGAATTTAAACAAACAAATCATTATGCAGATGAAAAGATTGCTTTTATTCTTGTTTTTAGGGTTTTTTTTTGTGATCACTGATTTCATGCAAAAGCAAAAAGTGAAAACAAATGGAAAAACAAATGTTTAACAATGCATTAATTGAATGAAAATATCATTGTATATATGATGCCAAGACTGTCATCACTTCTCCTTTTGGCATGGGAGAAGGGTTTTTTGAACAAAGTGAACAAATTACGCTGACTTATGAATGACCGTAGGAACATCCACAGTGACCCAATTGTGGCAAACACCGCCAGGGATGACAAAGTTGCTCAAATCCTCTGTATCCTCTTCCAGAATAGCAGCAGTTTCTTCAGTCTGATCGGCATGGATGAAACCTCCACTCTTGAACAACCCTTGCTCGTTGAATGCCCCTGAAGAATAGCCAATGCCAGCCCTGGACTTGTTGTCTTCAAGCTCAATCATCTTCCCTAAACCAGCAACTGTACCACATTCAATGGCCAGTTTCGCATCACGATAGGAAGCAAATGAAGGAGACTTCTTCTCAATTGGCTCAGCAATAGACAAAGCTTGGAATGGAGTTCCAACTTCATCCTCAGCGTCGATATATGAGAAAGAAGAGAAGTGGCTAACCAGGAGAGCCTTTTCTCCCCCTACCACAACCAGTTTCTTATTCTTGACGAATTTCAGCTTCTGGTGTAGGGTGGATGTCACGGCGCCAGCCTCATGAACCCATGGTCTACCAAGGAGACAACTATAAGATGGGTGGATATCCATAACCTGAAAGGTGATATGGAAATCACTTGGTCCAATTTTGATTGGGAGATCAACTTCCCCAATCACGGTCTTGCGCGACCCATCGAAAGCTTTCACAACAACACCACTCTGCCTCATGGGAGGCCCCTGATATGACAATCTTGAGAGAGTAGTCTTCGACAATACATTCAAAGATGACCCAGTGTCCACCAGCACGTTGGACATGGCGTCATTCTTGCAGTTCATAGAAATATGTAAAGCCATGTTATGGTCTCTTCCCTCCTCAGGGAGATCAGCGTCACAAAAACTCAAAGTGTTACAAGCAGTGATGTTTGCAACGATACTGTCAAACTGCTCAATCGTGACATCATGATCCACATAAGCCAGGTCCAATACTTTCTGCAGAGCCTTCCTATGAGGTTCTGAATTCAGAAGGAAAGATAGTATAGAGATCTTGGACGGCGTTTTTAGAAGCTGATCTACAACGTTGTACTCACTCTTCTTGATGAGCTTCAGCATCTCATCACACTCTTCATTCACAACGCCACTAGGGCCAACAGAAGAAGCAGGAGTCTTTTGTATAGAGGAGGGTTTGGCAACAGGTTCCGGATTCGAAACATTCACTGCAGTCCCAACCGGACGCTCAGCAGAATCAGAAACAACGTGAGGCCTCGGGGGTGCAGAAAACACACGACCGCTACGGGTCAACCCGCTCACATCAGCAATATTTACCACAGAGGTTGAAGGCAACGACACTTCTCTCCCATCTTCAACAGCAACAACACTGTAACAAAAGGGAATCGCTTTCTCAGAAGAATAAGGCACAGGGCCTGCGGGCTTGATGACCAGAGAAGGAGAAGACTTCTGTTTGCTGCCATCATATCGGATAACAACAGGCTCTGGAATCTTGAACACAGGAGAAATCACATTCACCTCAGGTTCATCTTCATCAACGTTTCTGTTCTGCAAAATCTCAATAGTCCCATCATCTAGCAACTCTTGAAGATCCTTTCGCACTTGGCGGCAACCCAATCTATTGACAAAGGAGATACGACATCTGTCATGGTCGTGCTCTAAATGACTGTAATCACACAGTAACCGATGCAACTCGACCAATGACTGTCGAATATGGCTTACATATTTGACTTTATATTTGCCAGGGCAACCCTGGACCATGTTAACTGACTTCCCATGCTCGGGCAATGGGTTCTTTTTAACATTAGGACCTGCGTCCTCAAAGCTCAAAATACCGCATCTCATAAGGTCCTGAACCTTAGTCTTCAGCTGAAAGCAGTTCTCTACATCGTGGCCCAGAGCTCCAGAATGATAGACACAGTGCAAATCGGGCTTATACCACCACTGAGGGTTAACCGGTATAGCCGGAGGATCCCTTGGAGTAATCAATTTCCGCTCTATTAAAGAGGGATACAACTCTGCATACGATACAGGAATCAGATCGAAAATGATCTTCTTCCTCTCATAATTCTGATCAGCTGGATTACTACTGCGAGGCTGGTAAGCCTGCTACTGAGGGCGATGCTGTTGTTGATGATACGGTTGAGGAGATTGTTGTTGATTGTGTTGCTGGTGTTGATAATGCTGAGGTTGCTGATTATCCCTGAAAACAGGTGCTACACTAGCCACCTGGTGCTGATGACGCACTGGCTTCCTCTTATCAGAGGGTCTTCTTGGTCTAACATGGGATTGCACAACATGTGTCTCCCCATCTTTCTTCTTAAACGTCCCATATCGTTTAGAAGAGCTTTCATCTTTAGATAAACGTCCTTCCCGGACTCCTTCATCCAATCGCATCCCCATGTTCACCATTTCAGTGAAATCAGAGGGAGCACTTGCAATCATCCGCTCATAATAAAATGAACTAAGAGTCTTCAAAAAGATCTTAGTCATCTCCTTCTCTTCCAGCGGAGGAGTAATCTGAGCTGCCAGCTCCCACCACCTCTGGGCGTACTCCTTAAATGTCTCTTTGTCCTTCTGAGACATGGCTCTGAGTTGATCACGGTCAGGAGCCATATCAACATTATATTTGTACTGCTTGACGAAGGCTTCGCCAAGATCATTGAAGGAACGGATATTAGCACTGTCAAGGCTAATGTACCACCGAAGAGCTGCACCAGACAAACTATCCTGGAAGTAATGAATCAGCAGCTGATCATTATCCATTTGAGTAGACATTTTCCTGGCATACATAACCAGGTGACTGAGCGGGCAGGTGTTCCCCTTGTACTTCTCAAAGTCAGGGACTTTGAATTTGACGGGTATCTTAACACCGGGAACCAAACAAAGCTCAGCTGCAGATTTGCCAAACAAATCCTTCCCTCGAAGGGTCTTCAATTCCTTGCGGAGTTCAAGAAATTGGTCATTCATCGCATCCATCTTTTCATTAACATATGGGCCCTCAGACGGCTTAGAACGATAGATGGTGTCGTCTACCCTAGGAATGGTATGCACGACAGGAGGAGGCATCGCAAGGACCGGGCTAGATGCCGGCATGGAAGCAAAGGTAGGAGCTAGAATATCAGGCATAAAACCAGGAGGCATACCCCAAGGAAACCCGGGCGGCATGGCATTCGGCACAAAATGGGCACTAGCAGCTGGCACTGTTGACGAAGCAACCTCAGAAATAACAGTCCTCTGGGGAGGAGTTGCAGGAGTCGGAGACGGTTGATTCTGAGCAGCTAGAAATTGCTCCATCAGAGCGCTCAGTCTAGCGACCTCTTCTTTCAGCTCACGGTTCTCTTGTTCTAACTGATCCATCACTCTTGCAGAATTAGCTCGGGTGTAGTACCGATGAGTCAACTTGTCTTCAAAATAAATGAAGAGCACAGAGTTAGGCCACAGACAAGAAGACCAGAACAACACCTGCTTATGCAAATGATGCATGCAATGCTCGTGCATATGCTTTGTTTTTATTTCAAGGAACTTTTAGGGTATCATTTCCAAATTTCGAAATTTAAAGCATTTAATCGCATACGGAAAATATCTCATCAAATATATTTGAGACAAAGAAGTACAGCATTGTTGATCATATTACAAGGGAAAAGGAAAATAAACATCCTATGGATCCCTAGAAGCTCGAGATGCTGGAAGACGAGAAACACAAAGCCTCTTGATCTCTCTCTCATATGCTGCTTCCATATCTGCTTTATCCTTAGCAAGTCGATCATACTTCCTCTTCCAGAATTTGGAAGACTGGGGAAGCAGAGAAGTCCAGGTATCATTCGGATCGTCTATCACCTGATGCTCGAGGAATTCGATCAGAGCGTCCTTCTCCTTAAGTTGTTGAAGCAACTCTTCTCTTTCACGGATCCAGGAATGTGAAAGGTCTTCGTCTCTTAACTCCTCTACGCCTTGGTTAGGGAGGGTTGAAGGCCCAGCCACAACCAAAGGTGTAGGTCTCGGATAATCATAAGGCATAAGATACTCAGAAGCTCTCTGCCTGACCCAAGAAGTATACGGTTCCAAAGCTATGCAGTTCTTTGGACCCAACTCACTTCTACCCTTCTTGTGAATCTTGCGCCAAGCGTGGACCATCCTGGCTTTCAGGCCTTGGGGATCTTTACCCTCCTGAAAGAACACACCTTCTAACAGAATGTTATGAGGTTTATCCTTTAGGGGGAACCCAAGCTGGCGACGTGCTAATATAGGGTTGTAGCTGATCCCACCACATGTACCAAGAAGAGGCACATTAGGGAATTCACCACAATAATCAATGATCTGAACTGTATCATACACACGATCATACCAAGAGATATCATCATTAGTGAGAGACATAAGTCTCGTAGACCACCGTAGACATCCCTTGTTCTCCTTGAAAGCAACCGTCTGCGGTAAGTGAGAAATAAACCACTTATACAACAGAGGCAAACAACACACAATAACTCCTCCACCCTTTTCATTCCTCAGATGCAAAGAGAAATAGGTATCACCCAACAGAGTAGGAACGAGATTAAGAACTGAAAAGATCCTAATAGCGTTCACATCCACAAATTTGTCGATGTTGGGGAACAATACCAAACCATAGATAAGCAGCACGAATATGGCTTCAAAGGCTTCCTCACTCATGGCCTTCCCATAAACGGTAGCTTGAGCAATGAGGAAATCAGAAGGGAGACCCTGAATTCCACCTTTGGTAGTCATATGCGCTTCAATCAGGGATTCATCTATGTGCAACAAGTCTGCAATCTCTCGAGAAGTCGGAATACTCTCTAAGCCACTGAACGGCACCTGATCCAGAATAGGAATACCCACAAGATGAGCATACTCCTCGAGCGTAGGCAACAACTGAAAGTCCAGAAAAGAGAAGCAATGATACAGAGGATCATAGAACTGTGCCAAAGTACTCATCAACCCTTCGTCAACCTGAGTAGTCAACAGAGGCAGAAGCTTCCCATAGCGAGCTTTGAAACCCAAGGGATCTAATATATAAGATGTCAAATTCCTTAACTCTTTTAGATCGGGCTGTCGAAAGCTGTACTTCTTTGTATGCCTATTTGGTCTTTCCATGTCTGAAAATTTTGCAAACAAACCCTTTAAGTTCCTTGAAAATTTTCTGATTTTTTCTAATGACATGAATGCAGATGAATGCATGAGTGTATGAATGCAACAATGACACCCAAGGATCAAGCAAATCACACCAGACAAAGGTCATGAGAAAGCTCGTAGCATCCTTAATATCAATCATCCATTTTGGTGGATTATGGTTTTCACCTTATCGACACCCAAGTTCCATTGATATTAACGATACATGAACCGGCTCAATCATCCTTAATATCAATCATCCATTTTGGTGGATTATGGTTTTCACCTTATCGACACCCAAGTTCCATTGATATTAAGGATGTCTGAACGACTCAACCATGAATCACGGGTTTGTTGAGAGTCACGAGCATGGAGTCTCGGTTAAGAACCACCCAAAGGGAGTGTACTAGGGTTTAAACCTGCCAAACATGTTCTACAAGAGGTTCCCATAGTCATCATCCCATCTTTCGAATATTACCGGAGGAACGAATACTCGTATTCCAAAAATATTCTCAAGAGAGACTCTTATGAGTGTAGTATCGCGTAACAATCGCATCAGATCTTACATCTGAACGACCTCCGCACTACGTCCTAAAAATAGGCCAAGATGGGCTTGGTAAACTAAGGTCCTTGGCTTCTAAGGCACATGTTAAAAGAATAATGCCTAACCACAAATAACTTGTGTGACATTATTAATCCAACATGACCTCCACCAAGTGAATGGACTCGCAAGTCAACTTGCTAAGGAATACTCCACACAAGTCGACGAGACTATGCCATTCTCCTATCGTAAGGTGCACTCGAGTTCGGGTATAGAACTCATCTCACAGAGATCACCAAGCAAACAAGCAATTGTATATCAAGCAATTCAAACATTACAATCAATACAGTAATCCCAAATTGTACAAAAATATGTCATATAACAAATAAACAAATATCATACAACAAGGGTGAAAAGTAGGCAAAACCACCAAGGAAAATTCATCCCCAGCAGAGTCGCCACTTTTCTGTAGCGGTGTATTCGTCACTTTATGATTTATTGACTAAATCAAAAGCAAAGCATACAAAGATAGAGTCGCCACCGCACTTTTATTTATCCAAAGGAATGGCTAAAAAGCGAACAAAAGCCTAAGAAGTTTTACACATAGAAAACTAATGAAAAGGTCAGAGATCTGGGTAAGGGGTTAATTACGCAATGGGAAGGTGTTAGGCACCCAAAACGTCCTAGGTACTCCTAGGGAGCCCTTTTCACAACTTGTTGTATGACATGGTATTTGTTTATGAAATATTTATTGTGCAAACATGGATTGAAGGGATGAGAGAAAGAATATACAATTTTTATTGTTTTTGTGTTTGAACAGATGAACCCGTTGCCTACGTACCTTTCCATGGAAGGTAAGGATCAAAACGCCGTAGTTCGGCTAAAAGATTTCCAAAAGTAAGTGAGTGGATTGATTTTAAACAAAAGCCCTAAGGTCTTTCATTATCCACGGGAGAAAACTCAACCTTATACAAACAACGAGTCCACCATGTGAGAATAGCTTCGACATACTAGAGGGGTTAACCCTGTTTTCAGTATGGAAGTCTTACGGTTCGATCACTACGGACAAAAAGGCGAGATTAACATCAACCAACTAGGATAAATCAAACCTATGGCTAATGTATGAAAACTTGTCAAGAAAGTGGACTTGAGCCACAAAACAATTGAATGAGTGAAATTAATCAATTAGAATTTATTCACAAAAGATGGTCAAGATATGATTAGAATTCAATTCAAAAGAAGTATTATGAAAATGAAGTTTTGAAAATCAAAGGCTTAAGGCCTAGGTTTCTAGTTTGAAAAGAAATGAAAATGTTTGCACAATATTTTTCAAGTTTTGGATTAACATGCAAATGGAGGTTTAAAGAAACAAAAGATGGGAGGGTTAGGGAAGCAAAACTTCTTAGATGTTCACCTCTTGAGATCATATGTAGATGATCCAAGTGATTCCTTTGGAAAAGGCAACAAGCAAATAACAGATGAATAAAGTAAAGGGATACCGGATGCCAATCAATGGACTTATTCCAATCTTACCAAACAAAATGGATACCGAACGCCAATCAATGGACTTATACCAATCTCCTAAAGCAAAGAGAAACACGGATACCAGATGCCTATAAATGGACTTACACCAATCTCCTAAAACAAAAATGGATACCGGATGCCAATCAATGGACTTACACCAATCTCCTACCATATCATGGGAAACAAATGCCAATCAATGGACTTATGCTTGCCTCCTCCATGGACAAAACAAAATGTTACAAAGTGATGAACAATGTTTATGAAATGATATACAAGTAATGATGATAAATGCACAAAGGCACACATAAGCAAACATGCACAAGTGAATCAAGTAAGCAAACAAACAAGTCAAATAGCACACACTATACACAATCAATTAGGCTCAAGCAAGGTTAGGCTTTACAGCCAACTGGAATGGGGTGTTTGAGCTCTTAACCCTAACATTGAGAGTTAGGGTGAAGCAGATGAAATGGAGATGAGGGGTGTGCCTCATAGCTCTTATCCCTGGTCAGGGAGAGCTTTGATTAATGGAAAGTGTGGGAGTTCAGAAAGTAGGAACTCTTCTCCACAAATGATTGACTCTATAAGATATTGGGTTCTTATTCACAATGCATCAACACATGGTGTGAGCAAAGTGAATGACACACTGAGTAGCAGGAGATGGATTACACATCTCTTTTATCTGCCAATTGCCTCATAAGAGGGCTTTACCTGCTTGGCACAAAATTAAACAATCACAAGCATTGCCTCTTAAGGAGGGCTTCAGACAGGTGCCTACCAATAACAGTAGGTCTTCCAGACTACATGAAGATTAGGGATCATACCTAAGTGGTTAAGCAACCAAGCAAAACCAAAGTTCAAATGAACTTAAAGCAACTTAAGTACCTGTGAAAACACTAAACAAATCAGTACAATACTCAGACAAATAGACATTAGTCAATAAGCAACAGGCAATCCCAATGTACAAAATATGTAAGCCATAAGGCAAACTCAAATGAGTTAGCATCAACCTATAAAACACACAATGTTAGCAATCAAAAGCAAACACCAATATTCACAAGATGAAGCATCATCAACTAGGGAACTTGGATGCTTAAACCTGAAATCAAAGCTCACAAGTAAGTAACAAACCACTAGGTCAAAGCCTAGGGTCAAAGATGGAGAAAAAATTTAAAACAGGAGCTGAAATTTAACACAAAGTAACTTCAAACACATATTGACATATCCTAAAAAGGCTCACATCAAAATCAATCATCAAAAGCATTTCATGATCAAAAGAAGTTCAAGGCAATTTCAAAGCTCATATGTGATCAACATGAATGAAAAATTCAAATCAAAACAGAAATGATTCAAATAAATCTGGAAAAATGCATGCACATTCAAGACATCTAACATGATCAACATACAAAAAATCAGGGGAATCAGAGATCATTTGGCATAGAAATCAAGTTGCACAAGTTGGACAATCAAAGGTGTGACACAAATTGTCACACCAAATTAACACAAGCATAAAACAGAAACGGTAATTGAGAAAAATGTCAAACCAAAACCAAAATGTCAAACGATGTGTCTAGAATCAGCATGTAAAATTTCAAGTTCATTGGATTATTTTTGAACATTTTATGACAAGGTAAGCAAGGCAAGGTCAAATATGCATATGTGTTCAAACATCCTAGGGAAAATTAATTTTCCAGCAATGCACAACTTTCCAATTCATGCTCATAAAAAACTAGACAGAATAAGGAGCATTTTGCAAAAAATTGGGGATCATTTGGATGATTTTTCAATTTGTTATGATTTTATGAAGTTTGGAAAAAATTGAAATCAAAATATGAACAAGCATGGCAAAATATGGAGGGAAACATGGAAAATAACAAGGCAATTTGAATATTTCGCTCGGCCAGGATCGAACCTGGCACGAATTTAAATTTGCGCGCTAATCCTAAAACGACATCGTTTTGACTTAAGCCCTAGCGCTGGAAACGATTCCCAGAATTTCGTAGCAAATGATGAATTTCGTAGCAAAATCGTAGCAGGCGATGAACAATGGTAGCTAATTCTGGAAAATTAAATGATCTTCATCTTCCTCATGAAGATGAAGATGAACTTCAAACGCAGATTTCCAGAAAATCCAAAAACATTCCAGAATCCAACAAAAATTACACCATTCGAATCATCATTTCATGCACATCAAAGATCAATAATCAAATCATGCTAAAACATCATAACCAGACTGAATCGAAGAAAATCATTTCAACATGTCAAATATTCAATCATCCATAACTAACTCAAAACAGCACCAAATCACACGATTCTTTCACCAGATTCATCAGGACAACAAGATCTATAACAATATAACAATGGATTTCAAAATTACAAGATTCGAGTTATGACCTCTTGAAGTACAGCAAGCTGAAATCGTGTTATCCAAGGCTGGTAATGGTTCCAAACTCCTCTATGATGCTTGTGGAGATGATTGATGGAAAAAATGAAGCTCAAACAAACACGAATCCAGTTAATTTTGAAATCTCCATTGATGCTTCAAGCTTCGTGTATGGTTCAATATGGCACCAATTGCTCCAATTCCACGTTCAAACTTGCTCAGAAGTGCTTCATGATCATGATTCCAACAAGAGAAAATGCTTTTGCGTGAAGAATTTGGAAAATATTTTTGAGAGAAAAATTTGGTTGATTTGAGATTCAGATCTGAAAATGGATGTTAATGGCAAATGCAGTTATGATTAACACTATATATGATTTGCTAATGATGCTGAAAACCTGTTTAAGCCAAATGCAATTAAGATTAACAAATTGTAAGGTGTATGCATCAATTGGTATTTTGACCTCATGCACTTCATGCATGCGTGAACAATACCAACACAAGGCCCAAAACCACTTAAAAATAGTCCATGCAAGCTTTGGAAGTGATATTTTATGCACATGATCAACCAAAATGATCTTATGAAAATTCCTTCAAAAATCTTCATGAGTGAGCACATGATCATGCAAGGGAATTTCAAGCCATGTAATGAGATGTTTGGAAACTACAAGTCATGATGAACAAAATGCAAAAAGAACCACTCATTTTGGAGCTTTGGTTCAAAAGTTATGCCCATTTGAAGTTTTTGAACACAGTTTGCCATGATTGGATCATATCTCCTTAACCATACATTAGAAATCCATGATCTTGGACTTTTTGGAAATGGGAGAGAAAGATCTACAACTTTCATGTTCAACAAAATTTCATTTGAAGCTTTCTTGATGGTGTAAGATTGAGTTGAAGTTGGTCCAAAACCTTGCCATTTTTGGAAAGTTCAAATTATGGGTCACTTTCTATTTTGGGAAATTTTTGACTGGACTTCAAATTCTTCAATGTGAGTGTTTGAAATGTCAAATGAGACTTGTTTGAACAAGAACGAAGTATTTCTAATCACTTCCCACCTCCAAATCCACAGTTGACTTTGCAGTTGTCTTTCTAGGCCTTCAGATGCCCTGAAAATGTTCTGATGAGATTCAAGCCTCTACCACTTGGGATTTTGCTTCAAAATGTCATCACAACTCATATGAACTCTTGTGAATGATTGTGGGGTCCAAATCTCAAGAATAACCACCATCTATTGCTCAATGAATGCCTTCGATTGCCTTGACCTGTTATTGCTTCATCTGCAAGACAAAGGTTAGATGACATATTTTTGTACTTTTGGTTAGTGATTAAAAAGAAAAGCAATGACATATAAATGCAAGGAATGCTTGGTGATCAAGAACCACTCTCAAAAAGATAACCCACCCCTAGGGGAGGAAGCAAGGTGTCCAAGGATCCTTGAGGCAATGCAATGATATGATATGATGCCATGAGGGATCTTATGGACAAAATTGGGGTCTTACAGATGCCCCTATTTAAGGTCATTCTAGCCGGAGAAGTGAAGGTTAAAATCTTCATCTCGACACGGTAGAATGGACTTAAATAACAGTAATGAGACAAATTTTGGTCCCTGAGAGACCTCATGATGCAAATGTATGAATGCAAAACAAATTATCTCTGTGGGGTATGAGTCCACAAAGAAGAAAAGAAAAAAAAATCAGGAGACAAGATAAATCCATAGGAATGATACACTTCCTAGGAAACAGAGACTCTAACAGGACTCTCATGGGGATAAGAAAAAATGCGTGAGCAGGACACGACTCTGAATTAGGGAAAAAGAATTTGACATTGCGTGAGCAGGACACGACTCGACTGTAGACCTACTGGGGAGGAAAGAGTTCCAAAGGAAGACACATCCATTGGAAAGAATCAAGCTGACTCAAACTACGCATGTATCGGGAAAAACGCCAATACAACAACACGAAAATAACCACAACTCCGTTGGGGAAATCTAACAAAGACTTTCCAGGGGAAGCCAAAGGATGAGATGTTACCGGTTAGTGAGTAACATGCTCGGGAAGAATGAATATCTAAGACCTGTGTACAGGTGAGAGATATCAATCGACCAAATCATCTGAGGAAAACCTGAAAAGGTAAACTTCAACTCAGGGAAATCTGACTCCACAGGGGACCGAGATCGCAATAGGGAGAAGACAGGGAGGAATACCAAGGATACCGGGTTATAGGTATATAACAGGTGACCGACCAAGGCGTGAATTGGTGTGTGTTCCAAAACACTCATCATCCTGAAGAAAGCTAGAAAAGCAGACTTGTTTATAGGATGGATATTCGATTCTATAAAGATTGCGAATCTTACTCAGTTGGGGAAACAAACAAAGGATTCAACCAAAGAGTGCATGAGATATATTATCTATAGCCGTCGAAACGTAGATAATATACTCGCATGGAAGATTATCCATAACCGGGTTGTAGGTTGTTAAAGGATAAAATCCGGAATCGTGAATTGGTTTGTGTTCCAAAACACTCATCATCCTGAAGAAAGCGAAAGCAAACTTGTTTATAGGATGGATATTCGATTCTGTAAAGAATGTGAATCTTACTCTGTTGGAGAAAACAATCAAAAGATTGACCCAAGAGTGCATGAGACATATTATCTATAGCCGTCAAAACGTAGATAATACACTCGCATGGAAGATTATCCATAACCGGGTTGTAGGTTGTTAAAGGATGAATCAACCTAAAATAGAAACAATCGTTACCAACAACAACAGGGTAGACGAGAGATGACTCGCTGGGAATACATTGATGAAAATCAATGATCCAAGGAACACAATCACTGGCAAACGGTGAAAGGACCCGCTGGGGATAAAATTGCTTACTCAGAGCAATTACCCAAAAAAGAGAGGGAAAACCAATATCAAATACTGGACGAAGATAACCAAAAGAGGGGATTACATCTACCAAATACTGGGTGGAATACCACAGAAGAGTAACCGTCATCGGTTGAGATGAACAATAAAGTTAACTCTGCTAGGGGAGAAAATAGGGTTTATAACTACCGGTTAGTAGGTAATAAACCACACAGATAGGACTTACGACTGCCGGTTTGTAGGCAGAAAGCCAAGAGTTCCACTGAGGATAAGATGAATGAGCGCCGGTTAGTAAGCAACTATTCATTTATACCACAGGGAAGCACGAGAGACAGTTGAAAAAAAGGGGGCCAATTTAGGATCAAACCAAAAAGGCGAACTGAATCAAGACTCATCCTAATGAGGATAGAACTCAAAAGGGAAAACCCGTCCCATTATGTGTGTTGGGAGGGAACGAAAACAACCGTCATCCACGAGGATGTATCTCAGTGGGGAAATGGCAGGAAAGGATAGACACTTTCTGCTTAAGGGCTGACTCTATATTGAGATTAGACACCCGACATCTGCTTGGGGAGATCTACTGGAGAGATCTGTATCACCATCAGCAGGAGACAACAAACAAAAGATATATGGCAAAAATGCAACATGAATATCTGTATGTTTATGATTATGCATGAATATGTGTGATTTATGTTTGATGAATGCTGACAAAACAGACATTTCTAACACAAACAGGCCCAAGGAACAAACGCCCGGTACTACACTTCCAGAGGAATATCCAAGAAATCCAATGGAAAGCCAATCTGCTGGAGATCTGAATGCTAAAAAGCAACGATCTGCAGGGAAACAAGAGATCAGAGATATCAAAGGAATCACCAAATCTCTGAATGATGGATCAACAATCAACCCAACTGGGGAACAGAAGTTCACAGCAAGCAGAAACTGCCCCGGAAGCAACTCTGTTGGAGATGTAGAGAACTCATGAGACTTCTGCAAGAGATTATCATTCTCATCTGAGAAAAAGGTGCTCGCTGCACATGCAAGAACTGCTGAAGAGAACAGAACACACAAGTAGAATCTAGCCGCACAAGCAACTCTACTGGGGATACTGTCAGCGACTCCATTGGGGAACGCCCACTGAGGGAGAAAAGATCACACAAGTAGATTCTACCATACAAGCCACTCTACTGGGGTTCAAAACATCAGGAAATCACCCACTCTCTGCAGGGGAGAAATCAACACAGATACAATCCACCATGCGACCAATTTACTAGAGATTTACCTGAGAAATAGAAGGAGAACCGGGGACCGACCACCAAGTATTGAACCTTCACAAAATACCACAACTGCTGAGGAGGAAAGAACTCACTGCTCTGCTGAAGGGAGGGGAGGTGAAAACCTCGGCAAGCACTCTGATGGGGAGATATCTTAGATGAAATATCATATCAACAACTCCTCTGGCGACTTCACCGGGGAAAAAGACAAAGTAACGGGGTGTCAACCCACCAACCACTGAATCTTCCAAAGGGAAATCAACCGCGCTGGGGGAAAGAATGCTGCAAGAGAGGAAAACTGAAGTTTCCAACAAGCACTCTGCTCTGGGAACACAGACAAACTCAACAGAAGCTCTGCTTGGGGAACAAACCCCAACAACGATCTGGAGAAAGAGGATACAAACATGCCAGGAATAATGAACGAGTGCCTTACCCTGTTGGAAATCATGCCACCCTTGGGAGAGCACTGAGAAATTCTTAAGTATCCTTTTATCATTGTGAATGTTCACTTTGTTAAAAAACAACTTTTATGAAAAAATTTGTTTGTTTAAAACAATGACATTTTATCAATTAAAACATGCAAAACATTTGTTAAATTGAAACAAATAAGAGTGCAAATAATTGGATAAAAGCCCAAATTGATTTGATGGAATGGTAGTCTGCGAATGGCGAGACTCCATAGATCTGTACAAGTTTAAAATCAGTGATATATATTGGAAGAGGGCTACATTGAACATAATGATCCTTTCTCTACCAATTTGAATTTCGATGTATTCGAAGCTTCAGTCGGTGACGAATCGAGAATCTCTGACGAAAAGACAGCTGTGGAACAGAAAGTCTTGTCAGGATGCAGTTACTTTGCCAAATCCCTAATTTTTGCCTAGATTGCCCCAGGGTGAGATACTCAATCTAGCGGGATGCAAATTCATTTTTTTTTATGTCTCTAATTTTTTCCTGGATCGCCCTTTCGGGTTTTCCACCGAGACGCTCATTTTTGCCTAAGCCGCCCTTTCGGGTTTTCAACTTAGCGAGCTATTCTGTTTTTTCTATACTTTTTTTTAGGCAAAGTATTTCTTGACTGCATCTGAATTCACAGGACGAGTGAAATCCTCCCCATCCATAGTTGTGAGCATCAAAGCTCCTCCTGAAAAGGCTCTCTTGACAACATATGGACCCTCGTAGTTTGGAGTCCACTTGCCCCTGGAATCGGGCGCGAAAGACAAGACTTTCTTGAGCACGAGATCACCTTCTCGAAACACGCGAGGCTTGACCTTCTTATCAAATGCTTTCTTCATTCTCTGCTGATACAACTGACCATGGCACATGGCAGCCAATCGCTTCTCTTCAATCAAATTCAACTGGTCGTAACGACTCTGAACCCATTCGGCATCAGTCAACTTGGCTTCCATCAAGACTCTCATTGATGGGATCTCCACCTCTACTGGGAGAACAACCTCCATGCCGTAAACAAGAGAGAAAGGGGTTGCCCCTGTTGAAGTGCGGACAGACGTACGATATCCATGCAAAGCAAATGGCAGCATCTCATGCCAATCTTTGCACGTGACAACCATCTTATGGATAATCTTCTTGATATTCTTGTTAGCAGCTTCAACAGCCCCATTCATCTTGGGTCTGTAGGGAGAGGAGTTATGGTGTGCAATCTTGAACTCAACACACAACTCTTCCATCATCTTATTATTCAGATTAGATCCATTATCAGTAATGATCTTATCTGGCACACCATAACGGCAAATAAGTTGATTCTTGATAAACTTCACGACCACCTGCCTGGTCACATTCGCATACGATGCGACTTCAACCCATTTGGTGAAGTAATCAATTGCTACGAGAATAAACCGCTGTCCGTTGGACGCTTTTGGTTCAATCATGCCAATCATGTCGATTCCCCACATAGAGAAAGGCCATGGTGATGAAATCACATTCAGAAGTGTCGGAGGAATATGAATCTTATCCGCATAGATCTGACACTTGTGGCATCTCTTCACATTATTGCAGCTGTCAGACTCCATTGTCAGCCAATAGTAGCATGCTCTCAACATATTTCTAGCCATGGCATGTCCATTGGAATGAGTACCAAATGAACCTTCATGGACCTCAGTCATCAACAGGTTTGCTTCCTGTCTATTCACGCATCTGAGCAAAACCATGTCAAAATTTCTCTTGTAAAGCACTTCACCGCTGAGGTAGAAACTGCCTGACAACCTTCTCAAAGTTTTCCTATCTTTCACAGATGCCCCAGGTGGGTAAATCTGGTTCTGGAGGAAATTCTTGATATCAAAATACCAAGGCTTATCATCTTTGACTTCTTCAACTGCAAATACGTGAGCTGGTCTATCCAAGCGCATCACGGTGATATTGGGAACTTCATTCCAATACTTGACTACAATCATCGAAGCAAGCGTAGCAAGCGCATCTGCCATCCGATTATCTTCTCGAGGGATATGATGAAAGTCAACATCTGTAAAGAACATTGAAATCCTCCTCGCATAATCTCTATACGGAATGAGACCCGGCTGATTCGTCTCCCATTCACCCTTGATCTGATTGACAACCAAGGCCGAATCACCATACACGTCAAGGTGCTTGATTCTCAAATCAATACATTCTTCTAGTTCCATAATACAGGCTTCGTACTCGGCCATATTATTCGTGCATTTGAAAGTTAGCCTTGCTGTAAAAGGAATATGTGTGCCATGAGGAGTGATGATTACTGCCCCAATTCCATTTCCGTACTGATTTACAGCGCCATCAAACACCATCGTCCATCTGGAACCAGGCTCCGGACCTTCGTCAAGTGTAGGCTCGTCACAATCTTTCATTTTCAAATACAGAATCTCCTCATCTGGGAAGTCGTACTGAACAGACTGATGATCTTCAATCGGCTGGTGTGCCAAATGGTCAGCCAAGATACTACCTTTGATAGCTTTCTGAGCTCGATACTCGATATCATACTCAGACAGCAACATCTGCCAACGGGAAATCCTCCCAGTTAAAGCAGGCTTCTCGAAAATATACTTGATTGGATCCATTCGGGATATCAACCAAGTTGTATGATTTATCATGTATTGGCATAGACGCTTAGCAGCCCAAGCCAAAGCACAAGACATCTTCTCAAGCATAGAGTATCGAGACTCACAATCAGTAAACTTCTTACTGAGGTAGTAAATAGCAGATTCCTTCTTCCCTGATTCATCTTGCTGACCGAGTACACAACCCATCGAGTCTTCAAGAACAGTCAGATACATGATCAGAGGTCTTCCTTCTACAGGCGGAGACAAGATCGGAGGTTCAGACAGATACTCTTTAATATTGTCGAAAGCTTTCTGGAAATCCTCGGTCCAATCAAGAGACTGATCTTTCCGAAGGAGCTTGAATATCGGCGCACATGTGGCAGTCATGTGGGATATAAATCTGGAAATATAATTCAAGCGGCCAAGAAAACCTCGGACTTGCTTCTCAGTTTTGGGCGCGGGCATCTCTTGTATTGCTTTGACCTTTGCAGGATCAACCTCAATACCTCTCTCGCTGACAACAAAACCCAACAACTTGCCAGAACGGACTCCAAATGTACATTTGTTCGGATTCAGACGCATAGAGGATATGTAGAAGTCACCATAAACCCCGCATCAATTTGCTTCTGAACTTCCTCTTTGATCTTCACTGCCATATCTGGATGAGTTCTTCTGAGCTTCTGCTTTACTGGCACGCACTCAGGCTTCAAAGGCAGGAAATGTTGCACAATATCTGTATCTAGACCTGGCATGTCTTCATACGACCAAGCAAAGATATCAGAATATTCTCGTAGAAAACTGATCAACCCCTTCTTGACAGACTCTTCAAGGAGTGCCCCAATTTTCACCATCCGAAAACGATCATCAGACCCCAAGTTGACTGTTTCCAGATTCTCGAGATGCGGCTGAATGATCTTCTCTTCGTGCTCAAGGAGACGGGAAATCTCATCAGGAATCCCTTCAACCTCATCTTCCTCTACTTAAAATACAGGGAAATCAAAATTGGGAGATGGCGTTGGATCATTATGTTCAATGGGTTTTAGAATCAACCTGCATAATGATTTTGGATAATAAAAAGCTTTAGAATTTAAACAAACAAATCATTATGCAGATGAAAAGATTGCTTTTATTCTTGTTTTTAGGGTTTTTTTTTGTGATCACTGATTTCATGCAAAAGCAAAAAGTGAAAACAAATGGAAAAACAAATGTTTAACAATGCATTAATTGAATGAAAATATCATTGTATATATGATGCCAAGACTGTCATCACTTCTCCTTTTGGCATGGGAGAAGGGTTTTTTGAACAAAGTGAACAAATTACGCTGACTTATGAATGACCGTAGAAACATCCACAGCGACCAAATTGTGGCAAACACCGCCAGGGATGACAAAGTTGCTCAAATCCTCTGTATCCTCTTCCAGAATAGCAGCAGTTTCTTCAGTCTGATCGGCATGGATGAAACCTCCACTCTTGAACAACCCTTGCTCGTTGAATGCCCCAGAAGAATAGCCAATGCCAGCCCTGGACTTGTTGTCTTCAAGCTCAATCATCTTCCCTAAACCAGCAACTGTACCACATTCAATGGCCAGTTTCGCATCACGATAGGAAGCAAATGAAGGAGACTTCTTCTCAATTGGCTCAGCAATAGACAAAGCTTGGAATGGAGTTCCAACTTCATCCTCAGCGTCGATATATGAGAAAGAAGACAAGTGGCTAACCAGGAGAGCCTTTTCTCCCCCTACCACAACCAGTTTCTTATTCTTGACGAATTTCAGCTTCTGGTGTAGCGTGGATGTCACGGCGCCAGCCTCGTGAATCCGTGGTCTACCAAGGAGACAACTATAAGATGGGTGGATATCCATAACCTGAAAGGTGATCTGGAAATCACTTGGTCCAATTTTGATTGGGAGATCAACTTCCCCAATCACGGTCTTGCGCGACCCATCAAAAGCTTTCACAACAACACCACTCTGCCTCATGGGAGGCCCCTGATATGACAATCTTGAGAGAGTAGTCTTCGACAATACATTCAAAGATGACCCAGTGTCCACCAGCACGTTGGACATGGCGTCGTTCTTGCAGTTCATAGAAATATGTAAAGCCATGTTGTGGTCTTTTCCCTCCTCAGGGAGATCAGCATCACAGAAACTCAAAGTGTTGCAAGCAGTAATGTTTGCAACGATACTGTCAAACTGCTCAATCGTGACATCATGATCAACATAAGCCAGGTCCAATACTTTCTACAGAGCCTCCCTATGAGGTTCTGAATTCAGAAGCAAAGATAGTACAGAGATCTTGGACGGCGTTTGTAGAAGCTGATCTACAACGTTGTACTCACTCTTCTTGATGAGCTTCAGCATCTCATCACACTCTTCATTCACAACGCCACTAGGGCCAACAGAAGAAGCAGGAGTCTTTTGTACAGAGGAGGGTTTGGCAACAGGTGCCGGATTCGGAACATTCACTGCAGTCCCAACCGGACGCTCAGCAGAATCAGAAACAACGTGAGGCCTCGGGGGTGCAGAAAACACACGACCGCTACGGGTCAACCCGCTCACATCAGCAATATTTACCACAGAGGTTGAAGGCAACGACACTTCTCTCCCATCTTCAACAGCAACAACACTGTAACGAAAGGGAATCGCTTTCTCAGAAGAATAAGGCACAGGGCCTGCGGGCTTAATGACCAGAGAAGGAGAAGACTTCTGTTTGCTGCCATCATATCGGATAACAACAGGCTCTGGAATCTTGAACACAGGAGAAATCACATTCACCTCAGGTTCATCTTCATCAATGTTTCTGTTCTGCAAAATCTCAATAGTCCTATCATCTAGCAACTCTTGAAGATCCTTTCGCACTTGGCGGCAACCCAATCTGTTGACAGAGCATATACGACATCTGTCATGGTCGTGCTCTAAATGACTGTAATCACACAGCAACCGATGCAACTCGACCAATGACTGTCGAATATGGCTTACATATTTGACTTTATATTTTCCAGGGCAACCCTGGACCATGTTAACTGACTTCCCATGCTCGGGCAATGGGTTCTTTTTAACATTAGGACCTGCGTCCTCAAAGCTCAAAATACCGCATCTCATAAGGTCATGAACCTTAGTCTTCAGCTGAAAGCAGTTCTCTACATCGTGGCCCGGAGCGCCAGAATGATAGACACAGTGCAAATCGGGCTTATACCACCACTGAGGGTTAACCGGTATAGCCGGAGGATCCCTTGGAGTAATCAATTTCCGCTCTATTAAAGAGGGATAACACTCTGCATACGATACAGGAATCGGATCGAAAGTGATCTTCTTCCTCTCATAATTCTGACCAGCTGGATTACTACTACGAGGCTGGTAAGCCTGCTGCTGAGGGCGATGCTGTTGTTGATGATACGGTTGAGGAGATTGTTGTTGATTGTGTTGCTGGTGTTGATAATGCTGAGGTTGCTGATTATCCCTGAAAACAGGTGCTACACTAGCCACCTGGTGCTGATGACGCACTGGCTTCCTCTTATCAGAGGGTCTTCTGGGTTTAACATGGGATTGCACAGCATGTGTCTCCCCATCTTTCTTCTTAAACGTCCCATATCATTTAGAAGAGCTTTCATCTTTAGAAAAACGTCCTTCCCGGACTCCTTCCTCCAATTGCATCCCCATGTTCACCATTTCAGTGAAATCAGAGGGAGCACTTGCAATCATCCGCTCATAATAAAATGAACTAAGAGTCTTCAAAAAGATCTTAGTCATCTCCTTCTCTTCCAGCGGAGGAGTAATCTGAGCTGCCAGCTCCCACCACCTCTGGGCGTACTCCTTAAATGTCTCTTTGTCCTTCTGAGACATGGCTCTGAGTTGATCACGGTCAGGAGCCATATCAACATTATATTTGTACTGCTTGACGAAGGCTTCGCCAAGATCGTTGAAGGAACGGATATTAGCACTATCAAGGCTCATGTACCACCGAAGAGCTGCACCAGACAAACTATCCTGGAAGTAATGAATCAGCAGCTGATCATTATCCGTTTGAGTAGACATTTTCCTGGCATACATAACCAGGTGACTGAGCGGGCAGGTGTTCCCCTTGTACTTCTCAAAGTCAAGGACTTTGAATTTGACGGGTATCTTAACACCGGGAACCAAACAAAGCACAGCTGCAGATTTGCCAAACAAATCCTTCCCTCGAAGGGTCTTCAATTCCTTGCGGAGTTCAAGAAATTGGTCATTCATCGCATCCATCTTTTCATTAACATCTGGGCCCTCAGACGGCTCAGAATGATAGATGGTGTCGTCTACCCTAGGAATGGTATGCACGACAGGAGGAGGCATCGCAAGGACCGGGCTAGATGCCGGCATGGAAGCAAAGGTAGGAGCTGGAATATCAAGCATAAAACCAGGAGGCATACCCCAAGGAAACCCGGGCGGCATGGCATTCGGCACAAAATGGGCACTAGCAGCTGACACTGTTGACGAAGCAACCTCAGAAATAACAGTCCTCTGGGGAGGAGTTGCAGGAGTCGGAGACGATTGATTCTGAGCAGCTAGAAATTGCTCCATCAGAGCGCTCAGTCTAGCGACCTCTTCTTTCAGCTCACGGTTCTCTTGTTCTAACTGATCCATCACTCTTGCAGAATTAGCTCGGGTGTAGTACCGATGAGTCAGCTTGTCTTCAAAATAAATGAAGAGCACAAAGTTAGGCTACAGACAAGAAGACCAGAACAACACCTGCTTATGCAAATGATGCATGCAATGCTCGTGCATATGCTTTGTTTTTATTTCAAGGAACTTTTAGGGTATCATTTGCAAATTTTGAAATTTAAAGCATTTAATCGCATACGGAAAATATCTCATCAAATATATTTGAGACAAAGAAGTACAACATTGTTGATCATATTACAAGGGAAAAGGAAAATAAACATCCTATGGATCCCTAGAAGCTCGAGATGCTGGAAGACGAGATGCACAAAGCCTCTTGATCTCTCTCTCATATGCTGCTTCCATATCTGCTTTATCCTTAGCAAGTCGATCATACTTCCTCTTCCAGAATTTGAAAGACTGAGGAAGCAGAGAAGTCCAGGTATCATTCGGATCGTCTATCACCTGATGCTTAAGGAATTCGATCAGAGCGTCCTTCTCCTTAAGCTGTTGAAGCAACTATTCTCTTTCACGGATCCAGGCACGTGAAAGGTCTTCGTCTCTTAACTCCTCTATGCCTTGGTTAGGGAGGGTTGAAGGCCCAGCCACAACCAAAGGTGTAGGTCTCGGATAATCATAAGGCATAAGATACTCAGAAGCTCTCTGCCTGACCCAAGAAGTATACGGTTCCAAAGCTATGCAGTTCTTTACACCCAACTCACTTCTACCCTTCTTGTGAATCTTGCGCCAAGCGTGGACCATCCTGGCTTTCAGGCCTTGGGGATCTTTACCCTACTGAAAGAACACACCTTCTAACAGAATGTTATGAGGTTTATCCTTTAGGGGGAACCCAAGCTGACGACGTGCTAATATAGGGTTGTAGCTGATCCCACCACATGTACCAAGAAGAGGCACATTAGGGAATTCACCATAATAATCAATGATCTGAACTATATCATACACACGATCATACCAAGAGATATCATCATTAGTGAGAGACATAAGTCTCGTAGACCACCGTAGACATCCCTTGTTCTCCTTGAAAGCAACCGTCTGCGGTAAGTGAGAAATAAACCACTTATACAACAGAGGCAAACAGCACACAATAACTCCTCCGCCCTTTTCATTCCTCAGATGCAAAGAGAAATAGGTATCACCCAACAGAGTAGGAACGAGATTAAGAACTGAAAAGATCCTAATAGCGTTCACATCCACAAATTTATCGATGTTGGGGAACAATACCAAACCATAGATAAGCAGCACGAATATGGCTTCAAAGGCTTCCTCACTCATGGCCTTCCCATAAACGGTAGCTTGAGCAATGAGGAAATCAGAAGGGAGACCCTGAATTCCACCTTTGGTGGTCATATGCGCTTCAATCAGGGATTCATCTATGTGCAACAAGTCTGCAATCTCTCGAGAAGTCGGAATATTCTCTAAGCCACTGAACGGCACCTGATCCAGAATAGGAATACCCACAAGATGAGCATACTCCTCGAGCGTAGGCAATAACTGAAAGTCCGGAAAAGAGAAGCAGTGATACAGAGGATCATAGAACTGTGCCAAAGTACTCATTAACCCTTCGTCAACCTGAGTAGTCAACAGAGGCAGAAGCTTCCCATAGCGAGCTTTGAAACCCAAGGGATCTAATACATAAGATGTCAAATTCCTTAACTCTTTTAGGTCGGGCTGTCGAAAGCTGTACTTCTTTGTATGCCTTTTTGGTCTTTCCATGTCTGAAAATTTTGCAAATAAACCCTTTAAGTTCCTTGAAAATTTTCTGATTTTTTCTAATGACATGAATGCAGATGAATGCATGAATGTATGAATGCAACAATGACACCCAAGGATCAAGCAAATCAAACCAGACAAAGGTCATGAGAAAGCTCGTAGCATCCTTAATATCAATCATCCATTTTGGTGGATTATGGTTTTCACCTTATCGACACCCAAGTTCCATTGATATTAACGATACATGAACCGGCTCAATCATCCTTAATATCAATCATCCATTTTGGTGGATTATGGTTTTCACCTTATCGACACCCAAGTTCCATTGATATTAAGGATGTCTGAACGACTCAACCATGAATCACGGGTTTGTTGAGAGTCACGAGCATGGAGTCTCGGTTAAGAACCACCCAAAGGGAGTGTACTAGGGTTTAAACCTGCCAAACATGTTCTACAAGAGGTTCCCATAGTCATCATCCCATCTTTCGAATATTATCGGAGGAACGAATACTCGTATTCCAAAAATATTCTCAAGAGAGACTCTTATGAGTGTAGTATCGCGTAACAATCGCATCAGATCTTACATCTGAACGACCTCCGCACTACGTCCTAAAAATAGGCCAAGATGGGCTTGGTAAACTAAGGTCCTTGGCTTCTAAGGCACATGTTAAAAGAATAATGCCTAACCACAAATAACTTGTGTGACATTATTAATCCAACATGACCTCCACCAAGTGAATGGACTCGCAAGTCAACTTGCTAAGGAATACTCCATACAAGCCGACGAGACTATGCCATTCTCCTATCCTAAGGTGCACTCGAGTTCGGGTATAGAACTCATCTCACAGAGATCACCAAGCAAACAAGCAATTGTATATCAAGCAATTCAAACATTACAATCAATACAGTAATCCCAAATTGTACAAAAATATGTCATATAACAAATAAACAAATATCATACAACAAGGGTGAAAAGTAGGCAAAACCACCAAGGAAAATTCATCCCCAGCAGAGTCGCCACTTTTCTGTAGCGGTGTATTCGTCACTTTATGATTTATTGACTAAATCAAAAGCAAAGCATACAAAGATAGAGTCGCCACCGCACTTTTATTTATCCAAAGGAATGGCTAAAAAGCGAACAAAAGCCTAAGAAGTTTTACACATAGAAAACTAATGAAAAGGTCAGAGATCTGGGTAAGGGGTTAATTACGCAATGGAAAGGTGTTAGGCACCCAAAACGTCCTAGGTACTCCTAGGGAGCCCTTTTCACAACTTGTTGTATGACATGGTATTTGTTTATGAAATATTTATTGTGCAAACATGGATTGAAGGGATGAGAGAAAGAATATACAATTTTTATTGTTTTTGTGTTTGAACAGATGAACCCGTTGCCTACGTACCTTTCCATGGAAGGTAAGGATCAAAACGCCGTAGTTCGGCTAAAAGATTTCCAAAAGTAAGTGAGTGGATTGATTTTAAACAAAAGCCCTAAGGTCTTTCATTATCCACGGGAGAAAACTCAACCTTATACAAACAACGAGTCCACCATGTGAGAATAGCTTCGACATACTAGAGGGGTTAACCCTGTTTTCAGTATGGAAGTCTTACGGTTCGATCACTACGGACAAAAAGGCGAGATTAACATCAACCAACTAGGATAAATCAAACCTATGGCTAATGTATGAAAACTTGTCAAGAAAGTGGACTTGAGCCACAAAACAATTGAATGAGTGAAATTAATCAATTAGAATTTATTCACAAAAGATGGTCAAGATATGATTAGAATTCAATTCAAAAGAAGTATTATGAAAATGAAGTTTTGAAAATCAAAGGCTTAAGGCCTAGGTTTCTAGTTTGAAAAGAAATGAAAATGTTTGCACAATATTTTTCAAGTTTTGGATTAACATGCAAATGGAGGTTTAAAGAAACAAAAGATGAGAGGGTTAGGGAAGAAAAACTTCTTAGATGTTCACCTCTTGAGATCATATGTAGATGATCCAAGTGATTCCTTTGGAAAAGGCAACAAGCAAATAACAGATGAATAAAGTAAAGGGATACCGGATGCCAATCAATGGACTTATTCCAATCTTACCAAACAAAATGGATACCGGACGCCAATCAATGGACTTATACCAATCTCCTAAAGCAAAGAGAAACATGGATACCAGATGCCAATAAATGGACTTACACCAATCTCCTAAAACAAAAATGGATACCGGATGCCAATCAATGGACTTACACCAATCTCCTACCATATCATGGGAAACAAATGCCAATCAATGGACTTATGCTTGCCTCCTCCATGGACAAAACAAAATGTTACAAAGTGATGAACAATGTTTATGAAATGATATACAAGTAATGATGATAAATGCACAAAGGCACACATAAGCAAACATGCACAAGTGAATCAAGTAAGCAAACAAACAAGTCAAATAGCACACACTATACACAATCAATTAGGCTCAAGCAAGGTTAGGCTTTACAGCCAACTGGAATGGGGTGTTTTGAGCTCTTAACCCTAACATTGAGAGTTAGGGTGAAGCAGATGAAATGGAGATGAGGGGTGTGCCTCATAGCTCTTATCCCTGGTCAGGGAGAGCTTTGATTAATGGAAAGTGTGGGAGTTCAGAAAGTAGGAACTCTTCTCCACAAATGATTGACTCTATAAGATCTTGGGTTCTTATTCACAATGCATCAACACATGGTGTGAGCAAAGTGAATGACACACTGAGTAGCAGGAGATGGATTACACATCTCTTTTATCTGCCAATTGCCTCATAAGAGGGCTTTACCTGCTTGGCACAAAATTAAACAATCACAAGCATTGCCTCTTAAGGAGGGCTTCAGACAGGTGCCTACCAATAACAGTAGGTCTTCCAGACTACATGAAGATTAGGGATCATACCTAAGTGGTTAAGCAACCAAGCAAAACCAAAGTTCAAATGAACTTAAAGCAACTTAAGTACCTGTGGAAACACTAAACAAATCAGAACAATACTCAGACAAACAGACAACAGCCAATAAGCAACAGGCAATCCCAATGTATAAAATATATAAGCCATAAGGCAAACTCAAATGAGTTAGCATCAACCTACAAAACACACAATGTTAGCAATCAAAAGCAAACACCAATATTCACAAGATGAAGCATCATCAACTAGGGAACTTGGATGCTTAAACCTGAAATCAAAGCTCACAAGTAAGTAACAAACCACTAGGTCAAAGCCTAGGGTCAAAGATGGAGAAAAAATTTAAAATAGGAGCTGAAATTTAACACAAAGTAACTTCAAACACATATTGACATATCCAAAAAAGGCTCACATCAAAATCAATCATCAAAAGCATTTCATGATCAAAAGAAGTTCAAGGCAATTTCAAAGCTCATATGTGATCAACATGAATGAAAAATTCAAATCAAAACAGAAATGATTCAAATAAATCTGGAAAAATTCATGCACATTCAAGACATCTAACATGATCAACATACAAAAAATCAGGGGAATCAGAGATCATTTGGCATAGAAATCAAGTTGCACAAGTTGGACAATCAAAGGTGTGACACAAATTGTCACACCAAATTAACACAAGCATAAAACAGAAATGGTAATTGAGAAAAATGTCAAACCAAAACCAAAATGTCAAATGATTTGTCTAGAATCAGCATGCAAAATTTCAAGTTCATTGGATTATTTTTGAACATTTTATGACAAGATAAGCAAGGCAAGGTCAAATATGCATATGTGTTCAAACATCCTAGGGCAAATTAATTTTCCAGCAATGCAAAACTTTCCAATTCATGCTCATAAAAAACTAGACAGAATAAGGAGCATTTTGCAAAAAATTGGGGATCATTTGGATGATTTTTCAATTTGTTATGATTTTATGAAGTTTGGAAAAAATTGAAATCAAAATGTGAACAAGCATGGCAAAATATGGAGGGAAACATGGAAAATAACAAGGCAATTTGAATATTTCGCTCGGCCAGGATCGAACCTCACACGAATTTGAATTTGCGCGCTAAGCCTAAAACGACATCGTTTTGACTTAAGCCCTAGCGCTAGAAACGATTCCCAGAATTTCGTAGCAAATGATGAATTTCGTAGCAAAATCGTAGCAGGCGATGAACAATGGTAGCTAATTCTGGAAAATGACATGATCTTCATCTTCCTCATGAAGATGAAGATGAACTTCAAACGCAGATTTCCAGAAAATCCAAAAACATTCCAGAATACAACAAAAATTACACCATTCGAATCATCATTTCATGCACATCAAAGATCAATAATCAAATCATGCTAAAACATCATAACCAGACTGAATCGAAGAAAATCATTTCAACATGTAAAATATTCAATCATCCATAACGAACTCAAAATAGCACCAAATCACACGATTCTTTCACCAGATTCATCAGGACAACAAGATCTATAACAATATAACAATGGATTTCAAAATTACAAGATTCGAGTTATGACCTCTTGAAGTACAACAAGCTGAAATCGTGCTATCCAAGGCTGGTAATGGTTCCAAACTCCTCTATGATGCTTGTGGAGATGATTGATGGAAAAAAATGAAGCTCAAACAAGCACGAATCCAGTTAATTTTGAAATCTCCATTGATGCTTCAAGCTTCGTTTATGGTTCAATATGGCACCAATTGCTCCAATTCCACGTTCAAACTTGCTCAGAAGTGCTTCATGATCATGATTCCAACAAGAGAAAATGCTTTTGCGTGAAGAATTTGGAAAATATTTTTGAGAGAAAAATTTGGTTGATTTGAGATTCAGATCTGAAAATGGATGTTAATGGCAAATGCAGTTATGATTAACAATATATATGACTTGCTAATGATGCTGAAAACCTGTTTAAGCCAAATGCAATTAAGATTAACAAATTGTAAGGTGTATGCATCAATTGGTATTTTCACCTCATGCACTTCATGCATGCGTGAACAGTACCAACACAAGGCCCAAAACCACTTAAAAATAGTCCATGCAAGCTTTGGAAGTGATATTTTATGCACATGATCATCCAAAATGATCTTATGAAAATTCCTTCCAAAATCTTCATGAGTGAGCACATGATCATGTAAGGGAATTTCAAGCCATGTAATGAGATGTTTGGAAACTACAAGTCATGATGAACAAAATGCAAAAAGAACCACTCATTTTGGAGCTTTGGTTCAAAAGCTATGCCCATTTGAAGTTTTTGAACACACTTTGCCATGATTGGATCATATCTCCTTAACCACACATTAGAAATCCATGATCTTGGACTTTTTGGAAATGGGAGAGAAAGATCTACAACTTTCATGTTCAACAAAATTTCATTTGAAGCTTTCTTAATGGTGTAAGATTGAGTTGAAGTTGGTCCAAAACCTTGCCATTTTTGGAAAGTTCAAATTATGGGTCACTTTCTATTTTGGGAAATTTTTGACTGGACTTCAAATTCTTCAATGTGAGTGTTTGAAATGTCAAATGAGACTTGTTTGAACATGAATGAAGTATTTCTAATCATTTACCACCTCCAAATCCACAGTTGACTTTGCAGTTGACCTTCTAGGCCTTCAGATGCCCTGAAAATGTTCTGATGAGATTCAAGCCTCTACCACTTGGGATTTTGCTTCAAAATGTCATCACAACTCATATGAACTCTTGTGAATGATTGTGGGGTCCAAATCTCAAGAATAACCACCATCTATTGCTCAATGAATGCCTTTGATTGCCTTGACTTGTTATTGCTTCATCTGCAAAACAAAGGTTAGATGACATATTTTTGTACTTTTGGTTAGTGATTAAAAAGAAAAGCAATGACATCTAAATGCAAGGAATGCTTGGTGATCAAGAACCACTCTAAAAAAGATAACCCACCCCTAGGGGAGGAAGCAAGGTGTCCAAGGATCCTTGAGGCAATGCAATGATATGATATGATGCCGTGAGGGATCTTAGGGACAAAATTGGGGTCTTACAGTTGGCATACCACTTAGGTATAATCCCTAATCTTCATGTAGTCTGGAAGACCTGCTGTTATTGGCAGGCACCTGTCTGAAGCCCTCCTTAAGAGGCCATGTCTTTGGTTGTTTATTTTTGTGCCAAGCAGGTAAAGTCCTCTTAAGAGGCAATTGGCAGATAAAAGGGATGTGTAATCCATCCCCTGCTCTTTAGTTGTGTCATTCATCTTGCTCACACCATGTGTTGATGCACTTTGAATAAAAAACCCAAAATCATGTCCATAGAGTCAGTCATTTGTGGAGAAGAGTTCCTACATTCTGAACTCCCACACTTTCTATTGTTTAAAGCTCTCCCAGGCCAGGGATAAGAGCTATGAGGCACACCCCTCATTCTCCATTTCATCTGCTTCACCCTAACTCTCAATGTTAGGGTTAAGAGCTCAAAACACCCCATTCCAGTTGGCTTGTTTCTAAAGCCTAACCTTGCTTTAGCCCATTGATTGTGTATAGTGTGTGATAAGTGACTGCTTGTTTGCTTATTTGCCTATATGTGCATAATTGTTTGTGTGTGCCTCTGTGCATTGTTTTCATCTTTGAACATTAATTGTATATCATTTCATGATCATTGTTCATTGCTTTGTGACATTTTGCTTTGTCCATTGAGGAGTCAATTGTAAGCCCATTTATTGGCAGTTGTTTCCTGTGATCTGGTAGGAGTTGGGACTAAGACCATTGATTGGCAACCCATTTCCTTGGAGTCGAGTGTAAGACCATTTATTGGCAACTTGTTTCCTCTTGCTTATTGCATTTGTTTTCTTTGTTCTCTTTGTTTTGTGAGACTAGTGTAAGTCCATAGATTGTCATCTGGTATCCATGTTTCTTTGTTTTGTGAGACTAGTGTAAGTCCATAGATTGGCATCTGGTATCCATGTTTTCTTTGCTTTGTGAGACTAGTGTAAGTCCATAGATTGGCATCTGGTATCCATGTTTTCTTTGCTTTGTGAGACTAGTGTAAGTCCATAGATTGACATCTGGTATCCATGTTTTCTTTGCTTTGTGAGACTAGTATAAGTCCATAGATTGGCATCTGGTATCCATGTTTCTTTGCTTTGTGAGACTAGTATAAGTCCATAGATTGGCATCTGGTATCCATGTTTCTTTGTTTTGTGAGACTAGTGTAAGTCCATAGATTGGCATCTGGTATCTATTTATATTGGCTTTTTCTGTTACATTGTTTACTTGTTATTTGTTTGTTGCCTTTTCCAAAGGAGTCACTTGGATCATCTACATATGATCTCAAGAGGTGAACAATTAAGAAGTTTTGCATCCCTTAACCTCCCACCTTTTATTTCTTTACAACCTCCATTTGCATGTTAACCTAAACCAAAAACTTTGTGCAAACATTTTCATTTCTTTTTAAACTAGAAACATAGGCCTTAAGCCTTTGATTTTTCAAACTTCATTTTCATAATACTTCTTTTGAATTGAATTCTAATCATACTTTGAACCTCTTTTGTGAATAATTCTAATTGATTAATTCCACTCATTCAATCGTTTTGTGGCTCAAGTCCACTTCTTGATAAGTTTTCATACATTAGCCATAGGTTTGATTTATTCTAGTGGTTAATGTTAATCTCACCTTTTGTCCTTAGTGATTGAATTGTAAGACTTCCTTGCTTATTATACGACATGGTCCATCACTAGCAAGTTGAAGCTTTTCTCACATGGTGCACTTGTGGTTATATAGGTTGAGTTTTCTCTCGTGGATAACGAAAGACCTTAGGGCTTTTGTTTTAAAATCAATCCATTCACTTTTTGGAAATCTTTTGAGCCGAACTACGGCGTTTTGATCCTTATCTTTCATGTAAAGGTACGTAGGCAATGGGTTTTATCCATTCAAACACAAAAATAATAAAACTTGTATATTCTTCTCTCATCTCTACAATCAATGTTTGCACAAAAATATTTCATAAACAAATAATGATACAACAAGTTGTGAAAAGAGGTTCCCTAGGAGTACCTAGGATGCATTGGGTGCCTAACACCTTCCCTTTGCATAATTAACCCCTTACCCAGATCTCTGACCTTTCATTAGTTTTCTATGTGTAAAACTTCTTAGGCTTTTGTTCGCTTTTTAGTCATTCCTTTGGATAAATAAAAGTGCGGTGGCGACTCTATCTTTGTATGCTTTGCTTTTGATTTAGTCAATAAATCATAAAGTGACGAATACACCGCTACAGTTCCAAGTAAGATCATTATTGATAATGGATCAAACTTGAATAACAATATGGTGGAAGCTCCTTGCAAAGAATTCAATATTGCACATTATAATTCTTCTTCCTACAGACCCAAGATGAATAGGGCTGTTGAGGCTGCAAATAAGAACATTAAGAAGATTATTCAGAAGATGGTTGTGACGTACAAGGATTGGCATGAGAAGCTCCTGTTTGCTTTGCATAAGTATCGTACGTCCTTCCGCACTTCAACAAGGGCAACCCCTTTCTCTCTTGTTTATGGCATGGAAGTTATGCTCCCCGTGGAAGTTGAGATCCCGTCATTGCGTATCTTGATGGAAGCCAAGTTGACTGAAGCTGAATGCTGCTAGACTAGGTTTGACCAGCTCAATTTTATTGAAGAGAAGAGATTGACTGTCATGTGTCATGGTTAGTTATATCAACAGAGAATAAAGAAAGCTTTTAATAACAAGGTCAAGCCTCGTGTATTCCGAGAAGGCGACCTCGTGCTCAAGAAAATTCTATCTTTCAAACCTGATGCTAGGGACAAGTGGACTCCTAATTATGAAGGCCCATATGTTGTTAGGAGAGCCTTTTTAGGCGGTGATTTGATTCTTACAACTATGGATGGTGAAAAGTTCACTTGTCCTATGAATGCCGATGCAGTCAAGAAACACTTCGCCTAAAAAAGAAAGGAATAACTCACTAAGTTGAAAATCCGAAAGGGTGGCTTAGGCAAAAAGGAGCGTCTCGGTTGATTGAAAACCCGAAAGGGCGGTCCAGGCAAAAGTTAGAGACATAAAATAGAAAATCATCCCGGTAGATTGGGTACCCCACCTTGGGGTAAACTAGGCAAAAATTAGGGATTATGGAAAGTAACTGCATCCGGATGGTCTTGATCGGCAAAGCGGTTTCGGAACAGTCATTTGGTTTGATTCTTCATTCTCAGATGAACACAAGAGCACAATGGATTTCAAAGTTGGTAGGGAGAGTAGTGATCATTGTATTCAATATTGCCCTTTTCCATGTAAATTACCATTTTCAAACTTTTGTAAAGATCCATGGAGTCCTGCCATTTGTAGACTACCATTCTATTAAATAAATTTGAGCTTTTATCCAATTATTTTTATTCTTATTTGTTTCTGTTTAATAAAATTTAATTTTTATGATGATAATTTTGAAATAAATAAATCAATGAATAAATCATTTTTCTGAATAATAAGGCATTTACTTTTAAGAACAAAAAAGGAATATCAACAACAATATAAGAACGGTAAAGTCTTGATGTGTGAAGCATTGTTATCTTCCCCTAAGCAATTGGTTGGTTATTTCACCTCTCCAATAGTTCGTCATTCATGGTTGATGAGTTGCTCCCCAAGCAATTTATGATCCCGGTAGGGTTGATTGGGTTACTTCCTAAGTAGTTCATCATTTATCTCCAGTAGAGCTAACATGTTGTTCTCTTTGTAGTCCATCATCTGTCCCCATCTGAGGATTTATGATCTATATTTTCATTTGTTGTTGAATGAACCATTGATCTCCTTAGAACCTTTATTTGGTTTTCAGATCCTTAGCACCTTTATTTGGTTTTTGCATAGCCGTGGCAGTTTCTCCCTTGTGTGAGTCTGCAGATCTGGTTAATATATTTTATACCTTGGAATTGGTTTATTTCTCAATATCCAAGAAGAGTCTGATGATTGTAGCTTTTCTTTTGAGGAATTGGTTGCTGATTTGTATCCTCGTGTGGCCTTTGTTTTGTTTTGGCATATTGTTAATCCCCAGTGAAGCCCCACATAGTTGATTTGTGATGGAATCCCTAGCAATTTTCCTGATTCCTCACTCAGAGTTTTGCCTCTCGTTGTGATTTGTATCCCCGGTGGAGTTCCTTCTTCTGATAGAAGTTCTCTTTATTCAGGCAGTAGTTTGATTCTGAGCAGTATTGCATTTGTCCCCTGCAGGGTTGTCTCCATTTAATATGGTGTTGACCTAAAATTCCCTGCAGTGTTGACTTGTTACTTTGAAATATATATATGTATCCCTCAGCTTGAGATATGGATCTTTGGCTGATCTCCTTTATCCTCAACATGTTTGGTTGATATTTTCAATAGTGCTTTCGTCCCCCGCGGAGTTTGCCAGTATGTATTTGTCTCCTCTCCCATAGAGTTTTGAGTTTTAAGCAAGATCTTTATTAATCTTGGCTTATCCCCTAGCACTATCTCCTCCTCTTTTGAGAGTTAAGTTTGAGTTAGATGTGTTGGCTATATATATATATATATATATATATATATATATATATATATCATTCCCTTAGAGCGCTGGGTTTTCAACAGTGTTTGGTTAGATGCATGTTCTCCATGTCTTTCCCCAGTCAGATTTGAATTTATTTTGAGTTAAGATCTTTATCCTCGGTGATTTATTTTCATCCCTAGCAGGTTCTCGAGTTGGTGTTCCCTTCTTGTTGAGATTATCAGAGCATCTAGTTGTGATGATTCAGATCTTCATTGTTTGTATCCTTTGTGCTCGTTTGTTAGCATAAACATGTATATACTCATGCATATACATGCATAAACATAGCATTAGATATTTCATTGGCCATTTTGTTGCCTTGACCTTTTGTTCTGATCTACTACTTCAGTGATATTATTTCCCCACGCAGATTTGTTGTGTATATCCTCTCTCAATTGTAGAGTGTCAGCCCCTTAAGCAGAAAGAGTTTATCCTTTCTTCTTCCCCACTGAGTTATTTCCTCGTGGATGATTGTTATTTCAGTTTCCTCCCCAGTTCATTATTTGGATGGAACCACTCCCCTGGAGTTATATCCTCATTAGGTTGAGTCTTGTTTGGCTGTTTCTTTCTAGCTCTTTCCTAGATAGATCTTTTGGTCCCCAAGAATTTATTACCCAATTACTGGTAATATCCTTCTTGATGTTGAGTACTTTACCCGTATTAATTTTCCTAGTAATTGGTAAAAGGTAATTTACTTCTTATTTGATTTTCCCAGCGCATTCGTTTTTACGTTTCCCCAGCAAGTATATCCTTGATATGTTCATCCTAACCGGTGACATATATTCTTCCTGTCTGGTATTCTACCCAATAAAAAGGTAGTTGTAATTCCTATTATTTCCCCAGAGAGTCTATCCTTGATATGTTCACTTTAACCGGTGACGAATTTTATCTTTCTGGTATTCTACCCAGGAAAAGGTAGTTGTAATTCCTATTTGCGGTATTCTGTCCAGTAATGGTAGATATAAATCCTATTCTCCCCTCTTAGTTTATCCTTGATATGTTCATTTTAACCAGTGATGGATACTATCTCTTCGGTCTTCTACCTAGTAACTGGTAGTTCTAAATCCTATTTCTTTTGGTAGTATATCCTTGATATGTTTACCTTAATCGGTAACAGATATTCTCCCCATTCCCCGGGTACATCCTAATAGATGACATATATTCTTCCTTTGAGTTTATCCTTGATATATTCACTTTAACTAGTGACAAATACTCTCTCTTTGGTCTTCTGCCTAGTAAAAAGGTAGTTGTAATTCCTATTTGATTCCCTTTTCTCAGTAGGTTATTCTTACCCAGTATCCGGTAATGAATATTCCTCATTTCCTCAGCGAGTCATCCTTGATATGTTTACCCTAATCGGTAATGGATGTCCCTCTGTCCGAGTATATTATCTTCTTACCCAGTAACCGGTGGTAGATAATATGTCTCTAGGGATCAATCAAATAAAGGTTCACCATGGTTATAAACATCATATATGGATCCCCATGTTATTTATTTGTTAATTTGATCAAGAATTCATCAAGAGTTTGAAGCTAGTTTTCCTTGGAAGCTCTAATTCATCTGGGTATCTTGTCTGACTTCCTCAGCAAGTTTCTCCAACAATTGGTAAAATATTTCAAGGTATACTTCATGATACATCATGTTATGCATAAATGATCCTCCATGAGCCACAAATATCAAGATAACTTCAAGTTTGCAAGTAGGTTCAAAGAGGTTGACCAGAGAAAATCAACTGGTCAAATCTAGGGTACCCTAGACCCTATCTCCTACAATTTTTGTCATATGAAAATTATTCCAAGAGAAAAGTTACTCTTTATGACATTACAAACAAATTTCATTTTGGTATCAAGAGCTAATATTTCTTGGAAAGTCATTTTTATGGTGAAAGAATATAGGTCATTTTGTTTGTGCCCTAGTTAGGAGGTCAATTTCTAAGGACCATAACATGCTCAATTTTTATGATATGAAGACCATCCAAGTTTCATGATTAATTCCACTATGTCTTCTACAAAAATTTTTCTTTGATAAAAGTCAAATTCAACTTTCAAGGGCATGTACTAAGAGGAAACATTATAGGTCACTTTGGCTCATCATCATTGAACAAACAATTTTCCTCAACTTCTAAAATCCATAACTCCCTCATGCAAGATTCAAATGGTGTCAATTTTTTGACCTAATTGAATAGAATTTAAAGATCTACAACTTTTATGAAGGAACCATTTTCATTTGAAGCTCATAGCAAATGTTGTTCAAGATGGAAAAAGTGGTCATTTGACTTTTAACTTTGAAAATTGTCAACTATGTTTGGTTTCTCCAACTTCCACCTCAAAATTCATCATGATCCAAGCTCCAAATAGAAAAATTTTCAACATAAACTGTTCCCCTTCATGTTACCTTTCGAAAAAAGTCAAGAGATCATGGCATTTGGAGCATTTTTGGAGGACTTACACATGAGTGTAATGCATGGCTCCATTTGGTAAGTTCCATGATCAATTTCCATTTCACTAATGCATGAATTCATGTTATTGTTTCGGGTTGGTTTGCACATAAGTTTGGATCTTTTGGCATCACTTGATGGGTCTATCACACACCCATGCAAGCATGCACACCATGTTGTTATTTTTGACATTTTGTGGAAAGGTGTGGAAAGCAACTTGCAATGTTATATATACATGTTCCTTGAGCTCAGAAATGGATCCCTCTTGCCCAAGCTTCGACCTGCTTCTTCCCTAAACCCCATTGAAAGGATAATCTTGAAGATTTCTTTAGAAATCGAGTTTCAATTATCATTCTATTTTAGAATTGAAACTCCAAGAATCCAAGCTTCTTAATCATTCATTTCACTTCCTACAAGCTGGTAGAAGCAAGCTCAAACAAATTGAGATCAAGATCAAGCTCCCTCACTGCAAAAAGATGGTGAATTTTGCAAACTTTTCTTCTTCGATTCTCCCTCAATTGTTTATCAGTTCATTTGGTTTTTGGTTGGCTGAAGTCCTACGAATGTAGGCAACAAGATTGAGTTGCTTTGAGGTCAAATCGAAGCAACTCAGTTCATGATCCTCAACTTTCAATTTCATGTATCTTTCAATATAATAAGAATTGGAGAGTTTTTAGGACAAATTTGGATTCCTGACAATTTTCTCTTCAAATTAGTATATGCACTTTTTATTTTGGTGAAAGTTGATGATGGACCAGTCTGGTGAGGTCCACCGAAGAAGATGACCGAAGCCCTAGCTCTGGTGGTGTGTTGGCACCCTCTTATCCCTTTGATCATGTTTAAACATTATAATTATGGTCATTGGTTCTGATTACCCACTTTGCTTCGCGTTTGACTCAGGTCCTTGGTGCACCTTAGCGTGTGGCCATCAGATCTATCACCTCAATTAGTGAGGGAGATCTGATGACCCATGTTTTTTCCCATTTTATTTTAAATTTCTGATTTTCTTTTTTGATCCATTTATTTTATTTTATTCATAGAAATTTCATTTTTAATCCAAAAAATATGAGACTTTCACCAAAAATCTTTGAATATTTTTTTTTTATTTTTTGGATTAATTTTAATATATTTTGTGAATTAAATGATTTTTGACTTGTTTTTAAATATTTTTAAATACTTATGACTTTCCAAAAATTCTATTTTTTTTTGTCTAAGGTCCTTTGACCTTGTTTGACCTAGGATAAATCCATTGGCCATTTATTTGGTGATTTGAAGGGATTTGAGGTTTTGTCCAAATGAGTATAAAGATGAACCATAGATCAAAATTCAGATGAAAGTGAAAAAGAGAAGATAAATTTTGAAATATGAGAGTAATTAGTAATACCAACAAGTCTCATTCCTTTATCCCTAATTAGAAAATCAAAATCGTCATTATTTGTAACTCTTACCCTAACTTCATACTATAAGCTTTACTGAGACAAAGTAAAGATCTCAATCCTAAGCCACCTTTGTTCTTAGTACACACCTTTTTTCAATAAACAATTACAAGTTTCCTTTTATGAACCTCATGAATCTAAATAAAATTCCTAGTAGCTCTCTCAATGGATTTAAGGATGGAAGATGGATAAAATATCCTTAAAGAATGAGTTATCATACCATGAATGGATATTTAAACTAAGAGATATCTTATTGTCATAGATAACAAATATCATTTTTGTGCGGTTACTTTTGTAATGATTTTATCAACAATGTGTAGCAGATGCCAATTTTTAACCTTACCTTTGAAAATTGGGACCCTTCAGTAATTAAAAGGAAAATATCCTTTTGTAAATCAAGTTAAGAGAAGGATATGATTCAATCTATATTTGTATATAAGACTTGGAAAAATGTTTGATATCGAATTGTTGAAGATCTTACCAGAAACTTAAGCATAATTGAAACAATATCTGAGCAAGATCTAACAGTAGCAATGCTGCCTTTACAGAAAATGAATATTGCATCAGCATATAAGGTATGAGATGAACATGAATAGCCTAAGTAACTTTCATATGGACTAAATTTTTCTCACTCACCAAAATTGAGATACTCCTTTCAAGCACCACTTCATTTAAGTGGGAGAGAAAAAGTGATATATGGTCACCTTGCCTAACCTCTCTAGCACACTTAAAGTATCCTTGAAGTGAACCTTTGATTTCCACAAACATATGAGCAGAAGAGATAATAAATGAAACCCAACAACATAACTTTTTAATAAAATAAAAAATAGATAGCACTTTTAGAATCAACCCCCAATTCAAGGTGTCAAAGGCCTTACAAACATCAACCTTGATAGCTATATTTCCACCAAAGGCTTTTTTTTGTCCAAAACATTAATTGCTTAGGAATAAAACATAAGCAAAAAGGTTAGATAAATAAGACATTGCATGACTTGCAATATCCGAAGAATAAGTGAGAAGGTTTTCTCCATCCTTTAGCAAAGTAATTTAAATTCTAGAACATTTAATTTTAGTCATTCATTGAAAGAATGAGATATTCATGTCACCTTCACAATTCCAAGTAACTCTTGATTTTTTTCGGCCACCAACATCTCTTCTTTGTTCAAAGTCTTTTCCAATTCAATCTGAGTCATATTCTCCTACCTAAGTAGTTCATATGTTCCCCTAAATTTTGAGTTGAATCTTGAATTTTTAATAAATTGAGAATAAATTTTTTCAAATTTTTGTTCACATAACCGAAAACCCCATTGTTCCACTATTTGAGCTTAACCTTGAGAAATTGGAGCTTCTTGTTCAAAATGTACATATGACAATCCACCATATGAACATTTTGACATTTCTCATTGAAAGATTGACTTTCCTCATGGAGGAACCACATCTTCTGAAATTTGAATGGAGAAATCGCCCTAATAGTATAAAATTTTAATTCGAATAAGTTTCCATAATAATCAAGCCTTAGTTTTTGTTGGTGTAAACCCTAGAGGCCAATAGTTTTATTAGAACTTAATACTTGTTCTCAGTTATCTATTAATAATAATAATAATAAGACATTTCTTTATTATGTTTGGTTTTCTAAGGTGAAGTCCCTAGATCAATTTGACGAAGCATTAAGTGTGTAGTCATTTTTATTTTGAAGTGATATATCATTAAATCATTGAGACTATTATGTGGGTAGACTGATTATCATGTCTCATAAATCATGGATAAAAAGTGATCAATTCTTCACATAGGTGTATATATTAGGAGTAATATTTGTAATAGACTGATCCACCGTGAGAATACTATATACAATGTTATGTTATATTAAATTTGGGATATAGTATAATTGTCAACGTCACAAGAACCTATAGGATCACACACATAAGAAAATATTGATGAGAGATGAAAAGAATAACTTAAGCTTATTCAATTGTGCAGTCTTTTTAAGTACTAGTGTTAATTAGTAAACATGGTACACCGTGAGGTACGTTGTCCTTAAGTGGAATAAAGAGAACTATAAGGTATGTCACACTTAAGTAGAATACAATACATTGTAATGTACAATGCACTTAAGTGGCCATGTTCAATTTGTAGCCCACACAAGCAGATTTATAAATAGAACCTTTGGGTTGAAGTATTAATCATTTATGAAATTTGGTTTGTGAAACTCTAGACAAATTTTATCTCTCTCAAAATCTTCATTTAGAATAGTTAATAATAAGATTAAAGGTACTCTATTGGTGTGGAATGAGTAGAAGTGTTGTTGTTCGTTCATCGCTGGTGACTGTTCTCTAGATTCTTCATCAACAATTAATTTATAGAAGAGGTAACGATTCTATCACTGATGATGCTCATTCGTAAGGATTTACTTAAAGAAATTTATATTTTCAGCTGCTTATTTTAATCCCGATTTCCCTTCATTTTGGCATTGCATTAACAAACATTAAAGTACATTCAGTCAACCAAAAGACTTTATCTATCCATCTTTACATTGAGTCAATGTCTAATCTAACATTAGACCAACTGTAGAGCGAACCTTTAGTGTGGATATCAACCAAACTATTAGTATCTACCCAAGTAGAAAAGTCTAAAATGGAAATCATGTTGGGGGTGTAACTCCTTTGTGCTCATGAGTCTCTAAGATGGAATTGATGTCTCTAGTAAAGCTTCAAGGCAAGCTATAACTATCCTTCAAAATGGATAGCTCCTTCCGAAAAATCCTTCTTTTCAAGTGACATAGTGAAACATATAGAGAAACTAACATAAAAAACTTAGAATTATGATCAGTCCTTAAGGCGACAAACGGATCAAAGATAGAGATAATTTGGGGGTCAAGAAGCTTATTACACAAGCCCACATGTTTGGGAGCAGACCAGGTCTAGAATCCATAGCCAAAAGCTTAACACATTGAGAATCAAATAATCTTATGGGAAAGTGACTGTAATTCATCTAAGGTTCGACTAGAAAGAAAAAATCAGTTTTTTGAGTAGACAATAAATATTTAAGGCTCAATCTTGTTGTGACATTGGCCAATCTAATAAAACTATAAATAAATAAAAACTTGATGATGAAGGTCTAAAGGCACCAACTTTTGATTTGGTCACTATCATACCCAAATTCTTAATCCTAAGATCGCATATGTCATTTGCATTATTGCACACAAACAAGATCACATCTTTGTCCTTCCCCTATCCATCTTTGGGTTTACTTTTTTGTAGGGATCACCAAGCACCTCTTTATTGGTTTATTTTATCTTTGTATTTATATGATTAATTTCTTATCTAACTACTAATCAAAATACCAAAATTATGTCTTGTTTCCATTAAGTTTATTATGCAAGGTAAGGGCTTTTCTTCAAGAGCATCTCAAAGTTTTGTTGCTTGCTTCTCAAGGAAAGTCAATGGTTCATGTGTTTATTTCCATGCCTTCTTCACAAGTTACTTCAATATTTAAGTAATTTAATCAAGATACAATCAAGGACGCCTTATTTTGAGTTCATATGATCCCCCGTGTTCTTTGAAATGCAAGGAAAGGCCAAGTACACAAGCTTGTTGCAAGTGGTTTGAACAAAAAATCAACATTTTGAAGTCAAATTTCCAAGGATCACAACTCCTTCAATTATCAATATATTTTAATTCTTATTTTTGAATATGACTCTTCTCAGTATCCTCTACAACTTCTCTTTACCTGACAAGAGCCAATTATGCTTAGAGGATCATCAAAAGTTTGGAGACATTATAGGTCATTTGTGGACTTAGTGAAATTTGTCCTTTTTTCATGTGATTCTTTCTCAATTTTCAAGGATTGTAACTTCTTCAATTTTCAACATTTGAGGTTGATTTGTCTTGCACAATGTCATTGGTGATACCCTCTACAAATTTTCTTCAAGGACCAAGGTCAAAATATGTTTGGAAGGCCATGGAATTCATTGAGACATTACTTGTCATTTTCAACCATGGAACACTTCAACATGACATGATTTTATGCTTAAACATCCAAATGCAACCTTTCTTGGCACGTTGTAATCTTTACCACGATTTCAACACATTGAAAAAAGAATGGGATCAAAAAGCCTCTTGAGTAGGATGTCTCATTGGGTTGAACATGGTAACTTGCAACTGAAGGAATTGTCATTTTCCCGAATTTTGAACTTCACTAATCCCAATTCCAAGCCAAATTAGTATGTGTTTTGTACCTAAACATGTTTAACCAAGCCTCCAGAAGTTAATTGACCCTTGAAATGCATGATTTGACTGAGTTTTGATGGATTGGAAGTTACACTTTTCTCACATTTTGATCAAATTCATTTTGCACGAATTCACCATCATTGCACTCGCATTTTTATCCAAAAACATTCCATATAAATAGAGGAAGCTACTACATTCATTTCCAAACTTTAGAGAGACAAGAAATCCATGCTACAACTTAAAACTTTCTAGAAAAAATCAACTATCTTGTTTTGAGTTTCAACTTATTTCAATCCAATTTCTTGATTACATTAGCATCTTTGGCATCCTCTAAATTTTTTGCAACAATTCCCAAGCTCTGAGACCTTCTAAAGTGCTCTAACCAGATCGAGCTTCATCAACTTCTGATCATCATTTGGACAAGGTAGTTCTGAGCATCATTGGAACTCAAACAAGTTACCATAATGTAGTCCTTCACTCTCTAAGCTTTCCCCTAACTTATCTGGTGTTGATTGATCGTGTTCATCATTGAATTTAATTTTCCGTGGCTTGCTTGTTTCTGAAACTTCTCTGAAATTCCTTTTGCTCAGTTTATATAAATGAATTTGGAGTATAAGGTTGAATTCGGGATGAGAAGAGGATCACAATGGTGGTGGTCCCGTGTTCTAAATATACCAAACGATGAAACTCCGGTGAGAGCTCATCGAAGAAGATGACCGAAGTGTTCCATATCATCTGAGTTTGGCCAAACACGTTGGATATATGAAATGTTCTGATTTGTTGGATTTAAATTGAATTATGTGTGTTGCTTGTAGCGCGTTCCCTCGTGCATCCTAATCTGAGGAGTGTGGGATCTGACACGTCAATTAATGAGGCATGATCCAATGCTCCGTGTTTTTTCTGATTTTAATTATATTTATTTTATTATTTTTATATTATTTTTCGTTTAAAATTCATAGTAATTCCATTTTTCATCCAAAAAATTCTAAAATAATTTCTAAAATTCTCTTTTATTTTTCTTCATTCGATTTTTATTTTGGCACATTTTATTTCATTGATTTTCTATTTTTCATGAATTTTCTCTTTTCTCCTTTGTTTTAATTAGTCAAAAAAAATAATACTTTTCTGCATTTTTAAATTTTGAAAAAATTATCATACGCTTCTTATTTTATTTTCAGCCTTCCATAATTTCCTTGGTCACTTCTTTGGTGTTTTAAAGAACTTTATGGATTTTTCATTTTTATTATATTTTAAAATTATTAAAAAATACTTTTGGTGTATTTTTATTTCATTTAGTTGCATTTTATATTTGTTTGACCTTTGTGAACTTCTGTTGGCCTTGGATCATGATGGTTTATACCATGAGTCTCATCAAACTCAATGGATCTTGGGTATTAATGGGGTGAAAACCCTAATCCACCAAAATGGATGATTGATTTTGATGATGACTTGATCAAACTTTTTGTTCAATTTGGGTGTGACCTCTCTTGTCATCTTCTTCTTCATCTCTTTCTTTTCCCTTTGATCAATTGGATGGTTTGTGTACATCTTGATCATGATGTGTGGATTGGTACTTGATGAACTTTCATCATTTCAAATCTACCTCATAATTGACCATGGATCATTTAAGGTACTTTGGATTGATGCATAAGTTTTTCCTAAGTGTCATGAAGTACGGAATGAAGTAATGGACCATTCTCCTAGCCTTTATGCTCGATCATTCCTCCTTTTTTTGTGGCATGAATTTAGGAGGATGATTTACATATCATTTCTCTAGCATGTATTAACACTAACATTATTATTGACCGGCCTCAGATAGTTTTAACTTCTACATAAGTCCAATTATGATTGTTTAATATAGCGCAAGTGAGATTGTAAGTCTCCTACTCCTCATGGTATTGTATGAAAATAATGCTCCATTTTCCATTTGTTAGAGCTAGTGGCATACTTGTTCATTTTTATCCAAGTTGGAGCCTTTCTTATAACGATGTATAGGTTCATGTTTTCATGCTTGTGGATGTATAGTTGAGTGCTCTCGAAAAATGACCAAACCATCTTTCATTTTGATTACTAACATCATTTACTAACATTTTACTTGTATTAAATTTTACTTCCAAGTCATTTACTTTATTCTCTTTTATTTTCGTGTCATTTACTTTATGTTTAGCATTCCATATCATATTATTTATGATTATGCCATTTGTTCTTTGTCCATTTGGACGTTTCTTTTATGTCCTTGTAGAGAAAACACTAATAAGAAAAAGCCTAAAAAGAGACTTGGTTCTTCTGATTCATGGACTTATGGTTATTATCCTTAGCAATGTCATGGAGTTATTGACTTAGAATTAGGATCCTGACATTTGCTTTGGGATTTATGAATTTGAGACCTTGGAATTCATTTGATACCTTTGATTTTGGACTTCTCTTTGAGACTTGGTTGAGTCACTTTGGTTTCATCTGATACATGGATTATTATTTGCTTAGTTGGCTTGCTTGAGGCTTAATCCAAAGGAGAAAATTCATGCTTGACTTACGTGATAAAACTTGCTATTTCTTTCTATTTCTTGGTTATGCTCTAGGATAGTCTCTTCTTCTCGTCCCTTTCTTTAATTTTCAAATCTTCTCCCTCTTTCCAAAAATCTTCTTGATTTCAAACTTGAACCACTTTCTCAATAAACCTTGACTTTTGTCAAGTGATTTTCAAAACCCTTTTTCCTAATAAATGCTAATTCACCTTAAGCATATTTAGACCAATTTCAAAAGCCTTAAAAAATGTATAACTCATTCAAACTATTTTGTACCTTTTGTGCACTTTTTCCTTTAAAATTTGTTTCTCAATGTTTAAACATGAGTCATTTCATAGTCGATATATAACTCTCCTATCCCCATATCATTGATGATAATCCCTTTTTCATCTGTGAGAGCTAGTGGCATACTTGTTGATCCTTATCCAAGTTAGAGCTTTTCTCATGATGATGCAAAGTTCTCATACTTGTGGGTGACTAGTTGAATATTCTCCTTAAAATGACAAAATGACTTTTCATTAAAAATGAATCAAAACAAACACCTTTGTTATTTTTACCACGAATTACGAGGTTTTGATCCTCCATTTCACTTTGTTGGTACGTAGGCATGAGACTTCAAAAGGTCTTGGCAAACACAAAAAAAAATCATAAAAAAAAAATTCTTTCCCCATTTCTCCAATATTTTACAAACAACACCTTTTTTCTTCAAACTAAAATGAACACATTTTCAAAGAGGTTCCCATGGAGTACCATGGATGTTTAGGGTGTTAATATCTTCCCTTTGCATAACTAACCCTCTCACCCTTATTTATTTTATTAGTTTTGAATTAAACTTCTTCGGGTTTTGTTCGTACTTTTCCCCCTTTCCTTTGGAAATAATAGAAGCGCAATGGCGACTCTTGCTTTATGAGTTAAGTTAATCAATAACTTAATCTCAAAATATTTACTGCTATAGAAAAGTGATGACTCTGCTGGAGAGTAGTCCCTAGTGGGTTAAGCCCATCTTTGTTTTTGTGCATATATTATGTTTGATGTTGTTTGTTATTGTTTGATATGTATGGTGCTTGGTGATCTTTGTATGGTGAGATAAGTCATATACCCGGACTTGAGAGGTCTTATGATAGGAGGGTGGTATAGTCATGTTTGGCTTACGTGGAGTTAATCCTTAATAAGCTTACTTGATATCCCCCACTATGTGGAGGCCCCTTTGGGATTACTGATGTCATGCGAGTTGTCGTGATTGGCATTAATTTCCGACCTGGGAGCCCGAGAAGACGAGGACCTTAGAAACCTTAACACATCTTGGCCTTTTAGGATGTAGTGCGGTGAATATTCAGGTGTAGACTTGAATTGGTTGTTACATGATACTACAATCGGACGAGTTTCTCTTGAAAATATTATTGGTTGACGAGTAGTCATTTAAGCCGGTAATATCTAAAAGATGGAATTATGACACTGGGAACTTTTTAGAACCTTGTTCTTTAGATGATTATACCCCTAATACATACATTGTGGGTTGGTTCGTACCCTTGGCTCCATGCTCGTGATTCTGAACCCTTGGACCTTGTTTGTGTGCCTTGTATGATCTTGTTTGTGATTCAAGAAACTTAGAGACTCTATTTGCAAACATCGCAGATATTTTGATCATGGATATGGGAAGGAGGAACACTTAGAAATATAGTTTTAGATGTCTCGATCTCATGGAATTAAGGAAGCTAGCATCTTTTGTGGATGATCCTAAGGGTTTTAGACACTGTTTTGGAAGACTTTTATTTGTTTTATCTACTGATGTGGAGGATGGTCTTCTTTGTACTTTGGTTCAGTTCTATGTTTCTGTTTACTGGTGCTTCACTTTCCCTGATTATCAGTTGCTACCCACCATGGAGGACTATGCTTATCTTTTGGGTATGCCAGTTTCTAATGGAGTTCCTTTTAGTGGGGTGGAAGGAATTCTTAAGTCTTGGTTTATTGCTAAAGCCATTCACCTGAGGAAGTCTGACATAGATGCTAATCTCACTGTCAATGGAGGTATCAGAGAGTTGACTTCGAAATTTTTAATTGAGAAAGCTTTCTCTTTTGCTAATGCTAATAGCATGGTGACCTTTGTAAGTATTCTTACCTTACTCATCTATGGTTTGGTCTTGTTTCCCAACATTGACAACTTCGTTGATGTTAATGCTATGATCATTTTTTTGTTTAGGAATCTGGTTCCAACTTTGCTCGATGACACTTATTTCTCCATTCATCATAGGACTTCTAAATGAGGTGGAACTATTATCTTTCGTGTGCCTTTAATGTACAAGTGGTTTATTTCACACTTGTCGCAGCCTCCTATCTTCAAATAAAACAAGGATTGTTTAAGGTGGTCCCAAAGACTTGTGTCTCTCACCAATGATGACATCACTTGGTATTCTTCTATTTATGACGATGTTAAGATTATTGATAGTTGTGAGGAGTTCTCCAATGTGCCTCTTCTTGGTACACTGGGGGGAATCAACTATAGTCCGAACTTGGGGAGACGTCAACTTGGGTTCGCTATGAAGGACAAACCTAATAACACTTTATTATAGGGTTTATTTTTTCCAAGAAGGGAAAGACACTCAAAGGTTCAAAGCTAGGATGGTACGTGCTTGGCGCAATGTTCATAGGGAACAAAAAAGTGAGCTTGGATTGAAGAATTGTATAGCTTTGGAGCCTTACACTAGTTGGGTGAAGAAGAGAGCCAAATAATTCAGGATTCCATATGCTTATGAAAGACCTATGTCTTTAGTAATTGTCAAATCGCCCGCTATTAAAGGCATAGAGGAGTTGCAAGAGGATTTGGATAGGATGAAGAAAGAGAAGGATGATTGGAAAGAAAAATTTCACACCTCACACCTTAAGAAAGTAGAATTCAATGAGTAGTTAAAGGAAAAAGGATTACTTGATAGAATTGCTTGAGCAATGTGCTGTGAAGAGATCAAGGGACCAAGAGGATTTATTTTCCTCTAACAGTTCATCATTTATTCATCTTCCTACTTCCGGAATTTGGAAAGGCATTGTAGACTAGCTCGTGATAGAGAAAGATATTATGAAAAGAAATTATGAAAGAGAGATCAAAAGGCTTCGCAAGAAGTATTAGCTTGGAGTTGGGTCGTCATCGGACATGATTCCATAGTTCTAGTTTCTTTCCGTTTATAATCGTTGAAATCGTATTTCTGATTGTAATCCTTTACGTTATTAATAAAATGAGATTTTCAGTACATCGAAATGCGTTATTCCCATTGTGATGTTTACAATTTATGTCTTAAAGTTCCTTGGAAAATAATAATAATAATGATAATAATAATAATAATAATGATAATAATGATAATAATAATAATAATAATAATAATAATAATAATAATAATAATATAATATAATAAATAATAATAATAGTAATAATAACATTCACATTTGCATATCATGCATCATGTTGCCTCTTGGTCTTGCTGCGAGTAAGTTTTTCAGAGGTCTTATTTCTTTCTTGGTCTTCATTAAGACAAGTTGTCTCACTGATACAATACTCGAGCTAACCAGTTGAAGAAGATGGATCGTCTAGAGCAAGAGAATCATGAACTCCGTGAAAAGGTGACTACTTTTAGGGACATTTATGAGAGGCTTACTGTTATGATGGAAGCTTTGGTGGCTGCTCAGAATCAGCCACCTCCTCCTCCTCCTCCTCAGACTCCGCTTCAGATGACTGTGATTTCTAAAATTGTATCTACGATCATCTCTGTGGCTCCAGTCAGTTCTCCGCAACACCACATGCCTTCTGGTTTCCCTTGGGGAATGCCCCCTAAATTCATGTCTGAGGGGTATCAACCTGTTGTTGAAGTTCCTATGACTCATCCTGTTATGTCAATACCACCTCCTGTGGTTCATGTTGTTTCTTATGTCGAAGATCCTGTTTTCCATGCTGACTAGAGAAAAACTGTTGGTGTCTATGAAATAATGGACGAGTTCTAAGATCAGTTTCAAGTTATGCAGAAAGAGATTCAGGCTTTGAGGGGGAAATATATGATTGGGAAGAATGCTCATTAGTTCCTAATGTGAAGATTCTGCATAAGTTCAAGGTTCCAAATTTCGAGAAGTATAAGGGAAAATCTTGTCATTTGAGTTATCTAGTGATGTACGCTCGTGAGATGTCGACTCAGACTACAACCATCAATTGTTGATCCACTACTTTCAAGACAGTTTGACTGGTGTTGCTTTGAAATGGTATATGGGACTCGATAACACTCAGATCTGAACCTTCAATGACCTAGGTAAGGAGTTTGTTCATCAGTAAAAGTATAATGTCTACATGGTACTGGACAGAGATCAGCTTTATGCTATGTCTTGAAAGGATAAAGAAACTTTCAAGGAGTATGTAAGACCCCAGCTTTGACCCTAAGATCCCTCATGCATTTTTATCATACGCATTAACATTGGGATCATACCTTGGCATCCCCCTTACCCCTCTTCATTGGGTTTGTTTTGGGGGAGATCACCAAGAATTCTTTGTGATTATATCATACTTGTATTTTATCATTTTACTAACCAAAATACCAAAAATATGTCTATCTAACTCTTTTTGTAGGGGGCATGATCCCATTGATTCATTGATCACATCTAGGGTTTAAGACCCTCATGAACAAAGAGCACAATCAAGAATTGATTCAAGAATAGTTATGGGTATCATATATGAGTCCCAGTGTTCTCTATATGTTATATTGATCAAGTTTTCTTCAAGAGTTTGAGGGTGATTTGCCTTGGAAACCCTAGTTTGACTGGGTATCTTGAGTAACTTCTCCAACAAGCTATCTCACCTATTGATAAAATTTCTCAAGGGACACTTCAAATTTCATCATCTTATGCATATATGATCTACCATGAGACAAGAAAGTTAAGAGAATTGGAAATTAGCAAGTTGGTTGATGGTGGTTGGCCAGATGAATTCATCTGATCAAAACTAGGTCTCCCTAGACCCTATATCCTGCCATTTTCACCATGTGAAAATTATTCCAAGAGAAAACTTACTCTAAATGACATTATAAACAACTTTCATGTTGAGACCTAGAGCTATTTTTGCTTGGAAAATCATTTTCTATGTTGAAACATTATAGGTCATTTTGTCTAAACCCTAATTTGAAAGTCAACTTCCGTAGGCCATAACTTGCTCAATTTTTATGATATGAAAGATTTCCAAGTTTCATAATCAAATTCAATGTGTCTACTTCAACTTTGATATTTGGAGTGAGAGCTAATTCAACTTCTTTGAACATGTGATATGAGGCTACATTATAGGTCACTTTTGACCTATACCATTGATCAAGTGATTTTGCCAAACTTCAAAAATGCATAACTCTATCATTTCAAATCCAAATGACATGAAATTGGTGACCATTTTAAAGGTATTTGATATAGCTACAATTTTCATGATGACACGTTTCTCATTTTAAGCTCCCATAAAAAGTTAAGCAAGATGGAATATTGAGACATATGGCTTGATACTTAGAAAATTTTTGATATGTCAAATTTTTCCAAACTTCCACCTCAAATATCTTCAAGTTCCAAGCTCCAAATGAAAAAGTGTTCAACATCAAACTTGTTTCTCTTGATATCAACTTTCCAAAGAGCTCAAATGCATTCATTTTGGATATGAAATGTAGGCTGCGCATGGCTTAAACAGGCTGATATCATTTGGCATGGATCCAACTTCAAATGACAATGCTCAATTGCCTTGCATTTTAAGCTAGCTCCAACACATATGATCATTCATTTTGGACTTCAAGCTATCATTTCATGGGCCTATGCGCGCTCATGCACCATGCTTTCATCATTTGCCAATTTTGGAAAGTGAAAGCGAGTGTGCAAATATCATCCAATTCCCCTATAAATACAACTGCATTTGCTCAGAATTAACACACACATTGCGCCAGCTTTGAATCCCCACAGAAAACCCTTCACATTAAGAGGATAAACCTGAAAAAATCAGTTGAATTTGAGCTTGAATCTCCACTATTTTGGAATTCAATTCTCCAGGAGTCCATTGATTCTAAGCCTTTCCATTCCTCTTCTGCAAGCAATTGAAGTGAAGCAAAGCACGATTCAGATCAAGATCTAGCAAGCTCAGACCACCATTGAAGGTAAATTGCATAAAATTTGATCTCTTCGATTCTCCTTGATTCTTGCTCAATTCCACTGATTCTTGTGTTGGCTAAAGTCCTACCAATATAGGCATGGTTTTGAGTTGCTTTGAGGTCAAATCGAAGCAACTCACATCATGAACCTCATTTTCAATTCCATATATCTCTCAATATAGTTGGAATTGGAAAAAATGGAGGTGATATTTGTGCTCAGTGATGTTTTCTCTTTAAAATCATGTCCCTGTTTGAAATTTTGGTGATGGTTCATGATGACCAATTCGGCGAAGCTCGCCTGAGAAGACAATCGGAGCTCTGGCTCCGGTGATGATGTGTCTTTGGTCTAAGCCGTGTGATCCATTTCTCATGTTCTAATCTCAGCCATTCCTTTTGATTAACTTGTTTGCAGCGCAGTTGACTCACGTGTTGGTGGAACGCGCGATGTGGATCATCAGATCTGCCACCTCAATTAATGAGGGAGATCTGATGGTCCACGTATCTTAGCATTTTCAGATTTCCTATTTAATTCCATTTTCTTCAATAATTTATAATAAATTTAATATTGATCCAAAATATTTGCGACTTTCACCAAAAAATTTCAAATATTTTCCTCTTTCATATTCTGAATTAAAATTATTTTTTGGATCATTATTAATATTTTTCATGAAATAATTGATTTTGCATTTGTTTTTAATTGTTTAAAAATATTTTTAAGTGTCCAAAAATTATGAATTTTTTTATCCAAGGTCCTTTGACCTTGTTTGACCTATGATAAATCACATGGCCATTTATTTGGTGTTTTGATGTGATTTTAGGATTTGGACAAAACATATTTGAATTTAATGCATTATTTTAATATTTTTAATTGAATAAATGACATTTTAATTGTGTTCACCATTTGAATTGACTTATTTGAGTTCCTCATCTGTTGTTGGGCCTTGGTCAAGGTTGATTTGACTTTGTCAAGTTAATATTATTGGATTTAGGGATTGATCGAATGTACATTCCATCTCCCAAAATGAATGAATAATATTAATTTGGTAAAAGTCCTCCTTTGACCAATTTGTGATCTCATTCATCCCTTTCCTTCTTCATCTAATCCCCCTTCTTCATCCATTCATTTTCAATTGGCCAATGACATTTCAAAGTCCTAATGCTAGTTGATTGAAAGATTAACATGAGTATGGATGAGATTAGGCCACACCTTTTGCATATTTTGTGTGTGTGGTATGTTTAATGAGAATAGTTCTTAATACTATATCTCCAACATGCATTAACACCAAAAGTTTATTGCCCGACCTCAAATAGTTGTGACTTCTACATAAGTCCAATTACGATTGCTTAACATAGCGCTAAATTTGTGACACAAAAGGCATAAGCATTCTAGTTAGTGAGATTGTAAGTCACCCCTCTTCCATGGTATTGTGCCGAAACTTGGCCTTCTTTCCTTCCTTTGGAAGATGTTTTGGTTCAAGGATCCATACTTGTGGCAATTGGGTTGAGTGTTCTCCAAAGGATGTCTTGAAATCAAAAAGAAAAACAAAACTAACTATTAACTTACTAACCATTAACTTTTAATTTCAAGCTTTTACGTTTAATGAAATTTACTTTTATTATTCTATTATCATTTGTCGTTGTACATATCATTCTAATTGTTTATGTTTATGCAATTTTCACTTTGTCCACTTGGACCATATTGTGTGATATACTTTGTTGTTTTGTTTGTTGGATTAGTCTTTGACCATTAATGCACATAATAATAATAAAAACCCTAAAAGACTTTGAATGGACTGTTGGTTTGATCTTGCCCAATTGGACTTAGAACTTAGGCAATATTCCTTTGCTAATTGACTTGGCCAATGGCAATTTGTTGAAGAACCAAGAACTTGCAATTTTGAATTCATCTGATACATCATTCTAGATCTCTCCAGATTCATCTACAACATTGATTATTGATAAGCTGTTATATGGAACCTGTGATTTATGGAATCCATCTGCTACATGGGTTGTTTTGGAGAAGATCATTGAAGTGGATAAGCTTGGATGAGGCCATCTTTATTTGATGCCTTTGCTCTTCAAGATTGATATAATTATGCATTTGTGTGTTGCTTGAATCTAAAAAGTCCAAGGGAATTATGGGTTTCTATTGACATACTTGTCTATTGGATTGCTCCCATTTGGTCAGATCTTTTCAACTTTAAACTTTTAAAATTTTGTGCATAGGATAGTCTCTTCATCTTCTCCCCATTTCTTTAATTTCAAAATCTCTCCCTCTATTTTAAAAACCTTCTTTGTGTGAACTACTTTTGTTCTAAACTTAGACCACTTTTGCAAAAGGTAGAAATTTTGACCTTATGCCATTGCATTTTCAAACTTATTTTCTTAAATCAAACTTGTAAATGAACTTAACTATACTTGACTTAAACTTTCAAAAATCCAAAAAGAACTAACTCATTCAAACCATTTTAGGCCTTTGTGCCTTTCAAGTTTAAATTTTGTTAAAACCCACACACTCATTTTTGAAATTTATAGCACGGACTACGAGGTTTTGATCCCTCATTTATATGTTGGTACGTAGGCACAAGACCGAAGGTCTTGTCAAACACAAAAATATAATTAATCAATTCTTTTCTCATCCCCCCATTCTATTTTTTTGTAAACATCACTTTATACAAAATACATATGCACCGAAAAAGGGCTCCCTAGGAGTACCTAGGACACTTTGGGTGCTAACACCTTCCCTCTGTGTAACCAACCCCCTTACTTGTGATCTCTGATATTTATTAGTTTTTATTTGAAAACTTCTTACTATTTGGGTTTTGTTCTTACTTTTTCCCTTTTCCCTTGGAAATAATAAAAGCGCGGGGGCGACTCTTATTAATTGATCTCTAGCTTGTCAATAACTTGATGATCATGAATTTCCCGCTACAAAAATTAAGTGGCGACTCTGCTGGAGAGTAGTCTCCAGTGGGTTTAGCCTACTTTTTGTGTGAATATATTTGTATATATGTGATGTTTGTATATATGTATGTGTGATATAATTTGCGTGTTGTGCTTGGTGATCTCTGAGTGGTGAGATAAGTTATAACCCAAACTTGAGTGCAATTAAGATAGGAGGATGGTATAGTCATGTTCGACTTATGTGGAGTAGTCCTTAACAAGTTGGATTGAGATCTATCTACTCAGTGGAGACTCCTTTGGATTTGGAAATGTCGCACAAGTATTTATGGTTAGGCATGACTATTTCTAATTGGGTCTGAGAAGCTGAGGACCTTAGAACACCTAACCCATCGTGGCCTATTTAGGACGTAGTGCATAAACTGTTCAGGTGTAGACTTGATAACAGTTGTTACGCGATACTACACTCAGACGAGTTTCTCTTGAGAATATTATGGGTCGATGAGTCAGTCATCTTAACCTGTAATATCTGATAGATGGAATTAAGACTCTGGGAACTTTTTAGAACATGATCTACATGTTTATCCTTAGTTCACTCCTTTGGGATGGTTCTTACCTAGACTCCATGCTCGTGACTTGCAACAAACCCTTGATTCTTGGTTGATCCAATCAAGTCTTGTCAATATCAATGGAACTTGGGTGTTGATAAGGTAAAAACCATAATCCACCAAAATGGATGATTGATCTTGGCAATGACTCGATTCATCCCTTGACCTTTGTTTGTCTTGTGTGTGATCCCTTACTTGTGATTGTTGCACCCATGCATTTCATGTGCATCATAACATTCATCACACAAAATTTCAAGGAACTAAGGTATCATTTGCAAATATTTTCAGACCATGGATTATGGACGAAGGAACACTAAGAAGTACAGTTTCAGATGTCCCGACTTGAAAGAGTTAAGGAATCTAGCATCTTTTGTATTAGACCCCTTGGACTTCAAACAACGTCATGGGAAGCTTCTGTCCATCTTGTCTGCTGATGTAGTGGAAGGATTGTTGAGCGTATTGGTGCAGTTCTATGATCCTCTCTACCATTGTTTCACTTTCCCAGATTTTTAGCTTGTGCCTACGTTGGAGGAGTATTCTCATATTTTGGGGATACCTGTTTCTAGTAGAGTTCCTTTTAGTGGATTGGAGGAGATTCCCCGATCTAGTATTATTGTTGAAGCTCTTCACTTGAAGAAGTCTGAGATAGAGGTTCCTTGGGTGAAGAAATGAGGGTTATTTGGATTGCCATCTGTTTTCCTTATCAAGGAAGCTACCACTTTTGCTCAAGCTGGTAGTGTGGATGCTTTTGAAGCTATCTTTGTATTGCTCATCTATGGATTAGCTTTGTTCCCTAACATTGACGGTTTTGTTGATGTTAACTCCATTAGACTTTTCTTGATTGGGAATCCTGTGCCTACTTTGTTGGGTGATATGTATTTCTCTTTGCATCTAAGGAATTCTAAGGGTGGTGGAACGATTGTCTGTTGCATTCCTCTTCTGTACAAGTGGTTTATTTCGCACTTGCCTTAGACGCCTTCTTTTGTGGAGAACAAACAATGTCTAAGGTGGTCTCAAAGACTTATGTCTCTCACTAATGATGATATAGTTTGGTATGATCCATCCTTAAGCAGTTTGGAGATTATTGATAGTTGTGGTGAATTCTCTAATGTATCTCTCATTGGTACACAAGGAGGAATTAACTACAACCCTGCTTTGGCTCATCGTCAACTTGGGTTCCCCTGGAGAGACAAGCCTAATAACATGTTCTTAGAAGGTCTTTTCTATCAAGAAGGTAAAGATCCCCAACATCTGAAGCCGAAGATTGTGCATGCTTGGCATAATGTGTATAGGAAAGGAAGATCCGAGCTTGGTCCGCGCAATTGTGTAGCTTTGGAAGCTTACACTCTTTGGGTGAAGAAGAGAGCTTTGGAATTGAAGATGCCTTATCCTTGTGAGAGACCTATGTCTATGGTTGTGGTTGAGCCATTAACTCTCCATAACCAAGATGTAGAGGAGTTGGAAGACGCGCTTATCAAGATGAAGCAAGAGAAGGACATGTGGGAAGAGCGTTTCCATGCTTTGAGAAAGAACCATGAAGAGTTATTATTGGTGTCTAAGGACAAAGTTGCACTGATTGAGCTACTTGAAGACTGAGTGACGAAGAGATAGAGAGAGCCAAAGGTTTCATCTTCTAGCATGCCTCAGCCTTCCGTTGCTTGGAAGAAGATTATTGACCAGCTTGTCCTCGAGAAGACTCAGATAAAGGCTTCTTTTGAGACCGAGATTCGTCGCATTCGAAGGAAGTACGCACTTTCAGCCATATCTGCTGACACTGTTGTTAGGGATCCTTAAGATGACTAGTCTCCTTCTCTTGTATCTTTTTCTTTTGGTTTCTGAAATTGTACTTAGTGTAATCCTTCCAATTTTTATAAATGAAAAGAGATTTTTGGTCATATCAAATTATTGCAATTGCCATTTCAATTTTTATATATTTGCAAATGATATAGTAAGTTCCTTGGAAATAAAAATAATCAAACATTGCATTTCATGCATCATTTGCATAAGCAGGTTTTTGCAAGGTGTCTGATTGGTGTTCTTCTGTGCTTTAGCCAAGATGACTCATCGGTACAACACTCGAGCCAATCGTCCAAAGATCATGGAACACCTTGAGCAAGAGAACCAAGACTTGGAAAAGGAGATTGTCCGACTGACTGCCATGATGGAGTCAGTTCTGGCTGCCCAAAGCCAAGCTTCTCCAACTCTTGCAACTCCTCCCACGAGGACTGTCATTTATGAAGTAGTTACCTCTACAGTGCCTGCTGCACCGCCCACTTCGCTCTGAGTCTATCTGCTGGATTCCCTTGGGGAATTCCATCTAATTTTGTGCCAAAGGGTTTCGCTCCCACTTTTTCTTCCATGTCGGCATCTAGCCCGGTTAGGTTTGTGCCACCTCCCGTTGTGCACACTTTGCCGCGTGTAGAAGACACCATCTATCACTCCGAGCCATCTAAGGGCCCGGATGTCTATGAGAAGATGGACGAGATGAAGGTCCAATTCCTTGAGCTGCGCAAGGAACTGAAAATGCTGAGAGGCAAAGATCTGTTTGGGAAGAGTGCTGTTGAACTATGCTTAGTGCCCAACGTGAAAATCCCTGTGAAATTCAAAGTGCCTGAATTTGAGAAGTATAAGGGAAACTCTTGTCCACTCAGTCATCTTGTGATGTATGTCCGCAAGATGTCAACCCAGACAGATAATGACCAACTACTGATTCATTATTTCCAGGATAGCCTGACAGGTGCTGCGCTCCATTGGTACATGGGGTTAGACAGTGCAAGCATTCGTACTTTCAATGACCTAGGTGAGGCTTTCTTGAAATTGTATAAATACAACATGGATATGGCGCTGGATGGGGACCAGTTGAGGTCCATGTCTTAGAAATATAATGAGACATTCAACGAGTATGCCCAGCATTGGAGAGAGTTGGCTGCCCAGATCACTCCTCCTTTGGAGGAGAAGGAGATGAAGAAAATCTTTCTCAAAACCCTGAGTTCATTTTACTATGAACGTATGATTTCCAGTTCCCCTAGTGATTTTACCGAAATGGTAAATATGGGGATGAGACTTGAAGAGGGGGTCCGTGAAGGACGATTGTCGAAAGATGAGGCGTTAACTAGCAAGAAATATGGGAGCAATTTCAATAAGAGGAAGGATAATGAAACAAATGCAATAAGCAGTGGGAGGCAGAGAAGGCCTCAAGCAAGAAGAAATCTACCACCCTGTCAACATCATCATCACCAAGTATCATCCGTCATTCCATTATTCTCAAATCAACAAACAAACCAATTCTATAACAACAACAACATCAGTATCAGAATCAACGTCAACAACAACAACCGCAACAAAGAACAAACACCTACAACAATAACAATTCCAACAACAATCATCACAGGCAACAGAATTTCGAGAGGAAGAAGGTCTCTTTCGACCTAATTCCGATGTCATATGCAGAAGTGTACCCATCTTTAGTCCTCAAGAATTTGATTCAACCGAGGAATCCACCGCAGATACCAAAACCACTTCCTTGGTGGTATAAACCCGAACTTCGCTGTGCTTTTCAACAGGGTGAACCTGGGCACGATATTGAGAACTGTTATCCGCTGAAGTATGAGGTGCAAAAGATTATGAAGAGTGGCATGGTGTCTTTTGAAGACCGCGCGCCTAATGTGAAAGCTAATCATTTGCCCGCTCATGGGAATACCTCAGTGAACGTGGTAAACGGTTGTCCAGGTGAATTTAAAGTTTTTGATGTCCGGTTTATCCGAAGATCTTTGGTGCAAATGCATAAAGATATATGTTTGGTGAGTGAATGTGAACATGATCACGATGGTTGTGATATTTGTAGTGTGAACCCAAGGGGGTGTGTTATTGTGAAAAGGGACATCCAACGCCTGATGGATGAAAGCATGATTCAGATTGTTCAATCTCGTCATTTAGATGACGACGCCAATGTCATTGTTCCCGTTTTCAAACAACCAGGACAGTTGGTGATTCAGTATGATAGCAACAAGAGCCAAAGTGTAAGCAGTAAATCAGTTTCGCCGTTGGTAATACGGTTAGCGGGCCCATTCCCGTATGCATCTGATAAGGCTGTACCGTATCAATATAGTGCTACAATGGGGGAGAATGGTCAAGAGGTCCCGTTGCCTACGACCAGTTCAGTGGTAAGCATTGCAGATGTTACGAAGGTGATCCATAGTGGTCGAGTTTTTGGACCGATGTTCCCGGAAAATAAGGAAGAAACTGTTGTTGGTAAGAAGGCGGAGGTGCCTAGTGTAGATCCTGTTGGTTGTTCAAGAGATAAGTCTGGTGAGTCCAGCAATTTGAAAGCCAATAGTGATGATGATTAGGTACTCTCACTGATCAAAAGGAGTGAATTCAACGTGGTTGAGTAGTTGCTCCAGACCCCCTCTAAGATTTTCGTGTTGTATCTGCTTTTAAATTCAAAAGCACACAGAGAAGCACTCCAGAGAGTCCTTAAACAGGCATACGCGGAGCAATATGTTACTGTGGCTCAATTTGATCATATTGTAGCCAACATCACTTCATGCAGCAATTTGAGCTTTTGCGATGAAGAACTCCCTAAGGAGGGAAGAAATTACAATCTGGATTTGCACATCTTGATGAATTGTAAAGAAGATGCTTTGTCAAATGTGCTAGTTGACACTGGGTCACAATGTGCTTCCAAAATCAACATTGTCAAAGTTATCTTATCAAGGAGCTCCTATGAGGTATAGTGGAGTAATTGTTAAAGCCTTTGACGACTCGCGCAAGACAGTCATTGGAGAAGTAAACCTTCCAGTCAAGATAGGTCCGAGTGATTTTCATATTACTTTCCAAGTAATGGATATTCACCCGGCCTACCGTTGTCTATTGGGAAGGCCGTGGATTCATGAACTAGGGGTTGTTACTTCCACTCTACATCAGAAGCTCAAATTTGTCAAGAATGGAAATCTAGTGATTGTTGGAGGAGAGAAAGCGCTATTGGTTAGCCATCTGTCATCTTTCTCATATGTAGAAGCTGAGGATGAGGTTGGAACGCCGTTCCAAGCCTTATCTATTGCTGCTGAGAAGAGAGTTGGGGCACATATGTCCTCTCTGAAAGATGCGCAGAAGATTGTTGAAGAAGGTCCTCTTGATCAGTGGGGGCATGTGGTAGAAGTCGCCGACAACAAAGGAAGAACTGGTTTGGGGTTCCATAAGGGCTCGTCAACCGTTAGATCAGAAGAGATGCAACTCAACTTCTGTAGCGGAGGGTTCATTCATGGGAATGAACAACACTTAGCTATCGTGCTAGAGGATGATGAAGAGGAAGACTCCACCAACTTTGTGACGCATGGACAGACATGCAACAATTGGGCTGCTGTTGATATTCCTGTTATTTTGCATCGATCTAAGTAATTGCTTTTATATTTTAAAATCCTTCTCCTATGCCTAAGGGAGAAGTGAACATTGTTTGGGAATTTTAATTTGATCATCAATAAAATTAATACTATTGATCCACATCTTTGATGTTTATTTTACTTTTTGCTTATTTCTGAAAATGGTAATCACAAAAAACATAAATAAACAATATAATTGTCCATCTGCATAATATTTAGCCACAAATTTACTTCTCTAAATTCAAAATATCAAATCATTATGCAGGTTGGTTCCTAACCCCATTGAATACAATGATCCTTCTCCTTCTCCAAATTTTGAATTCCCTGTGTTTGAAGCCGAGGAAGAAAGTGATGTAGAAGTGAGTGATGAATTGTCTCGTCTTCTTGAGCAAGATGAGAAGATTATTCAGCCGTTTGGAGCAGATTGAGCTAGTCAACTTGGGCTCCGAGGATGATGTGAAGGAAGTCAAGATTGGGTCTCGTCTGTGTCCAGATGCTAAGAAGGGGTTGATTGATCTTCTTTGAGAATATTCAGATGTGTTTTCTTGGTCCTATCAAGACATGTATGGGTTAGATTCTGATATTGTGGAGCATAGATTGTCGTTGAAGCCAGAATGCCCGCCAGTCAAGCAGAAGTTGAGAAGAACGCATCCAGATATAACTGTGAAGATCAAAGTGGAAGTTCAGAAGCAGATTGATGTCAGTTTCCTTGTGAGTGATGAGTATCCGCAATGGGTGGCCAACATTGTGCATGTAATGAAGAAAGATGGAAAAGTCCGCAAGTGTGTTGACTATAGAGATTTGAATAAAGCCAGTCCGAAAGATGATTTTCCTCTGCCACACATTGATATGTTGGTAGACAATACTTCTAAATTCAAAGTCTTTTCGTTTATGGATGGATTTTCCGGATATAATCAGATTAAGATGGCACCCGAGGATATGGAGAAGACCATATTCATTACACCCTGGGGAACATTCTATTATAGAGTGATGCATTTTGGTCTAAAGAATGCTAGTTCAACTTACTAGAGAGTAATGACTACTCTTTTTCATGATATGATGCATAAAGAGATTGAAGTATATGTTGATGACATGATTGCTAAATCAATTGATGAAGAGGAACATGTTGAGCATTTGTTGAAGCTATTCCAGCGTTTGAGGAAGTATAAACTCCGCTTGAATCCCAATAAATGTACTTTTGGTGTTTGTTGTGGTAAGTTGTTGGGCTTTATTGTCAGTGAGAAGGGTATTGAAGTTGATCCTGCCAACGTCAAAGCAATACAAGAGATGCCTGCGCCCAAAACTGAGAAGCAAGTCAGAGGTTTTCTCAGCAGCTTGAATTATATTTCCCGATTCATTTCCCACATGACTGCCGCATGTGCGCCTATATTCAAGCTTCTTCGGAAAGATCAGTCTTGTGATTGGACCTAAGACTGCCAGAAAGCTTTTGACGGTATCAAGGAATATCTTCTTGAGCCTCCGATTTTGTCTCCACCTGTTGAAGGAAGACCGTTGATCATGTATTTTACTATGCTCGAAGGCAATATGGGTTGTGTTCTTGGTCAGCAAGATGAAACTGGGAAGAAAGAATTTGCGATCTACTACGTCAGTAAGAAATTCACCGACTGTGAGACTCGGTATTCTATGCATGAGAAGACTTGTTGCGCATTGGCTTGGGTTGCTAAGCGTCTGCGCCAGTATATGTTGAATCATACCAGTTGGTTGATATCCAAAATGGATCCAATCAAGTATATTTTTGAGAAGCTTGCTTTAACTGGGAGGATTTCCCATTGGCATATGTTGTTATCAGAGTATGATATTGAATACCAATCTCAGAAAGCAATCAAAGGTAGTATCTTGGCTGACCATCTGGCTCATCAACCGATTGAAGATTATCAGTCAGTGCAGTATGATTTTCCAGATATAGAGATTTTGTACTTGAAAATGAAAGATTATGCTGAACCATTGCTTGAAGAAGGGCTAGTACCTGGTTCCCATTGGGGCATGGTATTTGATGGAGCTTTTAATCAATATGGAATTGGAATTTGGGCAGTAATTATTACTCCTCAAGGCACGTGTAGCGGGGTATTCGTTACCATTAGAGATATTGACTAAATCCAAGGTAAACCATACAAGTTGAGTCACCACCGCACTTCTATTTATCTAAAGGAATGGTTAGAAAGTGAACAAAAACCTAAAAGTTTTATCGAATCAAAAACTAGTAAAAACGTCAGAGATCGGGGTAAGGGGGTTGGTTATGCAATGGGAAGGTTTTAAGCACCCAAAATATCCTAGGTACTCCTAGGGAGCCCTTTTCATACTTGTTATAAGGTTGGTATTTTTGTGAAAATTTATTTGTGCAAACATGATTGAAGAGATGAGAAGAGAATATACAAGTTATTTACATTTTGTGTTTGGATGGATAAACCCATTGCCTACGTACCATCTTGAAAAAGATTAGGATCAAAACCTCGTAGTTCGGGGTAAAAATCTCAAAATGAGTTGGTGAATTGATTGGTCCAAAAGCCTCAAGGTCTTTTGTTATCCAAGGGAGAAAACTCAACCTAAAACCACAAATCCACCATGTGAGGATAGCTTCAACATGCTAGTGAGGGGTTAACCCTATAATAAGCATGGAAGACTCATTGTCCATCACTAAGGATATATGTGAGTATTACATCTACCTCAAGGATAACTCAAACCTAATAGCTAAAGGTTATGAAAAGTTTTTGATTAAGAAAGTCGCCATTGAAACCACAAAAGTATTTGAATGATTTATATTTACCAATGAAAAGTATTTACAAAATATGGTCAAAGTTGACATAAAGATTCAATCAAAATAAGTGTTGTAAAAAGAAAGTTTGAAAATCAAAAGCATAATGCTTAAGTTTCTAATGTTGAAAAGAAGTGTTAATGTTTGCACAAAAAGCTTTGGCTTGGGTTAGAGCGGAGGGAAGAAGAAGAATGGCTAAAGTCCTAATCATACAAGAGATGAAGGATAAGAAACAAGACCACAAATGGAGTTCCTCTCTTGAGATCATATTGATGATCCAAGTAGCTTCCATCCTTTGGAATATGCAAGCAAAATAAGTGTAAGCTCAAGCAATCAACATAATCAAACAAGCTCTTAGAAGATCCCCAATTACTCTTGTATCTTTCACTTTGGCTGAACATGGCAATGGTTCTTCAGTTTGGCTCACATAGGATTCCCTAACACAAAAGCACACACATCAAAAGGTTCCATGAAGTAAATCAAGAATGAACAAGAGTGAGTTTAGAGATTTGGTCTTTCTAATCCATCTTCAACATTAAGGTCCTTTTACTCCAATTTTGCATAGGGAATGTCCTATAAACTAAGTCCATTTGTCCATTTTTGCATTTTGGTCCATAACAATCACAACAAAACACAAGCGCAATAATATATACACAATTATGTGCTCAAGTGAGCAAAAGGCAAATTGCATTAACATAAACATGTGCTCAAGTGAGCAAAGAGTAAAACAAATGAATAATATGTACAAGAATAGTAAATTGCATAAATGTAATGAGCAAAAATTAAATGTTAATGGTTAATGGTTAGTGTTAGAGTTAGTGTGCCCTAAGGCAATTTAGCGCTATGTTAACAAAAACGTAATTGGACTTACGTAGAAGTCACAAATATCTGAGGTCGGTCAATAATAATGTAGGCAACAACACAAGTTAGAGGTCTTGATTAGTGAATCAAACTCCAACAACTTGCCATGCCAAAAAAGAAGATGAGAAATGATCTTGTATTGATTTAGGTTCTTTGCGTAATTTAGGAAGCAACCTATCCTTAATGCAAAGCCATTCACTTGATCCATGATCAAGATGAATTAGATTTGAATCAAGGAAGATTAAACCTCCATGTATCAATGCTAACCACCAATCTTTAACTCGTTGATAAAAAAGAAAAAAGAAGAAGAAGAAGAAGAAGAAGAAGAAGAAGAATTAAAGTGCATTAATTGAAATAGAATGAGATAATCAACAAGCATTGACCAAAGATAGAGAAGATCAAGGTCAAACAATAGAAAACAGAGGCAAAATAAAGATTGGAAGTCAAGAAACAAATAAAATATTTTTGGCATTTTTTAATATTAAAATAAAACTTGAATTAAAATAATAAAGAAAGGTCAAACTTCAAATTTATTTCAAATCAACTTTGAAAAGTCCAAGTTAATTATCCCAGGTTCAACAAGGTCAAACAAAGTTTGACAAAAAATTTCAGCATTTTTAGAAGTCAGAAACTATTTTAAATCAATTAAAAATGAAAAAAATAACCTAATTGAACTAAAATCTCAAATAAATCTCAAATCAAATAATAAATTGATGATAATATTTTTCATAGATCTATCATCATTCAAAGAGGTAGGAAAAATATTTTGGTATTTTTTGAATATCAAAAACTATTTTAAATGAATTAAAAATAACCATAAAAGAGAAACTTACTAAAAAATATCAAATGATAAAAGAAAAAAATATTAAAAATCATTTTTAGAAAGTAGAAATTAAAAGGAGAAAAATGAAATTGGTCTCATATTTTTTGGACCAATAATGAGAGAGATATGAATTTTTAAAAAGAAATGGACTTAAAAGAAATAAAAGAAATAAAATCAGAAATTAGAAAAAAGAGAAAAAGCGTGGACCGTCTGATGATCTCTCATTAATTGACGTGGATCATCACGTGGCTAAGAAGCGCACGCTCACCATACACGCTAGTCAAATGCAACACATCAAGCCATTAAATAAGTCATAAGGTTGGACGTGTGTGATTGAATCTGGAAAAAGGAATGGACGCTCCAGATCAAATCTGGGAACCAGACGGTGGCCAGTGCCACCGTCTTCTCCGGCCAAGTCAAAAATTGCAGGCATCAATCGAGAGTTGGGGTGATGTACATCACCCCTGTACCACTCAAATCCATTCTAGATCTCTATATTGAGAGAAATCAGAAGTGGAAGATTTATGGTGTTCATATGAACTTCATGATTTTTGAAAATTGAAAGCATAATAATGTTACCTCTATGCAGAGGACTTCAGATCACACAATAACAATGAGAATTAAGCACTATGCAAGTAGATTCAAAGCAAATAACAGTTGAGGTAAACCTTTGATTTGCAAGACTTTGAGTCATAATTCTTGGATGCTATTGCTTACAGTTGACACTATAGATCAAGGAGAAGAAGGTTTAGGAACCTTAAGATCTGAAAATTAATCAATGAAACCAAAGCTTGGATCTGAAAAATTTGAAGAAAATGAGCTAGTTCCTTTAGTGAGGGTTGTGTCTTCAGTTTAGCAGCAATTGGGGCGCCTTTAGGTTGAGAAAACATGAAGCTATGGCATGGTATTTATAGGCAATGCAATGCTGAATGCATGATCAAAAGCTTGCATGAATGGAAAGGGCCTCCATGCAGGGGCCTGTACAGGCGCATGGAGGGCCCAATTCCAACTGGAATTGAAAGCTGATGCATGAAGAAAGCAAAATGGACGTGCAGACTGGATGGTAGTAGCTCATGCAAGGCAAATTAAATGATTTTCCAAAATTGCACTATATGGTTCAAGCCTTCGAAAATGCTATGCGAAAAATGGAAACACCACCTCATGGGTAATGGTTGGAAACCTTATTTCATAAGGATCATTTGTTATGTTGATCAAAAATCCATTTGGGCCTTGGGAATTGATGAAAACTGGACATGAAGTGTAGGGTGCAAAACATGCATATGTGAGATTTTCAAAATTGGTCAAAGTTCAAGCCCTTCTGTCTCAATGATGCAAGCTTCAAATGGCAAAATCTTCAATATAAAAGTTGTAGATCTTTCCAAGGAAATCAATTTGAACTTAAATTTTGCATCAATTGGATTTTTGATGAAGACGTTATTGGCACTTGAAGTTGGACTTTTTCACATTTCAATGCATTTGGTCCAAAGTGACCTATAATGTTTTGCATTATCACATGTATTTATTTTAAGGTTTTGAAATTTTTCTCAACATAACATTTGAAGTAGACATCTTAATCTTTCTAATGCATTTGATATCACCTCAAAATCATGAAAAATGAATGAGTTATGTCCTTGGGAAGTTGACCTGAAATTAGGGTTTTAGTCAAAATGACGTATAATGTCTTAGAATGGATGATGAACTTCAAAGTTGCAAATCGATTTTTGATGAACATGAAAGTTGTTCATATGGTCTTTAAGAACAGTTTTTCTCTTGGGGTCATCTCCATTTGACAAACACATAAAAAGTTAGGTCTCAGTGTATTTCAAAATAGTTAGATGAATTGAATGATCAACTTCTCAAGTCCATGCCTCATATCTTGATGAATTGATGATTGAGGACACTCAATTAAGTTTAAATATGCATGAGATGATGAGTTAAAGAACTTACCTTGATTGCATTTGACCATGGGTTGAGGTTACTTCATGAGCAAGGCACAGTTGATGAATAGATGAATTAGGGTTTCCTTGGGAAACAAGCCTTAAACCCCTTGATTTTCCTTGATCAAAATGATGAATTGAAATACTTGGGAGTCATATTTGATGGATGAGAGATTTGGGAACCATTTCCATGCTTGCTTTCATCTTCTCTTAGCCATATCAATGCACATAGGATCTCCTAGAAGCTTTAGACCTTGTGTCTGCTCAAGCTACAAACAAGAGATGTTAGTGACATATTTTTGTGCTTTTGGTTAGTAAATAGAATGAGAAAAGCAATAATATACAATTCAAGCATGCTTGGTGATCTCAAACCAAATCACAAGAGATCCCACCCAAAGGTAAAGGAACCAAGATGCTTATGATCCTTGAGGCAATGTAAATGCAATATTATAATTCCATGAGGGATCTTAGGGTCAAAATTGGGGTCTTACAGATGCCCCTATTTAAGGTCATTCTAGTCGGAGAAGTGAAGGTCAAAATCTTCGTCTCGACGAGGTAGAATGGGCTTAAATAATAACAAAAAGAGGAATTTTTCTCCCTAAGAGACCTCATGATGCAAATGTATGTATGCAAAAGGTAATACTTTGTGGAGATATATGTCCACAAAGAGAAAAGAAATCAGGAGAAACTGACAATCCATATGAGTAACACACTCCATGGGACAGGGACTCTGGGGACTCTAATGGGGATAAGAAAGGGAATAAAATGCGTGAGTAGGTCACGACTTGAGATTTGCTGAGAGACACGAGAGGAATTCCATGAAAATAAATCAATGGAAGGACTCAAGCTGACTCAAAGGTGCATGTATCGGGGAATATGCCAATACAGCAAAACTATCCATGGAGGATACTTCAGACAAAAATTCGGACTCAGATGGGGGAAAATCCACTAAGGGACTTTGTTGGGAAATGTCCATACAGGACTCATCTGAGAAAACAATAGGATGAGGTATTACCGGTTACTGGGTAATAAGCTCAAGGAGACATGTGATCGAAACACCGATATAAGGGTGAGAGAACAACACGCCTAGGGAGAATGAATATCTATGACCCGTATGAGGGTGAGAGATATCAAACATCCAAAAACATCTGAGGAAGACCTAAAAAAGGTATATCTCAACTCAGGAGATCTGACTCCACAGGGGACAAAAAAGTCATAATAGGGAGCAGAAGGGAAGGAACACCAGGGATACCGGTTATTGGGCATATAATAGGTAACCGACCAAGCGTGAATTGGGGTAAATTTCCAAAACACTCATCATCTAAAAGGAGGGCTGAAAAGCAAACTCGATTACAGGATAGACATTCGACTGGGGAAGAACAAGAGACTTCGACCAAAGAGCGCATGAGATATATTATCTATTACTGTCATAACATAGATAATATACTCGCATGGAAGATTATCCATAACCGGTTACTGGGTTAATAAAGGATAAATCGACCGAAAGAAAAGGGCATCGGGATACCAAATACTAGGTATAAAATGATGACCAATCGAAGGGAGAAACAATCATTACCAACAAAAGGTAAATGAAAGATGACCCGCTGGGGATACATTTACAAAGGAAATGATTCGGGAGATATATCACCGGTTACTAGGAGATATACTCAAAAGGGTGAAGTAATATCAATATCGAATATTGGATAAAGATAACTGTTAAAGAGGGGATTACATCTACCAATATTAGGTAGAAAACCACGGAAGAGTAACCGTCATCGGTTAGGATGAACAAAATGAGGATAACTCTGCAAGGGGATAAAACAAGGGTTTACAACTACCAGTATAAGGGTAGAAAACCACCGAAATTGGACTTATAACTACGGGTTACTGGGTAGAAGGCCACAGAAGCTCCGCCCGGAAAAAGATGGACAATTACTGGTTACTGAGCAATCGTTCATCTAGACTACGGGGAAGGGCAGGGAAAATCACAAGTAATCAATCTAGGAACAAACTAGAGAGACACAATGAAACGAGACTCAACCCCATAAGGATATAACTCAGGGGGGAATTCCATCCCAATATATGTGTTGGGAGGAAACAGAAATAACAATCATCCACGAGGACATAACTCAGTGGGGAATATGGAGGAAAGGATAAACACTTTCTGCTTATGGGGCTGACTCTACATGGGGAGATCAGACATGAACATCTGCTTGGAGAAATATGTGTTACCAAATAGCAGGAGACAACAAACAAAGGTATTTATGGAAAGTAATGCGACATGAATATTTGAATGTTAAAATTATGCATATATGTGTGGTTTATGTATGATGAATGCTGACAAAACAGACATATCTAACACAAATAGGTCCCAGAACCCTCAAACGTCCGGTACTACATCTCGAGAGAGAAAGCCAGACCCACTGGAGAACATCCAATCTGATGGGGCAAAAGATACCAGGAAACAAAGATCTCTGCAGGGCAAGGAGAATCAGCCACTTCATCTGGGGACAGGATCAACACATAGATAAAATCTGTCGTAGAATCAAGTTTACTGGGGAAATTATCAGAGGGGAAGATGGAACTCTATAAGAAACAACCACCAATCAGAAGGTTCCAGTGTCACCAAATATATTACACTACTGAAAAAATCACATCTGCCGAGAAGGAAGGGTCACCACTCCGCTGAGGAAGAAAGGATAAACATCTTCATCAACCACTCTTCTCGGGAGGAAACCACAAACAGACTTTGATCAGGCAATTCCTCTAGGAAAGCACTACTGACGACTGAATCAAGGATTACCCTGATGATGACCATACCGGGGAGTAGAAGTGGGATCAACCCTGCTGAGGATGGTCAGGGAGCAAAATTGCTGGAGATCAAAAGTAAACAAATTCACAGAGGAAAAGCTATAAACCAAATTTGATGAAAACTCCACTTATGTCAGGGATTTCCTGCTCACCCTGAGGGGAATTTCTCACTTGAAGTGGGGGGAAAATTGACTCCTTCATAAAGGTTAGCATATTCAATTTATCATTCTATAAGGGATTTTAGGTCAATCCACATAAGGGATGACAACCATATAATTGATAACACAAAATGCCAAATCCAGACTCAATGGGGATCTAGAAGATTGAGATCACACCCAGAACTCCCAAACCTCCTAGGATTTGGTGGGGGGTACAACTTTCTTTTGTGCCAACGGAGGAAACAACCTGAAAGGAAAATGAAGAGGATACAAGTATGCTGGGAATATGAACAAATGTCTTACCCTTTTGGGAATCGTACCATCTTTGGGTGAACACTGAAGACATCCCAAGTATCCTTTTGTTATTGTGAATGTTCACTTTGTTTAAAAACAATTTATGAAGATTTTATTTATTTAAAACAATGATATTTCTCAATTAAAACATGCAAAACATTTATTGAAATAGAAACAAATAAGAGTGCCAAGGATTGGATAAAGGCTCCAATTTATTTGATGGAATGGTAGTCCGCAAATGGCAAGACTCCATAGATCTTTACAAATTTAAAATTGGTGATATATATTGGAAAAGGGCTACATTGAACATAATGACCATTTCTCCACCAACTCTGAATCCGATGTACTTGAAGCTTCGGTTGACTATGACTGAGCGAGAATCTTTGACAGATAACAGCTTGTAGAACAAAGTCTTGTCAGGATGCAGTTACTTGTCAAATCCCTAATTTTTGCCTAGATTGCCCCAGGGTGAGGTACTCAATCTAGCGGGATACATATTCATTTGTATGTCTCTAACTTTTGCCTGGATCGCCCTTTCGGGTTTTTAATCCACCGAGACGCTCATTTTTTCCTAAGCCGCCCTTTCTAGTTTTCAACTTAGTGAGCTATTCTGTTTTTATTTAGGCGAAGTATTTCTTGACTGCATCTGAATTCACAGGACGAGTGAAATCCTCCCCATCCATAGTTATAAGTATCAAAGCACCGCCTGAAAAGGCTCTCTTAACAACATATGGACCTTCATAGTTTGGAATCTACTTGCCCCTGGAATTGGGCGTGAAAGACAAAACTTTCTTGAGCATAAGGTCACCTTCTCGAAATACACGAGGCTTGACCTTCTTATCAAAGGCTTTCTTCATCCTTCGTTGATATAACTGACCATGGCACATGGCAGTCAATCTCTTCTCTTCTATCAAATTCAGTTGGTCATAACGACTCTGAACCCATTCAACATCAGTCAACTTGGCTTCCATCAAGACTCTCATTGATGGGATCTCCACCTCTACTGAGAGCACAACCTTCATGTCGTAAATAAGAGAGAAAGGGGTTGCCCCTGTTGAAGTGCAGACAGATGTACGATACCCATGTAAGGCAAATGGCAGCATGTCATGCCAATCTTAGTACGTGACAACCATCTTCTGGACAATCTTCTTGATATTCTTATTAGCAGCTTCAACAACCCCATTCATCTTGGGTCTATAAGGAGAAGAATTATGATGTGCTATCTTGAACTCGCTACACAACTCTTTCATCATTTTGTTGTTCAAGTTAGATCCATTATCAATAATGATCTTATCTGGCACACCATAACGGCATATGAGTTGATTCTTGATAAACTTCACAACCACCTTCCTGGTCACGTTTGCATATGACGCCACTTCAACCCACTTGGTAAAGTAATCAATTGCCACGAGAATAAATTTGTGACCATTGGACGTTTTCGGCTCTATCATGCCAATCATGTCGATTCCCCACATGGAGAAAGGCCATGGTGAGGAAATAACATTTAGAAGTGTCGGGGGAATATGAATCTTATCCGTATAAATCTGACACTTATGGCATTTCTTCACATATTTGCAACAGTCAGACTCCATTGTCAGCCAATAGTATCCTGCTCTCAATATCTTTCTAGCCATGGCATGTCCATTGGAATGAGTACCAAATGAACCCGCATGGACCTCAGCATTAATAGGTCTGCTTCGTGTCTATCCACGCATCTGAGCAGAACCATGTCAAAATTCCTCTTGTAAAGCACATCGCCATTGAGGTAGAAACTGCCTGATAATCTCCTCAAAGTTTTTCTATCTTTCACAGATGCCCCAGGCGGGTAAAGCTGGCTTTGAAGAAAACACTTGATATCATAATACCATGGCTTATCGTCTTGCACTTCTTCAACTGCAAATACATGAGCTGGTCTATCCAAGCGCATCACAGTGATATTGGGAACTTCATTCCAGAGTCTAACCACAATCATTGAAGCAAGTGTAGCAAGAGCATCTGCCATCCGATTCTCATCTCGAGGAATATGATGGAAGTCAACCTCAGTAAAGAAAGTTGAAATCCTCCTCGCATAATCTCTATATGGGATGAGGCCAGGCTGATTCGTCTTCCATTCACCCTTAGTCTGATTAACAACAAGGGCTGAATCACCATAAACATCAAGATGCTTGATCCTAAGATCAATACACTCTTCCAATCCCATAATACAAGCCTCATACTCAGCCATATTATTCGTGCATTTGAAAGTTTGCCTTGCTGTAAAAGGAAAATGTGTGCCCTGAGGAGTAATAATCACTGCCCCAATACCATTTCCATATTGATTTACAGCGCCATCAAACACCATACTCCATCGGGAACCAGGCTCTGACCCTTCGTCGAGCGTAGGCTCATCACAATCTTTCATTTTCAAATACAGAATCTCCTCGTCTGGGAAGTCATACTGAACTGACTGATAATCCTCAATTGGTTGATGTGCCAAATGGTCAGCCAAGATACTACCTTTAATATCTTTCTGAGCTCGATACTCCATATCATACTCAGACAACAACATCTGCCAACGGGCAATCCTCCCAGTTAAAGCAGGCTTCTCAAAGATATACTTGATTGGATCCATTTTGGATATCAACCAAGTCGTATGATTCAACATATACTGGCGTAAGGGCTTAGCAGCCTAAGCCAAAGCACATCATATCTTCTCAAGCATCGAGTATCGAGACTCACAATCAGTGAACTTCTTACTCAGGTAGTAGATAGTATATTCTTTCTTCCCTGATTCGTCTTGCTGACCAAGGACACAACCCATTGAGTCTTCAAGAACTGTCAGATACATAATAAAGGGTTTCCCTTCAACAGGTGGAGACAGAATCGGAGGCTCAGACAAATACACTTTGATACTGTCAAAGGCCTTTTGGCAATCCTCGGTCCAATCATGAGACTGATCTTTCCGGAGGAGCTTGAATATCGGCACACATGTGGCAGTCATGTGGGATATAAATCTGGAAATATAATTCAAGCGGCCAAGAAAACCTCGGACTTGCTTCTCAGTTTTGGGCGCAGGCATCTCTTGTATTGCTTTGACCTTTGCGGGATCAACCTCGATACCTCTCTCGCTGACAATAAAGCCTAATAACTTGCCGGAACGGACTCCAAATGTACACTTGTTAGGATTCAGACGAAGCTTATACTTTCTCAAACGCTGAAATAGATTCAACAAGTGCTCTACATGTTCAACTTCCGTTCTTGACTTTGCAATCATATCATCAACATATACCTCGATCTCTTTGTGCATCATATCATGAAACAAGGTAGTCATAGCTCGTTGATACGTGGCTCCGGTGTTCTTCAAACCGAAGGGCATCACTTGATAAAAGAATGTTTCCCAAGGTGTGATGAATGTTGTCTTCTCCATATCCTCGGGTGCCATCTTAATTTGGTTATATCTGGAAAATCCGTCCATAAATGAGAAGACATTGAATTTAGCTGTATTATCCACCAACATATCAATATGTGGTAGAGGGAAATCATCTTTCGGACTAGATTTATTCAAGTCTCTATAATCCACACACATTCGGACTTTTCCATCTTTCTTAGGCACGAGCACAATATTGGCCACCCATTGAGGATACGTAGAAGTCACCAGAAACCCCGCATCAATTTGCTTATGAACTTCCTCTTTAATCTTCACTGCCATATCAGGATGAGTTCTTCTGAGCTTCTGCTTCACATGCACACACTCAGGCTTTAAAGGAAGGAAATGTTGCACGATATCAGTATCCAGACCAGACATGTCTTCATATGACCAGGCAAAGACATCGACTTATTCTCGTAGCAAATCAATCAACCCCTTCTTAACAGATTCTTCCAGGAGTGTCCCAATCTTCACTTCTCGCACACAATCTTCAGACCCCAAGTTGACTGTTTCCAGATTCTCAAAATGCGGCTGAATGATCTTCTCTTCATGCTCAAGTAGACGGGTAATCTCGTCAGGAATCTCTTCAACATCATCTTCTTCCGCCTCAAATACAAGGAACTCAAAGTCGGGAGATGGTGTTGGATTATTATGTTCAATGGGTTTGATCAACTTGCATAATGATTTTGGATATAAAGAGATTTTAGAATTCAAACAAGGCAAATCATTATGCAGATGAAAAGATTGATTTTATCTTATTTTTTAGGGTTTTATGTGATCACCAATTTCATGCAAAAAAGCAAAAAGTGAAAATAAATGGAAAAACAAACATTTAACATGAATTTATTGAATGAAAATATCATTGTATTTATGAGCCAACAATGTCATCACTCCTCCTTTTGGCATGTGAGAAGGGTTTTTAAACACAATGAACATTACTTTAACTTATGGATAACTATTGGAACATCAACAAAAACCCAATTATTGCAGACCCCTCCAGGGATGACAAAGTTGCCAGAATCTTCCTCTGCATCCTCTACTACGATAGCAGCAGCTTCCTCATCTTGAACAGTGTGGATGAATCCTCCACTCTTGAACAACCCTTGCTTATTGAAAACTCCAGAAGAAGTACAGTCTTGGTAACCAAATACAATACAAGAGAAAAGGAAGATGAACATCCTATGGAACCCTAGAAGCAGTCAACTAAAGCTCTGGAGACTGGAGGATAAGCTGTACGAAGCCTCTTCACCTCCTTCTCATAGGCTGCCTCCATATCTGCCTTCTCTTTGGCGAGTCGATCATACTTCCTCTTCCAAAACTTGGAAGACTGAGGAAGCAGAGAAGTCCATGCATCATCAGGATCATCAATAACCTGATGCTCAAGGAACTCTATCAAAGCATTCTTCTCCCTAATCTGCTGAAGCAACTCCTCTCGTTCATAGACCCAGGCACGCGAACGGTCTTCATCTCTCAACTCCTCTACTCCTTGGTCAGGGATGGTTGACGGCCCAGCCACAACCAAAGGTGTAGGTCTTGGATACTCATAAGGCATGAGGTAATTGGAAGCTCTCCTCCTAACCTAAGAGGTATAGGGTGCCAAAGCGATACAGTTCATCGGACCCAGCTCCTTCCTTCCCTTCCTATGGATCTTGCGCCAAGCGCGGACCATCTTGCCCTTCAAGCCTTGGGGATCTTTACCCTCCTGGAAGAACACGCCCTCTAACAGAATGTTATTAGGTTTATCCTTTAGGGGGAACCCAAGCTGACGACGTGCCAAAATAGGGTTGTAGTTAATCCCACCACGTGTACCAAGAAGAGGCACATTGGAGAATTCACCACAAGAGTCGATAATCTGCACACCATCATATACACGGTTGTACCAAAAGATATCATCATTAGTGAGAGACATAAGTCTCGTGGACCACGGTAGACATCCTTTGTTCTCTTTGAAGGCAACCGTCTGCGGCAAGTGCGAAATAAACCACTTGTACAACAGAGGCAAACGGCACACAATGGTACCACCACCCTTTGCATTCCTCATATGCAAAGAAAAGTAAGTGTCACCCAACAGAGTCGGAACAAGATTAAGAGTAGAGAAAATCCTAATAGCGTTCATATCCACGAACTTGTCGATGTTGGGGAATAACACTAGCCCATAGATGAGAAGTACAAATATGGCCTCAAAGGCGTCCTCACTCATGGCCTTCCCATACATGGTAGCTTAAGCAATGAGGAACTCAGAAGGGAGACCTTGAATTCCACCCTTGGTAGTCATATGGGCACCAACCAGAGATTCATCTATATGCAACATATCAACTATCTCTTGAGAAGTAGGAACATTCTCTAAGCCACTGAACAACAATTGGTCTAGAATAGGTATACCCACAAGGTAGGCATACTCCTCAAGCGTGGGCAAAAGCTGAAAATCCAGAAATGTGAAGCAACGGTACAAGGGATCATAAAACTGCACCAATACACTCATCAATCCTTCGTCCACTAGAGTAGTCAGAATAGATAAAAGTTTCCCATAACGAGCCTTGAAACCCAAGGGGTCTAATACATAGGATGTCAAATTCCTTAGCTCTTTCAAGTCGGGTTGCCTGAAACTGTACTTCTTTGTATTCCTTATTTGTCTTTCCATGTCTGAAAATTTGCCAATAGACCTCTTAAGTTCCTTGAAAATTTTCTCCTTATTTGATGATATGTATGCAAATGTGTGCATGAATGCATGAATGCAACAATCACACTCAAGGATCAAGTAAAGCACACCAAACAAAGGTCATGGGATGGATCATGTTATCCTTAATATCAATCATCCATTTTGGTGGATTATGGTTTTCACCTTATCAACACCCAAGTTCCATTGATATTAAGGATACAGGAACGGATCAACCATGAATCAAGGGTTTGTTGCAAGTCACGGGCATGGAGTCTCGGTAAAGAACCACCCAAAGGGAGTGTACTAGGGTTAAAACCTGCCAAACATGTTTTACAAGAGGTTCTCGTAGTCATCATCTCATCTTTCGGATATTATCGGAGAAACGACTACTCGTATTCCAAAAATATTCTCAAGAGAGACTCTTATGAGTGTAGTATCGCGTAACAATCGTATCAAATCTTACACTTGAACGACTTTCGCACTACATCCTAAGAATAGGCCAAGATGGGCTTGGTAAACTAAGGTCCTTGGCTTCTAAGGTCCATATTGGAAAGAGTAATGTCTAACCACAACTACTTGTGTGACATTATTGATCCCAACATGACCTCCACCAAGTGAATGGGCTTGCAAGTCAACTTGCTAAGGAATAACTCCACACAAGTCAACAAGACTATGCCATTCTCCTATCCTAAGTGCACTCGAGTTCGGGTATAGAACTCATCTCACAAATATCACCAAGCATACAAGGAATTAATATTCAAGCAATTCAATCATTATATACAATACAGTAATCTCAAATTGCACAAAAATATGTCACAAAGTAATATACAATACAATACAAGGTAGGCAAAACCCACTAGGAAAATTTCCCCAGCAGAGTCGCCACTTTTCTGTAGCGGGGTATTCGTTACCATTAGAGATATTGACTAAATCCAAGGTAAACCATACAAGTTGAGTCGCCACCGCACTTCTATTTATCCAAAGGAATGGTTAGAAAGCGAACAAAAACCTAAAAGTTTTATCGAATAAAAAACTAGTAAAAATGTCAGAGATCTGGGTAAAGGGGTTGGTAATGCAATGGGAAGGTTTTAAGCACCCAAAACATCCTAGGTACTCCTAGGGAGCCCTTTTTATACTTGTTGTAAGGTTGGTATTTTTGTGAAAATTTATTTGTGCAAACATGATTGAAGAGATGAGAAGAGAATATACAAGTTATTTACATTTTTTATTTGGATGGATAAACCCATTGCCTACGTACCATCTTGAAAAAGATTAGGATCAAAACCTCGTAGTTCGGGGTAAAAATCTCAAAATGAGTTGGTGAATTGATTGGTCCAAAAGCCTTAAGGTCTTTTGTTATCCAAGGGAGAAAACTCAACCTAAAACCACAAATCCATCATGTGAGGATAGCTTCAACATGCTAGTGAGGGGTTAACTCTATAATAAGCATGGAAGACTCATTGTCCATCACTAAGGATATAGGTAAGTATTACATCTACCTCAAGGATAACTCAAACATAATAGTTAAAGGTTATGAAAAGTTTTTGATTAAGAAAGTGGCCATTGAAACCACAAAAGTATTTGAATGAGTTTTATTTACCAATGAAAAGTATTTACAAAATATGGTCAAAGTTGACTTAAAGATTCAATTCAAAATGAGTGTTGTGAAAAGAAAGTTTGAAAATCAAAAGCATAATGCTTAGGTTTTTAATGTTGAAAAGAAGTTTTAATGTTTGCACAAAAAGTTTTGGCTTGGGTTAGAGTGGAGGGAAGAAGAAGAATGGCTAAAGTCCTAATCATACAAGAGATGAAGGATAAGAAACAAGACCACAAATGGAGTTCCTCTCTTGAGATCATATTGATGATCCAAGTAGCTCCCATCCTTTGGAATATGCAAGCAAAATAAGTGTAAGCTCAAGCAATCAACATAATCAAACAAGCTCTTAGAAGATCCCCAATGTCTCTTGTATCTTTCACTTTGGATGAACATGGCAATGGTTCTTTAATTTGGCTCACATAGGATTCCCTAACACAAAATCACACACATAAAAAGGTTCCATGAAGTAAATCAAGAATAAACAAGAGTGAGTTTAGAGATTTGGTCTTTCTAATCCATCTTCAACATTAAGGTCCTTTTACTCGAATTTTGCATAGGGAATGTCCTAGAAACTAAGTCCATTTGTCCATTTTTGCATTTTGGTCCACAACAATCACAACAAAACACAAGCACAATATATATACACAATTATATGCTCAAGTGAGCAAAAGGCAAATCGCATTAACATAAACATGTGCTCAAGTGAGCAAAGAGCAAAACAAATGAATAATATGTACAAGAATAGTAAATTGCATAAATGTAAAGAGCAAAACAAATGAATAATATGTACAAGAATAGTAAATTGCATAAATGTAAAGAGCAAAATTTAAATGTTAATGGTTAATGGTTAATGTTAGTGCCCTAAGGAAATTTAGCGCTATGTTAGGCAATCATAATTGGACTTATGTAGAAGTCACAACTATCTGAGGCCGTTCAATAATAATATACGCAACAACACAAGTTAGAGGTCTTGATTAGTGAATCAAACTCCAACAACTTGCCATGCCAAAAAAGAAGATGAGAAATGATCTTGTATTGATTTAGGTTCTTTGCATGATTTAGGAAGCAACATATCCTTAATGCAAAGTCATTCACTTGATCCATGATCAATATGAATTAGATTTGAATCAAGGAAGATTAAACCTCCATGTATCAATGCTAACCACCAATCTTTAACTCATTGATCAAAAAGAAAAAAGAAGAAGAAGAAGAAGAATTAAAGTGCATTAATTGAAATAGAATGAGATAATCAACAAGCATTGACCAAAGATAGAGAAGATCAAGGTCAAAAAATAGAAAACAGAGGCAAAATGAAGATTGGAAGTCAAGAAACAAATAAAATATTTTTGGTATTTTTTAATATTAAAATAAAACTTGAATTAAAATAATAAAGAAAGGTCAAACTTCAAATTCACTTCAAATCAACTTTGAAAAGTCCAAGTGAATTATCCCAAGTTCAACAAGGTCAAACAAAGTTTGGCAAATTTTTTTAGCAGTTTAAGAAGTCAGAAACTATTTTAAATCAATTAAAAATGCAAAAAATAACCTAATTGAACTAAAATCTCAAATAAATCTCAAATCAATTAATAAATTTATGAGAATATTTTTCATAGATCTATCATCATTCAAAGAGGTTGGAAAAATATTTTGGTATTTTTTGAATATCAAAAACTATTTAAATGAATTAAAAATAACTAGAAAAGAGAAAATTACTAAAAATTATCAAATGATAAAATAAAAAATATTAAAAATCATTTTTAGAAAGTAGAAATTAAAAGGACAAAAATGAAATTGGTCTCATATTTTTTGGACCAATAATCAGAGAGATATGAATTTTTAAAAAGAAATGGAATTAAAAGAAATAAAAGAAATAAATTAGAAAAAAGAGAAAAAGCGTGGACCGTCTGATGATCTCTCATTAATTAACGTGGATTATCACATGGCCAAGAAGCGCACGCTCACCATACACGCTAGTCAAATGCAACACATCAAGCCATTAAATAAGTCATAAGGTTGGACGTGTGTGATTGAATCTGGAAAAATGAATGGACGCTCCAGATCAAATCTGGGAACCAGATGGTGGCCAGCGCCACCGTCTTCTCCGGACAATCTCCGGCCAAGTCAAAAATTGCAGAGATGAAAATAGTAACCAAAAGGCACGATTCAGGCATCAATTAAGAGCTGGGGTGATGTACATCACCCTTGTACCACTCAAATCCATTCTAGATCTCTATATTGAGAGAAATCAGAAGTGGAAGATCTGTGGTGTTCATATGAACTTCATGATTTTTGAAAATTGAAAGCATAATAATGTTGCCTTTGATTTAAGCACTATGCAAGTAGATTCGAAGCAAATAACAGTTGAGGTAAACCTTTGATTTGCAAGGGTTTGAGTCACAATTCTTGGATGCTATTGCTTACAGTTGACACTATAGATCAAGGAGAAGAAGGTTTAGGAACTTTAAGATCTGAAAATTGATCAATGAAACCAAAGTTCAGATCTGAAAAATTTGAAGAAAATGAGCTAGTTCCTTTAGTGAGGGTTGTGGTTTCAGTTTAGCAGCAATTGGGGCGCCTTTAGGTTGAGAAAATATGAAGCTATGGCATGGTATTTATAGGCAATGCAATGCTGAATGCATGATCAAAAGCTTGCATGAATGGAAAGGGCCTCCATGCATGGGCCTGTACAGGCGTATGAAGGGCCCAATTCCAACTGGAATTGAAAGCTGATGCATGATGAAAGCAAAATGGACGTGCAGACTGGATGGTAGTAGCTCATGCAAGGCAAATTAAATGATTTTCCAAAATTGCACTATATGGTTCAAGCCTTCGAAAATGTTATGCCAAAAATGGAAACACCATCTCATGAGTAATGGTTGGAAAGCTTATTTCATAAGGATCATTTGTTATGTTGATCAAAACTCCATTTGGGCCTTGGGAATTGATGAAAATTGGACATGAAGTGTAGGGTGCAAAACATGCATATGTGAGATTTTCAAAATTGGCCAAAGTTCAAGCCCTTCTGTCTCAATGATGCAAGCTCCAAATGGCAAAATCTTTAACATCAAAGTTATAGATATTTTTAAGGCAATCAATTTGGACTTATATTTTGCATCATTTGGAGTATTGATGAAGACGTTATGGGCACTTGAAGTAGGACTTTTTCACATTTCAATGCATTTGGTCCAAAGTGACCTATAATGTTTTGCATTATCACATGTATTTCTTTTGAGATTTTGAAATTTTTCTCAACATAACATTTGAAGTAGACATATTAATCTTTCCAATGCATTTGATCTAACCTAAAAATCATGAAAAATGAAGGAGTTATGTCCTTGAGAAGTTGACCCAAAATTAGGGTTTCAGTCAAAATGACCTATAATGTATTGGAATTGATGATGACCTTCCAAGCTTCAAACTTTTTTTTGATGAACATGAAAGTTGTTCATATGGTCTTTAAAAAAAATTTCCTCTTGGGTTCATCTCCATTTGACAAACACATAAAAATTTAGGTCTCAGTGTATTTCGAAATAGTTAGATGAATTGACTGATCAACTTCTCAAGTCCATGCCTCATATCTTGATGAATTAGTGATTGAGGACACTCAATTAAGTTTAAATGTGCATGAGATGATGAGTTAAAGAACTTTCCTTGATTTCATTTAACCATGGGTTGAGGTTGCTTCATGAGCAAGGCACAGCTGATGAATAAATGAATTAGGGTTTCCTTGGGAAACAAGCCTTAAACCCCTTGATTTGCCTTGATCAAAATGATGAATTGAAATACTTGGGAGTCATATTTTATGGATGAGAGCTTTGGGAACCATTTCCATGCTTGCTTTCATCTTCTCTTAGCCATATCAATGCACATATGATCTCCTAGAAGCTTTAGACCTTGTGACTGCTCAAGCTACAAACAAGAGATGTTAGTGACATATTTTTGTGCTTTTGGTTAGTAAATAGATTGAGAAAAGAAATAATATACAATTCAAGCATGCTTGGTGATCTCAAACCAAATCACAAGAGATCCCACCTAAAGGTAAAGGAACCAAGATGCTTATGATCCTTGAGGCAATGCAAATGCAATCTTATAATGCCATGAGGGATCTTAGGGTCAAAATTGGGGTCTTACAACATGCATCTACCATTTACAGCTAGATTGATTTTCAAGTGTACAAACAACATGGCAGAATATGAAGCTTGCATTATGGGGCTTGAAGAGGCCATGAATCTCAGAATCAAGTATTTGGATGTCTTCGGTGATTCAACTTTAGTAGTGAATCAAATCAAAGGAGAATGTGAGACAAATCAACCCAATTTAATACCATATAGAGATTATGCAAGGAGGATTTCAACTTTCTTTACAAATGAAGAGTTTCATCATATCCCTCGAGATGAAAATCGGATGGCAGATGCTCTTGCAACGTTGGCATCAATGATTTTAGTGAAGTATTGGAATGAAATTCCTAATTTGTCTGTGATGCGTCTTGATAGGCCAACTCATGTGTTTATTGTTGAAGAGATCAAAGACGAGAAGCCATGGTATTACGACATCAAATGTTTCCTCCAAAGTCAGATTTACCCGCCTGGGGCATCTTTGAAAGATAAGAAGACTTTGAGAAGATTAGCCGACAATTTCTACTTGAATGATGATGTACTGTACAAGAGAAACTTTGACATGGTTTTGCTCAGATGCGTGGATAGACACGAAGCAGACTTGTTAATGACCGAAGTGCATGAAGGTTCCTTTGGTACTCATTCCAATGGACATGCAATGGCGAAGAAGATGTTGCGAGCAGGTTAATAGTGGTTGACAATGGAATCTAACTGTTGCAAATTTGTGAAGAAATGCCACAAGTGTCAAATTTATGCTGATAAGATTCATGTTCCTCCGACACTATTGAGTGTTATTTCTTCTTCATGGCCCTTCTCCATGTGGGGAATTGATATGATTGGGATGATTGAGCCCAAAGCTTCGAATGGACATCATTTCATTTTGGTGGCAGTCGACTACTTCACAAAATGGGTTGAAGCAGAATCGTATGCAAATGTAACCAAGCAAGTTGTTGTAAGGTTTATCAAGAATCAGATCATATGTCGTTACGGTGTGCCAAGCAACATCATTACTGATAATGGATCGAACTTGAATAATAATATGGTGGAAGCTCTTTGCAAAGACTTCAAGATTGCACATCATAATTCTTCTCCCTATAGATCCAAGATGAACAGGGTTGTTGAGGCTGCTAATAAGAACATCAAGAAGATTCTTCAGAAGATGGTTGTCACATATAAGGATTGGCATGAGATGCTCCCATTTGCTTTGCATGGGTATCGTACATCCGTCTGCACTTCAACAGGGGCAACCCCTTTCTCTCTCGTGTATGGTATGGAAGCAGTGCTCCCCGTAGAGGTTGAGATTCCTTCGTTACGTGTGCTAATGGAAGCCAAGTTGACTGAAGCTAAATGGTGCCAGACCAGGTTTGACCAGTTGAATTTGATAGAAGAGAAGAGATTAACTGCCATGTGTCATGGTCAGTTATATCAGCAGAGGATGAAGAAAGCTTTTGATAAGAAGGTCAAACCTCGAGTGTTCAGAGAAGGTGACCTTGTGCTCAAGAAGATTTTGACATTTAAGCTAGATTCCAGAGGAAAATGGACTCCCAATTATGAAGGCCCATATGTTGTTAAGAGAGCCTTTTCAGGTGGTGCATTGATTCTTACAACTATGGATGGTGAAGAGTTCACTCGACCTGTGAACGCAGATGCAGTCAAGAAATAATTCGCCTAAAAAAAAGAACAGCTCGCAAAGTTGAAAACCCGAAAGGGAGGCTTAGGCAAAAAAATGAGTGTCTCGGTGGATTGAAAACCCGAAAGGGCGATCCAAGCAAAAATTAGAGACATAAAAACAGAAAATAATTTCCCGATAAGTTGAGTACCCCACCTTGGGGCAACTTATGCAAAAATTAGGGATTATGGCAAGTAACTACATTCCGCTGATCTTCAGTGATTTTGAAGACTTGTTTGAGCACAAGGGTTGACATTAGTTCATCTCCAGCAGCGGTCAAGAGCACAGTGGATGTCAAGAGATGGTAGAAGGATTGAGGATCATTTATATTCAATGTAAACCTTTTCCATGTAAATTACCATTTTCAACTTTGTAAATATCTATGGAGTCTTGTCATTTACAGACTACCATCCTATCAAATAAAGTTGGACTTTTATCCAATTGTTTCTACTCTTATTTATTTCAGCCAATAGTTTTTAATTTTATTATGATCATTTTGAAATTAAAATATTTTAAATCAAAATCAAACTTTTTTAAATATATAAGCAAGAACTTTTCCAAAGCAAGTAACAGTCATATCAACATCATTTTAGTGAAAGGCAAGTTCTTAAATGCAAAGCATCTGAGGTTTCCCAAGCAGTTAACTCTTCGGGTATCCCTAGACGTTTGTGTTGATTCAGACCCTTGGCGGGATGTTTGATCCCCAGTGGAGTTTCTTTCTTTGTCCCCAGCTGAGTTAGTTGCGGCGTGTCCTTGTCCCCGTCAGAGTTTCGGCCTTCCCAACGGAGTCCGTGTTTCCTCAACAAATAGATGGTCATCAAAGATGATTGAGCTTTCCCCAATAGGGTTGTCTCCCATTTTTTATGGTGTTGACCTAAAATTCCTTACAGTTTGGATGATTTATCCTCGGCAGATCTCCTTCCCCAGCCCGAGTTGCGCCTTTGGGATGTTGATCTCTCTGTTCTGCAGCAGTTTGTCTCCATGATTTGTGGATTGACCGAGGATTGTACTGATGGTTCAATTTCTTTGCGACACCTTTGTATCTTTCGTGATCGTTTTGTCAGCATAATCACCATATATACATATACATATACATATACATATACATTCATATAAAGTCATGTTTTGCATATCTTGCATCTTCATATTTGATTTGAGATTCTCATTCTCTGTTATGGCGGTACTTTATCCCCATACCAAATCTGGCGTCTGTCCTCTTTCAAATGTAGAGTGTCAGCCCCTGAGCAGAAAAGCCTTTAACCTTTCTTTGTTTCCCCACTGAGTTTATTTCCTCGTGGATGATTGTTATTTCAGTTTCCTCTCCAGCAAAATTTTCTTGATGGAATTACTCCCCTTGAGTTATGTCCTCATTGGGTTGAGTCTTGATTGACCGTTTTCTCTCTAGCTCTTACCTAGATAGATATTTTGGTCCTCTAAGAGTCTATTACCCAGTAACTGGTAATATTCTTCTTATTTTGCAGTTATTACTTCTTGCCCGAAACCCGACAAAAGTACCCCTTTTTCTCCCCATTAGAGTCCCCTGGAAGTATCCTTGATATGTTCATCCTAACCGATGACAGATATCTTTCTGTTCCCCGCGAGAGTCTATCCTTGATATGTTCACTTTAACCAGTGACAAATATTCTCTTCTTTTGTATTCTACCCAGTAAAAAGGTAGTTGTAATCCCTATTTTGGTTCTTTAGAGAGTTAATCCTTGATATGTTCATCTTAATTGATGACGGGTTTTCTTCTCCTTGTTGGTATTCTACATGTAGTGGGGTATTCGTTACCATTAGAGATATTGACTAAATCCAAGGTAAACCATACAAGTCGAGTCTCCGCCACACTTCTATTTATCCAAAGGAATGGTTAGAAAGCGAACAAAAACCTAAAAGTTTTATCGAATCAAAAACTAGTAAAAATGTCAGAGATCGGGGTAAGGGGGTTGGTTATGCAATGGGAAGGTTTTAAGCACCCAAAACATCCTAGGTACTCCTAGGGAGCCCTTTTCACATTTGTTGTAAGGTTGGTATTTTGTGAAAATTTGTTTGTGCAAACATGATTGAAGAGATGAGAAGAGAATATACAAGTTATTTACATTTTGTGTTTGGATGGATAAACCCATTGCCTACGTACCATCTTAAAAAAGATTAGGATCAAAACCTCGTAGTTCGGGGTAAAAATCTCAAAATGAGTTGGTGAATTGATTGGTCCAAAAGCCTTAAGGTCTTTTGTTATTCAAGAGAGAAAACTCAACCTAAAACCACAAATCCACCATGTGAGGATAAATTCAACATGCTAGTGAGGGGTTAACCCTATAATAAGCATGGAAGACTCATTGTCCATCACTAAGGATATAGGTGAGTATTACATCTACCTCAAGGATAACTCAAACCTAATAGCTAAAGGTTATGAAAATTTTTTGATTAAGGAAGTGGCCATTGAAACCATAAAAGCATTTGAATGAGTTATATTTACCAATGAAAAGTATGTACGAAATATGGTCAAAGTTGGTTTAAAAGTTCAATTCAAAATGAGTGTTGTGAAAAGAAAGTTTGAAAATCAAAAGCATAAGGCTTAGGTTTCTAATGTTTGAAAAGAAGTGTTAAATGTTTGCACAAAAGTTTTGGCTTGGGTTAGAGTGGAGAGAAGAAGAAGAATGGCTAAAGTCCTAATCATACAAGAGATAAGGGATAAGAAACAAGACCACAAATGGAGTTCCTCTCTTGATATCATATTGATGATCCAAGTAGCTCCCATCCTTTGGAATATGCAAGCGAAATAATAATAAGCTCAAGCAATCAACATAATCAAACAAGCTTCTCAGAAGATCCTCAATGTATCTTGTGTCTTTCAGGTTATGGACATTCACCCATCATATCAATGGTTCTTCAATTTGAGCTCTCATAGGATTCCCTAGCACAAGAGCACACACATCAAAAAGTTTTATGAAGCAAATCAAGAATGGACAAGAGTGAGTTTAGAGGTTTGGTCCTTCTAATCCATCTTCACCATTTAAAGTCCTTTTACTCAAATTTGCATAGGGAAAGTCCTAGAAACTAAGTCTATTTGTCCATTTCTTTGCATTTGGTCTACAACAATCAAAACAAAACACAAGCACAATAATATATACAATTAGGTGCTCAAGTGAGCAAAAGGCAAATTGCATTAACATAAACATGTGCTCAAATGAGCAAAGGAAAAAGCAAATGAATAATATGTACAAGAATAGTAAGTTGCATAAATGTAAAGAGCAAGAAGTAAATGTTAATGGTTAATGGTTAGTGTTAGTAGTTAGTGTGCCATAAGGCAAATTTAGCGCTATGTTAAGCAATCGTAATTGGACTTATGTAGAAGTCGCAACTATCTGAGGTCGGTCAATAATAATGTAGGCAACAACACAAGTTAGAGGTCTTGATTAGTGAATCAAACTCCAACAACTTGCCATGCCAAAAAGAAGATGAGAAATGATCTTGTATTGGTTTAAGTCCTTTGCATGATTTAGAAAGCAATTTATCCTTAATGCAAAGCCATTCACTTGATCAATTGATCAATATGAATTAGATTTTAATCAAGGAAGATTAAACCTCCCTAATCAATGCTAACCATCAACCTTTAACTCATTGATCAAAAAAGAAAAAAAGAAAAAAAGGAGACGAAGAAGAAAGAAATGAAGAAATAAAGTGCATTAAATTAAATGGAATGAGATGATCCACAAGCTATGACCAAAGATAAAGAAGATCAAGGTCAAACAATAGCAAACAGAAGCAAAATGAATATTAGAAGTCAAGAAATAAACAAAATATTTTTGGCATTTTTAATATTTAAAATAAAACTTGAATTAAAATATTAAAGAAAGGTCAAACTTCAAATTCACTTCAAATCAACTTTTAAAAGTCCAAGTGAATTATCCCAAGTTCAACAAGATCAAACAAAGTTTGACAAAAAATTTCAGCATTTTTAGAAGTCAGAAACTATTTTAAATCAATTAAAAATGCATAAAAATAACCTAATTGAATTAAAATCTCAAATAAATCTCAAATCAATTAATAAATTGATGAGAATATTTTTCATTGATCTATCATCATTCAAAGAGGTTGAGAAAACATTTTTGTATTTTTTGAATATCAAATACTATTTAAAATGAATTAAAAATAAACAGAAAAGAGAAAATTACTAAAAAATAGCAAATGAAATAATAAAAAATATTAAAAATCATTTTTAGAAACTAGAAATTAAAAGAGAAATAATGCAATTGGTCCCATAATTTTTGGACCAATAATGAAAGAGATATGGATTTTAGAAAATGAAATGGAATTAAAAAATAAAATAAAAATAAAAATCAGAATTAAAATAAATGGAAAAGCGTGAGCCCTTGGATCTGAGCTCATTAATTGAGCTGGCAGATCCAAGCATCCACAAGCACGCGCCCAACGTGTTCCAAGGTCAATGCAACCACACGCTGTATTAAAAAAAGTCATAAGAATGTGTGGAGGAGATTAGATCTAGAAACTGAGATGGACGACTCATATCCAATCTGGAGACCAGACGGTGGCCAGCGCCACCGTGTTCTCCGGCTAGCTCCGACGAAGGCCAAACATTGCAGGGATTCAAATGTGCATCAAAACGCACGATCTAGGTACTGTTCGAAAGGTGAAGTGATGTACATCACTCCTATGCCACTCAATTCCACTCTAGATCCCTATTAAGAGAGAAATCAGAGATGGAACTTTGGTAGTGTTCAACTGAACTTGCTTGATTTCAACAATTAAGAACACAATGATGATGCCTCTATGTAGAGGACTTCAGACAACACAAAATCAAGGCAAATGGAGCAATGTATGAGGAGATTCGAAGCAAAATGCAGTTGAACAAAACCGTTGGATTGTGAAGAAATGAGTCACGATCTTTGATTCCTTTTGCAAACAGAAGCTTCAATGGATCAAGGTGAAGAGGTCTAGGAACTTTAGATCTTAAGAAAACAGTCAAGGAAACTGAATTCTAGATCTAAAATTTTTAGAGAAATATGATGTTTGTTCCTTTGGTATGGGTGGGGATTCAATTCAGCAAGGATTTAGGCGCCATTAGGTTGAAGAATGAGAGCTCACATGCCATGTATTTATAGCCAAAGCCATCTGAAAGTGCATGAACAAAGTGTGCATGGGAGAAGAGGGTCTCCATGCATGGGCCTGTACAGGCGCATAGAGGGCCCAATTCTGATTGGAATTGATTGCTATACATCACCAAATGAGAAATGGACATGCAGATTGAATGTTAACAGCTCATGCAATGTGTTTGAAATGAATTTCCAAAAATGCACCTAATTCTTCATGTCTTCGAAAATGATGCTTCCAAACTCCAAATGAAATCTTATGAGTAATGGTTAGAAAGCTTGTTGCATAAGGAACAAATGCTATGTTGATCAAAACTCCAATTGGGCCTTGGAAATTAATGAAATTTGAGCTTGAAGTGTGGGGTGCAAAACATGCATATGTGAAGTTTCCAAATTTGGCCAATGTTAAAGCCCCTCTGTCTCAATGATGCAAGCTCCAAATGATAAAATCTTCAACATTAAAGTTGTAAATCCTTTCAAGGAAATCAATTTAGACTTAAATTTTGCATCATTTGGATTTTGGATGAAGACGTTATGGACACTTGAAGTTGGACTTTTTCACATTTCAATGCATTTGGTCCAAAGTGACCTATAATGTTTTGCATTATCACATGTATTTCTTTTGCGATTTTGCAATTTTGCAATTTTTATAAATATAACATTTGAAGTAGACACAATAATATTTCCAATTCATTAAGTCTCATCCCAAAATCATGAAAAATGAATGAGTTATGTTCTTGGGAAGTTAACCCAATATTAGGGTTTCAGTCAAAATGACCTTTAATGTCTTGGAATGGATGATGACCTTCCAAGCTTCAAATAAAATTTTGATGAACTTGAAAGTTTTTCATATTATCCTTAAGAACATGTTTTCGCTTGGGGTCATCTTCATTTGACCAACACATAAAACGTTAGGTCTCAGTGTATTTCAAAATAGTCAGATGAATTGATTGATCAACTTCTCAAGTCCACAACTCATGTCTTGATGAATTTATGATTGAGGGCACTCAAATAAGTTCAAATATGCATGTAATTATGAATTAAAGAACTTCCCTTGATTGTATTTGATCATAGGCTGAGGTTGCTTCATGAACAAGGCATAGTTGATGATCAGATGAATTAGGGTTTCCTTGGGAAATAAGCCTCAAACCCCTTGACTTGCTTTGATCAAAATGATGAATTGAGATACTTGGGAGGCATATTTGATGGATGAGAGCTTTGGGAACCATTACCATGCTTTCTTTCATCTTCTCTTGACCATATCATTGAAGGAGAATTGCCATCTAAGGCGCAACGGAATTTAAAAATTTCTCCATTTAGTGATCCTTACGAATGGGCATGATCAGTGATAGAATCGTTACCTCTTGTGGCGATTCAAACCTTTGATGAAGATCTCTTGTAACGATCAAAACCTTGGATACAAATCCACGGGGCGATCACGAACGTTGAACGATGACAACGTCTCTACTCAGTCCACACGAACGGATTCCTTCAATCGCAGTGCTAGCTGTTATGAATGAAGGCTTTGAGTGAGAGAAAGAGAGATACGAAATTCCAACTCTTTAGTTGTGTTGTATTCCCATACAATGCTTCTTCACAAGAGTTCTATTTATAGAACCACTTGTGTGGGCTTCAAGCCAAAAAGCCCACATAAGTGTATTTTGGCCCATATCTCATAATATGCCAAAATCACTTAAGTATTTGGTACCTTACCATACTTCGTATTCTACTTAAGTGCACCGTACCTTACGATGTTCCTTAGTTACTCTATCTCTCATCAATCCGTCCTTTGTGTGTGACCCTATAGGTTTTCGCGGTGTTGGCAATTATATTAAATCACATATTTAACATAATAAACAGTGAGCGGTATCTAGCAACACATCACTGCTACCCAAGACACGAAAATGTCATGTGATCTGACAAAACCTCCTGTGATAATGATCATGTGTATAATTACCCCTTTGCCCTTATGTCTATATTGAACACAAGGTATAGACCGTGTCATCCTTGTCCAGTTCAATATTGGGCCCATAGACATTTATCCTGTTACGCAGGATGGGCAAATTCCATCTAGGACACTCATGTCCCTCATCATGCTTTATGGAGTACCCATCAACTGTCTTTATGGTTATCTAGTTACGGACAACGTTGGATCAGCAATAAAGCACTCGACTCTACATCTAGGATCCATAGTGGTTTCAGGTCGAAGAGTGGTATACACCATTATCACCATGAGAATAACTTATGACACTTTGCATAACTTTCTATATAGTATTCTCATAGCGGGTCAATCCGGTATAAATATTACTCTTAATATTCATACCTATGTTTAAGACTTGATAACTCTTTATCCATGATCCATGAGATGTGATCATCAGTCTACAAACATAATAGTCTTAATGCTTTAATGATATCCCACTTCACACTAAAGCTCGACTACGGATACTTTAAGAATAATGTCCTTATGTTTAATGTGCTCTCGTGATTAAGTCACACTTAATACATTAAATGGACTATCTATTCCAGGGACTTTATTAATCAACCATAATAAAGAAAAAGCCATTTTATTAATTAATAAATAATTCGATACAAGTACCAAAAGTATTGGCCTCTAGGGATTACACCAACAATCATTGCACAAAGGATTTCCTAGAATCTTTGGATCTTGTGACTGCTCAAGCTACAAACAAGGGATGTTAGTAACATATTTTTGTGCTTTTGAGTTAGGAAATGAAATGGGAAAAGCAATAATATACAATTCAAGCATGCTTGGTGATCTCAAACCACTCACAAGAGAGGTCCCACCCAAAGGGAAGGAGTCAAGATGCTTATGATCCTTGAGGCTATGCAAATGCCATGTTATGATGCCATGAGGGATCTTAGGGCCAAAATTAGGGTCTTACAGATGCCCCTATTTAAGGTCATTCTAGCCGGAGAAGTGAAGGTTAAAATCTTCGTCTCGACGAGATAGAATGGGCTTAAATAATAACAAAGAGACGAATTTTGGTCCCTAAGAAACCTCATGATGCAAATGTATGTATGCAAAAGGGGAATACTCTGTGGAGATATGTGTCCACAAAGAAAAAAGAAGTCTGGAGAAACTGACAATCCATATGAGTAATTCACTCCATAGGACAGAGACTCTAGGACTTTAACGGGGATAGAAAAGGGATAAATTGCGCGAGCAGGTCACGACTTAGAACTTGCTGAGACACGAGAGGGATTCCATGAAAATAAATCAACGGAAGGACTCGAGCTAACTCAAAGATGCATGTATTGGGGAATATACCAATACAACAAAAATTATCCACAGAGGATACTTCGGATGAAAATCCAGACTCAGACGGGAAAATCCACTAATGGACTTCGCTGGGGAAAGTCCAGGATGAGGTATTACCTGTTACTGGGTAATAAGCTCAAAGAGACATGTGATCGAAACACCGGTATGAGGGTGGAAGGACAACATGCTCGGGGAGAATGAATATATAAGACCGGTATAAGGGTGAGAGATATCAAACATCCAAAATCATCTGAGGAAAACCTAAAAAGGTATATTCAACTCAGGGAAATCTGACTCCACCGGGGATAAAAGTCATAATAGGGAGCAGAAAGGAAGGAACACTAGGGATACCGGTTACTGGGCATATAATAGGTGACCAACCAAGGCGTGAATTGGGGAATATTTCCAAGACACTCATCGTCCAAAAGAGGGCTAAAAAGCAAACTCGATTACAGGACGGGCATTCGATTCCACAAAAAGGGATACGAATCTTACTCGACCGGGGAAGAACAAAAGACTTCAACCAAAGAGCGCATGAGATATTTTATTTATTACCGTCAGAACGTAGATAACATACTCGCATGGAAGATTATCCACAACCAGTTACTGGGTTAATAAAGGATAAATCGACCGAAAAGAAAAGGGGCATCAGGATACCAAAAACCCGGTATAAAATGATGACCAAATCCAAGGGAGAAACAATCATTACCGACAAAAGGCAAATGAAAGATGACCCGCTGGGGATGCACTAACAAAGGCGGCGATCCAAGAGACATATCACCGGTTACCGGGAGATATGCTCAGAAGGTGAAGGAATATCAAGACCGAATATTGGATAAAGATAAACGTCAAGGAGGGGATTACATCTACCAGATACTGGGTAGAAAACCCCAGAAGAGTAACCGTCATCGGTTAGGATGAACAAAAAGGTTAACTCTGCAAGGGGACAAAATAGGATTTATAACTTCCGGTATGAGGGTAGAAAACCACATATTCCGCCGGGGACAAGATGGATAATTACTAGTTACTGAGTGTCGCAACCTGCGAAAAAAAAAAACAATCGGCGAAAAAAGAAAAATGACAGAAGAGTCGCCACCGTGCATTATTTATCCCAAAGGAGGGAAAGGAAACGCTCGAATTAAACCTGGAGAAAAGGAAAGGAAAAGACAAGGTCTCGCAACCAAATCTTGGGTTCGGGAGTCGATTATGCGAAGGGAAGGTATTAGCACCCCTACGCATCCGTAGTACTCTACGGGATCCACTCTTGTTGTTCTCTTCTAAAGGGTGTGTGTTTATCTAATGTACTAATTACTAAAAGAAAGTCAAAAGAAAATGACTCGCACGGATGTCGCATCCACTGCATACGTATCTCATCTGAGCATGAGAATCAGAGTGTTTGTAGCTCGGCTACCTATGGGTTAAAGAGATGTGTGCTCGCTAAGACGTCGCGTCTTATGCCTACGTATCTCATCTGGAATGAGAATCATAGCAAAACGTAGTTCAGCTAACTACGGGAACAAAAGGTCTCGATTGCAACTAGGGCAAGAGAAAGGGAAGGTCTCGATCGCAACGAGGGCGAGAGAAAAGGGAAGGTCTCGATCGCAACGAAGGCGAGAGAAAAGGGAAGGTCTCGATCACAACGAGGGCGAGAGAAAAGAATCGCAACGAGGGCGAAAGCAAACAAGGATTAGTTGTTAGTTGTCAGTCAAACTCGGCAAGACATCGCATCTTGTGCCTACGTATCTCATATGAACATGAGAATCAGAGTTGCCGTAGTTCGGCTAACTACGGGAACAAGGGTCTCGATTGCAACTAGGGCAAGAGAAAGGGAAGGTCTTGATTGCAACGAGGGCGAGAGAAAAGAATCGCAACAAGGGCGAAAGCAAACAAGGATTAGTTGTTAGTTGTTAGTCAAACTCGGCAAGACATCGCGTCTCGTGCCTACGTATCTCATCTGAACATGAGAATCAGAGTTGTCGTAGTTCGGCTACACAGGGATTTCCATCTGAACATGGACCTACAAAGGAAGACACCAAATGTGTCAAAGGAAGGTGGGCAATGTGTTCACGTCCTAGCAGCAGGTGTCGCAGCTCGCTGAATCGAGTCTTAGGCAGTTACCTCTTTGCAATAGGACGGTCTGACATGCCATAGGATCAGAGACGCACGGAAGGTCTAAGAAATGAGGAAGCTCTGCCCTAGAGTTATCATGCAATGAGGGCCTATATGTTAGGATTTACAAATGGGAAAATCTATCTAATGTTAGCATGCAAAGAATGAGGGAATTCTACCTATGTTATCATCAAAAGAATAAGGGAATTCTACCTATGTTATCATACAAAAGAATAAGGGAGTTCTACCTATGTTATCATATAAAAGAATAAGGGAATACTACCTATGTTATCATACAAAGGGTTCTACCTAATGGGTGCTACCTAAATGGAACAAGAATCAACGAATGGAGCAAGGATAAGAACCAGGGATAAGGGTAGATGGCGATGCATGAAGCAATCGACTTACAGGTGGTAGATGGCGATGCCTGAAGCAATCGACTTACAAGAGAAATGACGATGCATGAAGCAATCGACTTACAAAAGAATGGATGAATATGTGCTGGTTCTGTTAAGTTTTAAAAATGATTACTCGACGTTGGATCGAGGTTTTGATCTTGTTTTGAAATTGTTATCGGATGTTCGTTTTATTTCTTGTATTAACAAATGAATAAAGAATGAAATAATGAACATTATACAATTCAAGGGAGAGGGTACATTTGTTATGAACGGGGTTTGTTCATGGTAATCAATCAAATAAGAATAAATGCCTCATACATCATACAAGTAGGCCACAGTTATCAAACAATTAAGATATATAAACAAGTATATGATCAAGTCAAATAATCAAAGAATGAAATAATGAAGAATTAGATAATGCATGAGAAGTATATACATGTTAAGCAATCAAACAATAGAAGCATGGATGAAAGAAACAAGTATAAAAAATATCAGATGAATCAGACAGATGAAACTATGCACACAAAAGATCACTGAATAATTTAATCGGGAAATGATGCAAGGATCAAATAAAATCAAGATGAAAGGCCTCTAATACATGGCACATGAGATGAACAAGGGAGGATCAAAAGATCTCTTCAATTGCCCTAAGCAATCCCTAAGTCAAACATCAATCATGGAAAAGTCAACTGAAAAGTCAAGTCAACTTGAAAAATACCAAATAAATAGTAAATTAATCAAGAAAATTATGAAAAATTAAACTAAGTATGGTGGGGTCAGGACATCATCATCCCCCAAAAAGATTTTAAAGATAATGTGAATTAGTGTATAAATTAATTGAAATAAAACAGAAGTCACATGAAAAGTCAACCAAGCAAACTAGGTCAAAAATAAATCCAAAATAAATTGAAAATGAGAAATAAAATCCCAAGAAAAGGTCAGTTTGACCATGAGGCATTGGTCAACCCTCATCCCAAAAATCAAAAGTTAAAAATAATTCTAAGTCATGAAAATAAAATAAATGAAAAATTGTGTATTAAAATGAACCATTTGAAATAAATAATTGAAATAAAATATTAACATTAAATAAAATATGAAAATAAAAATTAAATAAATTAAATAAAACATTAAGGAAAGTAAAAAATATTTTTTGGTATTTTTATGAATAAATAAAATATTTTATTAATTAAAAAGAAAATTAGAAAATAAAATAAGAATTAAAAAAATGAAAAATAAAAAGAATGGATTGTGATGGTTATGGGCCAGACGGGTGGTGTCAATAGCAGTGGAGCGCCAAGCCCAAGTCCAAGATGAAGCTCAGCGTGACAGCCAAATAAAATATGCATTTAAAAAATTAATGTAACACCATAATCAATTAGTCATGGTACATTTAAGTCATATGGGACAAAATAGGGAATGGATGGACGCGATTAGAAGCCATGCTCGTAATCAGACGGTCACGAGCGTGACACGTCGTCGTCCATTCCATGCAAACCCTAAACTCATGCAAAAATGCAGAAAAAAACGCAAAAATGCAACACATTCTCTCCAACTTCCACACGACATATCTCATGCTATGGTTCACGAAATGGCAAGATGTAAAAATCAAAGTTCAAGTACGAAGTGAGAGGAACATCATGGTATCTTGTTTCATTGAAAATAATGACTTAAACATGGTGGAAAGTGAACAACAAGGGGGAGCTCATGCACACGGATTCAACCGAAAATGATGTCACAAACTTAAAGTTAAAAGCAATGCCTCATGTTGAGGGCTTTGTAAGCATGCATATCATATTATTTACATGGAAAGTAAGCATGGAACAAGCATGGCATAAATGAAAAATGACATGAAACAAGCATGGTAGGAATGACAAATAGTTGCGAACAAGCATGAAATGAAATGAACAAAGCCATGGAAGAGAGTGAGTAAAGGTTTACCTAGTGGATGTAAGGTCCACTGCCCCTTGAAGATGGAGAAAAGGAGGAGAAAGATGCTACTTTGTGCTTTGAGAAATTTTAGAACTTGTGAAAATGGAAAGGAATGAGAAATATTTTGCTTTCTTTGCTATGAACTTTTGCAGCCACCACTTTTCAGATTAGGGTTTAGAAGCTTTAAGTATGTAGGGTTTGAAATGTTTAATGGGCTTGAAATATTTGTTTGGATTCATGAACAATATGTGTGAAAATGAGGTGTGAAAAGAAATGGCTAAATGTGGCAAAACTTAAGTGAGTGAACATAAAGCAAATGGCCAAATGAGGTAAAAACTGTGTTGGTTGGTTTTGTGGTCTGATTTGGTTTGGCTTGTGCAGCACAAAAATAGTCCAACAGGGTGACTTTAAGACCTTGTATCTTGATGAGTATGTAACCAAATGGCAAGGCAATGCAAACAGTAGAAAGAGGGCATGGAAATTAACATTTTTCATGTTGAACACAAATTGAAATGGTGAGTGGAAAGAGGTAAAAAAATGGCCATAAAGTGCAGGTCCCACAACTGCAGAATCGTTGGGCCAGTTTGGCCTAAATGTTGTCAAAAAAATTCAGTCTATGATACCAACTTTAGATGAGTGTATCTGTCAAACCAATGGTCCAAATGGGATGATTCCAAAAGGATGTGAAAGAAGACATATCAAGGTACAACTGTCATGAAGAAAGTATTTTCAAAAGATGCCTTGACGTACAAGAAATCTGGCCCATAAGTCTTGACAAATCTTGAAGATTTTGGACTTAGAAAATTTTCTAAGTGTCCTAAAATAATGTCTTACTTTGACCAAGCATAACTTTCTCATTTTTAATCCAAATGAAACAAACTTTATATCTCTAGAAAGCTTAGAACAAGAGGAACAACTTTCATGTTGGAGAAATGTTCAAATGGAGCTTGCATATTGAGGGAAAATGGGCTCAAAGTGGGTGCAAAAACCATAAAAACATGCCCTAAATGGAGAGTCAACTATTTCCAAATTTAGTAACTTTTCAAACTCCTGATTAAATGGTGAATCCATGATCCAACCTTGATCAAATTTCACATGTACGCTCCCTTAGGCATGAATTTTGAGATTCCACTTTCAAAATGTCAGGAGTTGACTTTTCTGGCCCCACAGTTGACTTTTCCCAAACTGTTTGATTCCTGATTCCATTGATGAATTGAAGCACCTCTGGCTCAAATAAAGAGCTAATTTTTTGCATGTAGAACCTTGTGGACATATGGAGGGCCATGGAAATGAGTTTCTCCCAAGGAATCAGAAATAAACCGATTTTATACCAAACCCTAGTTTTAGGGCAAAAATGATCAGGAATTGATTGCACTGATTGCCAATGGATCTTTTTGAGATAAATGTGAGTCTTCCTAGACCAAGATGCCTCTCCAATAATGACATGGATAAGCTCCTTCACTTCCAACTAAACATTGCATGTTGCAGATAGCCATGAAACCCTAATTTCTGATTAAGTGCAGATGCACACTCTGAGAGCTCTAAATCTTCCACTGATGAACTGAGAACCATAATAAGACACTTGGACCCTCTTGAGACCCTTGAGACTTATATACTTGTAGAATGAGGTCCAAATCTCAACTTTGCTTTGTGTGGGCTCCTTCTGTTAAGGAGTGATCAATCAAACCCTAATTTCCCAAGTCACTGATGCAGTATGCAATGAGTATGACCTAGTATGATGCTAATGGAATGTGAAGAACAATCCCATGCTTCCAAGAAAAAATGAAAGGGTAAATTTGGGGTATTACAGGTTTCCCCTATTCAATCGACTGGAGACCCGAAAGGAAGATAGCAACGGCTTTCGCACTTTCGAGGTATCAAGGGATTGAATACAATAAAAACCCGGAAATCTACACTGAAGTGAAGTGAAGTAACAATGCCTGTCAGAATCGGCAAAAAGGTAGTCTTGAACAAGAATCCGTCTGGTACGGTGAGAATCGGTCTGAGCACCAAAAAAGGATGGTAGTCTGAATACCAAACTAAATGGTAACATAGAGATAACCATGGCCTGAATGCCGCTCATCAGTCTAAACACTGGAAATGACTTCGATCTTAGCATCGAAAGAAATGAGATTATTAACATCGGTCTGAATACCGGGAAATTGGCCTGAATGCCACTTTGGTCTGAATACCGGAAAATTAGCCTGAACGCCACTTCGGTTTGAATACCGGAAATACTGGCCTGAATTCCACTTCGGTCTGAATACCGGAAATTGGTCTGAATGCCACTTCGGTCCGAATACCGGAAAATTGGCATGAATGCCACAAGTTGCGTCGACCTGAATGTCGGAAACTTCTTCGATCTGAATATCGGAAAACTGACCTGAATTCCACTTCGGTCTGAATACCAGAAAACTGGCCTGAATGCCACAAGTTGCATCAACCTAAACGTCGGAAACTTCTTCGATCTGAACATCGGAAAATTGGCCTGAATGCCACTTCGGTCTGGATACCGGAAACTGGCCTGAATGCCATAAGTTGCGTCGACCTGAACGTCGGAAACTTCTTCGATCAAAATATCGGAAAATTGTCCTGAATGCCACTTCGGTCTGAATACCGGGAACTTTCATACGTGTCAGTATCGGCAGAAATAGGGAAAATGATAATTGAGGCGGCACATTGGCCAACAACCTATGCTGGGGATAATAAGTCATGAATAACCTTCAGTCTGAGTACTGGAAACAAGCTTCTGGTTTATCACTTGGGATACCGAGAATGTTTTATGCTTTACATGCGTATGTTTGAATTTTTCAATGGCGCAATGCTCCATGAAAATGGAAATGCTACGCGATTTGGGAGGATGCAATGCAATATTATTCTACATGCAGGGATGCGAAATGCTGGGGAGAATGCTAAGTCGAGGCAAGAAAATCTACTGGGGAATGAACACAATATTCTGGACCCAGGCACTGTTATTGGAGATGCACATCACTCTGAACACTGTGGGGAAATGACCGGCCACATAATACCGAGACTCTGACTGGGGAGAGAATGGCACTGAAAGCTTGCTGCTGAGGAAAGCGACCGCGGTTCTGGCAACCATAATCTGCGAGAGAGACGACTCAGCAGGGGAAGCGAGCACCGATATGGTACCAAGATTCTACTTCAAGGAAAGAGGCCATGGATCTAGCGTCGAGATCATCGATCTAGCATCGAACTCTGAGGAGCAGCTGTTTCTGCTGGGAAGATACAGTCTGGCACTGTCAACTCCGCTAGGGATATACAGTCTGACACTGTCAACTCTACTGGGGAGTGGATAGTCTGAAACACATGCTTGGCGAAGTACGGTAGTGAGAAGCTTTTGGGGATTGAAGAATCCAATGCTTGAACCAGCTCTGCAGGGATAACATACCAAGTACCAACTGTTGAAGCAAAACGATCGCGATCATCTGCTGGGAACCTTGAGGAAATGCCCCGAGTGTACCTGTTCTAAATAGACGATCCAAGGCACTTAAAATTTACAGCAACTTTAAATGTTTGTTGAGCATGTACCTGTAAAGCTCTTATGTTTCATGATGCAATGTTTATCAAAAATTCGGACGTCATTTTTGCAAACAAAACAGTAAAATGAAAATGAAAACAGAGATATACTGAATAACATGATTTCTTTGATTGAATGGCCTCTGAATAGGCATTTACATCAGGAAGCAATCCCTGGAAAGAGGTAATCGCACAAAAGATAAAAACAGAAATTAATCTAATGGCAATGTGAAATGGATTTCTATCGGGTTCCAATTCTGCTATGACTCGCTCATCTTTAAGATCCTCCAGATGATCAGCTTTCTGAAAAAGGTGATTGGACTGTTTCCTATCCTTCGAAAGTTTCCAGTTATCGACATGAGATGAGATTCAGAACTACTCAGAACGCAGTCATTCGCTTAATCCTTAACTTTTTCCTGGATCGCCCTTTCGGGTTTTCAATCCACCGGAATACCCATTTTTGCCTAAGTTTCCTTTTCAGGTTTTCAACTTACCGGGTGTACAATCTTTTCATTTTTAATCCCTAATTTTTGCCCGTCCCTTTTTCATTTTCTTGGTTCGTCGGGATGCCCATTTTTTGCCTGGACTATTCTTTTTATTGTCCAGTGGGTCTATTTTATGTGAAGTATTTTTTAACTGCGTCTGAGTTCACAGGGGAAGTGAAGTCTTCGCCATCCATAGTTGCAAGCATTAAGGCTCCACCATCAAAAATCTTGGTGACAATATACGGTCCATCATAGTTAGGAGTCCACTTGCCCCTGTGATCTGTCTGAGGAGGAAGGATCCTTTTCAATACTAAATCTCCGACTTGGAAACATCGAGGACGCACTTTCTGATCAAAGGCTCTCTTCATCCGACTTTGATACAACTGCCCATGACAAATGGCTTCCATTCGCTTCTCTTCGATAAGACTCAACTCGTTGAACCTTGTTCGAATCCATTCAGCTTCGTCTAACTTGACATCCAACAGGACTCTTAGAGAAGGAATCTTCACTTCAACAGGTAGGACTGCTTCCATACCATACACAAGGGAGTAAGGGGTTGCCCCGGTCGATGTACGTACTGAAGTACGATACCCATGCAAGGCGAAGGATACCATCTCATTCCAATCTCTGTATGTAAGGGCCATCTTCTGCACAATCTTCTTTATGTTCTTATTTGCTGCCTCAACAACACCGTTCATCTTGGGACGATAAGGGGAAGAATTGTGATGTTGAATGTTGAAGTTCTGGCACAACTCCTTCATCATTTTGTTATTGAGATTAGAACCATTATCAGTAATGATTCTTTCGGGAATCCCATAACGATAAATGATTTCTTTCTTAATGAAACGGGCAACCACATGTTTGGTGACCTTTGCAAATGACGCTGCTTCGACCCACTTGGTGAAATAGTCGATGGCAACACGGATGAAGCGATGCCCATTGGAAGCAGTCGGCTCAATCTTTCCAATCATATAAATGCCCCACATAGCGAACCGCCACGGCGAAGATATCACATTCAGAGGGTTTGGCGGCACATGCACCTTATCAGCATAAATCTGGCATTTATGACATTTCCGAGCATATTTGAAACAATCAGATTCCATGGTCATCCAGTAATAACCCGCTCTCAACAATTTCTTAGCCGTTTCATGTCCGCCGGCGTGAGTACCGAAGGAGCCTTCATGAACTTCCTGCATTAAGTTGTCCGCTTCGTGTCTGTCCATGCATCTGAGTAAGACCATGTCGAAGTTCCTCTTATACAGCACATTGTTTTTGTTCAAGAAGAAACTGCCTGCCAATCTTCTCAAAGTCTTTCTGTCATTGTTGGATGCCTCTGCAGGGTACTCTTGATTCTTCAGAAAGCACTTGATGTCGTGATACCAGGGCTTGTCATCAACTACCAGTTCAGCGGCAAATACATACGCGGCCCTATGAAGGCGTATAACATCGATCTTGGAAGTATTGTTCCATCGAATCACCTTGATTATGGAGGATAGAGTAGCAAGAGCATCTGCCATCTGGTTTTCGTCACGAGGTATGTGATATAGCTTTACTGTTGTGAAGAAAGTCAACAGTCTTCTCGTGTAATCTCTGTAAGGGACCAGATTAGGCTGGAGAGTATTCCAATCACCATTCACTTGATTGATCACCAGAGCTGAATCTCCGAAGATGTCCAGAGTCTTGATTCTCAAATCAATGGCTTTCTCAATGCCCAAGATACATGCCTCATACTCAGCTTCGTTATTGGTGCACTCGAAAGTCAGACGAGCAGTGAAAGGCATATGGGCACCTTTCAGAGTGGTAAGGACAACACCAACTCCACTTCCTCTGGCATTGACGGCCCCATCAAACATTAAAGTCCACTTTTCATCTGGATCAGGTCCCTCCTCAATAATTGGCTCTTCATAGTCTTTCATCTTGAGGAACATGATGTCTTCATCTGGAAAATTAAACTTCATTGGCTCATAGTCTTCAATCGATTGTTGAGCAAGATAGTCTGACAGAATACTCCCCTTGATGGCTTTCTGGGATGTATACTGGATGTCGTACTCTGTCAGTACCATTTTCCAACGAGCAACCCTTCCGGTGAGAGCTGGCTTCTCGAATATATACTTGACTGGATCCATCTTGGATATCAGTAAGGTTGTGTGAGTCAGCATGTATTGTCTCAACCGCTTAGTAGCCCATGCAAGTGCACAACATGTATTTTCAAGCATTGAGTATCTCGACTCGCAATCTGTGAATTTCTTACTCAGGTAGTAGATGGCATGCTCTTTCCTACATGTCTCGTCGTGTTGACCGAGAACACAACCCATGGAATTGTCTAGTACTGTCAAGTACATAATCAGTGGTCTCCCTGGGACTGGAGGCATGAGGATAGGAGGATTCTGCAAATACTCTTTTATCTTTTCAAAAGCCCTTTGACAATCACATTCCACCTGATAGCCTGGTCTTTTCTCAACAAGTTGAAAATTGGCTCACACGTGGCTGTTAGGTGAGAGATGAACCTTGCAATGTAGTTCAACCTCCCTAAGAAACCACAGACTTGTTTATCTGTTCTTGGCTCAGGCATTTCTTGTATCGCTTTTACCTTGTCAGGATCCACCTCAATCCCTTTTCCACTAACAATAAAACCCAGCAGCTTTCCAGATCTCACCCCGAAAGTACACTTGTTCGGATTAAGCCTCAACTTGAATTTCCTCAAACGCTCAAATGGTTTCTGCAGATTCACCAGATGTTCTTCTTCTGTCTGAGATTTGGCAATCATATCGTCAACATAAACCTCGATTTCATGATGAATCATATCATGGAAAAGAGTTACCATAGCTCGTTGATATGTTGCCCCAGCATTTTTTAGACCAAACGGCATCACCTTGTAGCAGAAGGTGCCCCATGGGGTTATGAAAGTTGTCTTCTCCATGTCTTCTGGTGCCATCTTAATTTGATTATAGCCAGAAAAGCTATCCATGAAGGAGAATACCGAGAACTGAGCCGTGTTATCCACTAAAACGTCGACGTGAGGTAATGGGAAATCATCTTTAGGGCTAGCTCTGTTCAGATCCCGGTAGTCGACACACATCCGTACCTTTCCATCCTTCTTAGGTACTGGAACGATGTTTGCAACCCATGGCGGATAATTGGTAACTGCTAGAAACCCTGCATCCAACTGTTTATGTACTTCCTCCTTTATCTTGACAGCCATCTCTGGTCTCGTTCTTCTGAGCTTCTGCTTTACCGGAGGACAATCCTCTTTGAGAGGCAAACGGTGCACCACAATGTCTGTGTCAAGCCCTGGCATATTCTGATAAGACCAAGTGAAGACGTCAACATACTCTTGCAGCAGTTCAATCAACCCCTTCTTCACATCATCTTCCAAAGCAACCCCTATCTTGATTTCTCTCTTGACGTCCTCGGTGCCAAGATTAATCACTTTAGTAGACTCTTGATGTGGTTGAATGACCCTTTCCTCTTGTTTTAACAGCCTGGCAAGTTCTTCAGGGAGTTCACAGTCTTCATCACCCTCTTCTTCAGCTTGAAAGATCGGATTTTCAAAGTCAAAGCGAGCCATAGCAGAATCGTTATCAATAGGATCCGGTGATGTGCATCTGCATGAGTGATGGTATGTGCTTATGAGTGTGAAAAAGTGAAAACTAAACAAAGCATTGCCGAAATATTTTTTGATTTTTGATTTTTGAAAACTGCAAAAATAGAAAAACAATGAACAAAATTTTTGAATGCAAAAAGACGTCCTTTATTTATGATAAAAAATGCAGGTATCCACATAGATGAGCCCTACAATGAGTCATTACGCCCTGGGCGGAACGTAAGACTTGGACATGCATGAATAAACAAGGAAAAATTACTCTTCAAGAAGAGTGACTTGGATTATCTCCTCAGAAGACCAATTGTTGACGACTTCACCTGGGATCCTCGGACGCACCCAGTTGTCAATGTCGCAATCACTATCCCCATCTTCATCGTTGATTGCAGAGATTTGGCCATACTGAATGACGCCAGCACTGGAGAAAGTAATCGGCCCCTGACGAGTCTGAGGTGCTGAAGTTGTAGAAGTCAGAGTTGGCTGATACCCAATCCCAAACTTGTCTTCTTTCATCGGTAACTCCAACAGACGTCCGCAACCGGGGGCAACACCTGAGTCTACCAAGGCCTGTGCCTGCTTGAAGGATGAGATAGAGGCTACTGCTTTAACCTCTTCCACCGGAGTTGCATCCTTGATCTGAACTGCCTCAAAGGCCTGACACAGGGTCTCATGAATTTCACCTTCTACTTCTACATACTTGAATGTAGACAGGTTACTGACCAGAATGTCCTCCTCACCACAGACACTGATAATTCTTCCATTGACTGGGAATTTGATCTTCTGATGCAGAGTTGAGGAGACTGCCCCAGTGTTATAGATCCAAGGACGACCCAGCAGGCAACTATATGAAGGAATGATATCCATCACATAGAAGACGGTGTTGAAGGTTTGTGATCCAATTTGAATTGGCAATTCTACCTCTCCGAACACCGACCTCTTAGAACCATCGAAGGCTCTCACAACGAGATCGGAAGATTTCAAGACCAAACCTTCTACTTCTAACCTTGACAGGGCTCACTTGGGTAGCACATTGAGAGAGGAGCCTGTATCCACCAGAACATGGGATAACACAGTGTCTTTGCATTCCATTGAGATGTGCAAAGCCTTGTTATGATTGCGTCCAACTGGTGTTAAGTCAGAATCAGTAAAACCCAACCCGTTTCTTGCATGAACATTTGCAACGATCCCTTCTAGTTGGTTCACTGAGATATCCTGAGGCACATATGCAGCATTAAGAACCTTCAGAAGTGCCTCCCTGTGTGCCTCCGAGCACAACAAGAGTGGGAGAATAGATATCTTTGACGGCGTCTGAATCAACTGATCCACTACCTTGTAGTCGCTTTTTTTTATAATTCTCAGAAGCTCGTCCACATCCTTCGTGAAAGTAGGCTCTGAGCCAGCCTGGTGTGCAGAGGTACCCTCATTCACAGCTTGTTTCCCCTTGGCTTTCGCTGCGGCGTCAGCATTATCATCTTGGGTAACCGATGGTGAGAATAGTCTACCACTCCTGGTGAATCGCCCGATTCCACCAACATTGTCCACTGCGGGATCTTTTATTTCCACCTCAGCTTCAGACTTCTGATTATGCCCCTCTTCTATTTTCAGTGGCCGTTCCACTCCGTGATCATGCGTGTACACACTCCCCCCATAATGTCAAGGAATGGCCCTTTCGCTTGTGAAAGGTAAAGGACCAGGGGTAGTGATGGTCATAGTGGATGGTCGCACTGGTGGCACCGGTTGGGCTTCTGGCACACTGATCTGAGCAGTTGGGTAGAAAATGGTGATAGTAGCAACATCACAGTCATACTCAGAAATCGCATTCATTGAAACATAAACATCCAAAACATCGGAATCAAGTTCAATAGATACATCAGAATTAGACACATTTTTTGGGATATCAGCAACAACATTGGAAAAATTAAATACATTATCAGGAATTACACAATCAACAGGATCAACATTTGTGAATTCAACAGCAGCATCTTCAAACACCTCTTCCACAACCGCTTCAACAGTCTCTTGGACAGACAAGTCTTCAACTTGGAGGATACCATTGTCGAGCAAGGCCTGGATGCCCTGCTGCAGCTTCAAACAACCCTTGCTCTGTGTAGCACAGCCCAAACAACCATTCCCACAATCGGGGAAAACATCGGCCTTCAGCAAATAGTCTTTAATCTCCAACAGCGGAGTCTTCAACTTCAACACATCCTTGATGGACTTGGCTTCTCTTTCCACCATATTAACATTTGCACCGCCATGCTGCGGCATGGGATTGTTGACGACATTAGGAGCCGGCGCAAAGTTAATGGCCTTTGAATCTATGAGGTCCTGAACTACGTGCTTAAAAGCTTTGTAGTTCTCAATATTGTGGCCAGGTGCCCCAGAATGGAAGTTACACCTAACGTTGGCGTCGTAACCCACTGGAAGCCTGCCAACGGGAGGAGTCAGAGTGCGTAGCAGCATAAGTTGTAGTTGTTGAAGACTAGGAAGCAACTGAGCATACGACATTGGAAGAGTGTCGAAACTCCGGTACATCATCGTTTGCCTCTGTTGGTAGGCGGGTCTGTTACCCTGTTGTTGTTGTTGGTATTAAGTTGGTTGCCGTTGTGGTTGTTGTTGTTGCACTGGTGCTGCAGCCGGAATAGTCACAGCCGCAACATAAGGAGGTTGATGATAATTCTGGAAGTTGTTTCTTCTGATACCCCTGTTCTGATATGAAGACAAAGAATTGGCATCCCCCTCTCTTCTCTTTTGTCCTCCAATGAACGGCTTCTTCACCCCTGAAGATGATCCAACTCCATTCTAGATCTTGCATATCTTCAAGTAGTTCTCCACCCTCTCACCGGTAGAGACTACATCAGCAAAGTTGGAGGCATTGCAACCCACCAAACGCTCCAAGTAAGACCCGGGCAGAGTGTTCATGAACATATTGGCTATCTCCTTCTCTAACATTGGAGGCTGAACACGGGAAGTTGTCTCTCTCCAGCGTTGAGCGTATTCTCTGAAGCACTCATTGCTCTTGAGAGACAGATTCTGAAGTTGGGTTCTGTCAGGCGCCATATCAGCATTGTACTGATACTGCGTCACGAAGGCCTTAGCCAAATCTCTCCAGCAACGGATGTGGGCTCTGTCCAACCTCATGTACCATTCAAGGGATGCCCCAGCTAGGTTGTCCTGAAAGAAGTACATAAGCAACTTTTCATCGTCAGAGTATGCAACCATTTTGCGGAAGTAGGCTTGCACATGAGTCTTTGGGCAAGAGTTGCCATTATATTTGTCAAAGACTGGGACTCTAAATTTTAGTGGCACCCTCACACCTGGGACCATCCCCAAATCAACAACATCTACCCCTAGAGTATTCTGTCCTTCTACAGCCTTCAGCCTTTCCTCCAATCTTCTAAACATAGGGTCCATGCCATGGCCCACACCAAGGTCCTTCTGCATCAAGGTGAACTGATCCTCCTGATCATCATGAATGGGTTGTTGATCAGGGTTAGCACGTGGGATCGGGATAGGCCCCGGTCCACTGGGTCCGTTAACTTCTCCAACTGGAGGATCAGTTACCGTCTCTGGTTGAGTAATGGAGGGATTCCTTTGCATCATCTGTCTGAGCTCTTGTTGTCCTTGAGCCACCCCTTGGACTACATCCATGAATTGGTTCATGCGGATCCTCATCTCGGCGAGTTCTGCTTGTAGGCCCTCCATAGCTCTCTGTTGGTTTTTGCGGGTACCGTACAGGTGAAAACCTGTGTGTACGCTCAAGCCTGGGTAATGGGCTTATCTCTCATTGAACATCCCACCCCAACAAACAAACAACCCAACAACAGAGCCAACAGATACAAGCAAGCATATGTACATGAATGCAATAAGGTAAAGCAAGTAAATACTGAAAAATAAATACGTGTACAAAAGAATAAACACCCAACAAACAAGAAACCTACAAAAGCTAGGAGGGACTTGCTGAGGGAAACCGGGTCCCCAGCAAAGTCGCCAGCTATCGCAACCTGCGAAAAAAAAAGCGGCGAAAAAAGAAAAATGACAGAAGAGTCGTCACCGTGCGTTATTTATCCCAAAGGAGGGAAAGGAAACGCTCGAAGTAACCTGGAGAAAAAGGAAAGGAAAAGACAAGGTCTCGCAACCAAATCTTGGGTTCGGGAGTCGATTATGCGAAGGGAAGGTATTAGCACCCCTACGCATCCGTAGTACTCTACGGGATCCATTCTTGTTATTCTCGTCTAAAGGGTGTGTGTTTATCTAATGTACTATTTACTAAAAGAAAGTCAAAAGAAAATGACTCGCACGGATGTCGCATCCACTGCATACGTATCTCATCTGAGCATGAGAATCAGAGTCTTCGTAGCTCGGCTACCTATGGGTTAAAGAGATGTGTGCTCGCTAAGACGTCGCATCTTATGCCTACTTATCTCATCTGGAATGAGAATCAGAGCAAAACATAGTTCAGCTAACTACGGGAATAAAAGGTCTCGATTGCAACTAGGGAAAGAGAAAGGGAAGGTCTTGATCGCAACGAGGGCGAGAGAAAAGGGAAGGTCTCGATCGCAACGAGGGTGAGAGAAAAGGGAAGGTCTCGATCGCAACGAGGGCAAGAGAAAAGAATCGCAACGAGGGCGAAAGCAAACAAGGATTAGTTGTTAGTTGTCAGTCAAACTCGACAAGACATCGTATCTTGTGCCTATGTATCTCATATGAACATGAGAATCAGAGTTGCCAAAGTTCGGCTAACTACGGGAACAAGGGTCTTAATTGTAACTAGGGCAAGAGAAAGGGAAGGTCTCGATCGCAACGAGGGCGAGAGAAAAGAATCGCAACGAGGGCGAAAGCAAACAAGGATTAGTTGTTAGTTGTTAGTCAAACTCGGCAAGATATCGCGTCTCGTGCCTACGTATCTCATTTGAACATGAGAATCAGAGTTGTCGTAGTTCGGCTACACAGGGATTGCCATCTGAACATGGACTTACAAAGGAAGACACCAGTTGTGTCAAAGGAAGGTGGGCAATGTGTTCACGTCCTAGCAGCAGGTGTCGCAACTCGTTGAATCGAGTCTTAGGCAGTTACCTCTTTGCAATAGAACGAACTGACATGCCACAGGATCGGAGACGCACGGAAGGTCTAAGAAATGGGGAAGCTCTGGCCTAGAGTTGTCATGCAATGAGGACCTATATGTTAGGATTTACAAATGGGAACATCTACCTAATGTTAGCATGCAAAGAATGAGGGAATTCTACCTATGTTATCATACAAAAGAATAAGGGAATTCAACCTATGTTATCATACAAAAGAATAAGGGAGTTCTACCTATGTTATCATACAAAAGAATAAGGGAATACTACCTATGTTATCATACAAAGGGTTCTACCTAATGGGTGTTACCTAAACGGAACAAGAATCGACGAATGGAGCAAGGATAGGAACCAGGGGTAAGGGTAGATGGCGATGCATGAAGCAATCGACTTACAGGTGGTAGATGGCGATGCCTGAAGCAATCTACTTACAAGAGAAATGGCGATGCATGAAGCAATCGACTTAAAAAAGAATGGATGAATATGTGCTGGTTCTGTTAAGTTTTGAAAATGATTACTCGACGTTGGATCGAGGTTTTGATCTTGTTTTGAAATGGTTATCGGATGTTCGTTTTATTTCTTGTATTAACAGATGAATAAAGAATGAAAGAATGAACATTATACAATTCAAGGGAGAGGGGTACATTTGTTATTAATGGGGGTTGTTCATGGCAATCAATCAAATAAGAATAAATGCCTCATACATCATACAAGTATGCCACAATTATCAAACAATTAAGATATATAAACAAGTATATGATCAAGTCAAATAATCAAAGAATGAAATAATGAAGCGTTAGACAATGCATGAGAAGTATAGACATGTTAAGCAATCAAACAATAGAAGCATGGATGAAAGAAACAAGTATAAAAAATATCAGATGAGTCAGACAGATGAAACTATGCAAACAAAGGATCACTGAATAATTTAATCGGGAAATGATGCAAGGATCAAATAAAATCAAGATAAAAGGCCTCTAATACATGGCACATGAGATGAACAAGGGAGGATCAAAAGATCTCTTCAATTGCCCTAAGCAATCCCTAAGTCAAACATCAATCATGGAAAAGTCAACTGAAAAGTCAAGTCATTTTGAAAAATACCAAATAAATAGTAAATTAATCAAGAAAATTATGAAAAATTAAACTAAGTATGGTGGGGTCAGGACATCATCATCCCCCAAAAATATTTTAAAATAATGTGAATTAGTGTATAAATTAATTGAAATAAAACAGAAGTCACATGAAAAGTCAACCAAGCAAACTAGGTCAAAAATAAATCCAAAATAAATTGAAAATGAGAAATAAAATCCCAAGAAAAGGTTAGGTTGACCATGAGACATTGGTCAACCCTCATCCCAAAAATCAAAAGTTAAAAATAATTCTAAATCATGTAAATAAAATAAATGAAAAAAATGTGTATTAAAATGAACCATTTGAAATAAATAATTGAAATAAAATATTAACATTAAATAAAATATGAAAATTAAAATTAAATAAATTAAATAAAACATTAAGGAAAGTAAAAAATATTTTTTGGTATTTTTATGAATAAATAAAATATTTTATTGATTAAAAAGCAAAACAGAAAATAAAATAAGAATTAAAAAAAATGAAAAATAAAAAGAATGGATTGTGATGGTTATGGGTCAGACGGGTGGTGACAATAGCAGTGGAGCGCCAAGCCCAGGTCCAAGATGAAGCTCAGCGTGACAGCCAAATAAAATGTGCATTTAAAAAATTCATGTAACACCATAATCAATTGGTCATGGTACATTTAAGTCATATAGGACAAAATAGGGAATGAATGGACGCGATTAGAAGCCAGGCGCGGAATCAGACGGTCACGAGCGTGACACATCGTCGTCCATTCCATGCAAACCCTAAACTCATGCAAAAATGCAGAAAAAAACGCAAAACTGCAACACATTCTCTCCAACTTCCACACGACATATCTCATGCTATGGTTCACGAAATGGCAAGATGTAAAAACCAAAGTTCAAGTACGAAGTGAGAGGAACATCATGGTACCTTGTTTCATTGAAAATAATGACTTAAACATGGTGGAAAGCGAACAACAAGGTGGGGCTCATGCCCACGGATTCAACCGAAAATGATGTCACAAACTTAAAGTTAAAAGCAATGCCTCATGTTGAGGGCTTTGTAAGCATGCATAGCATATTACTTACAGGGAAAATAAGCATGGAACAAGCATGGCATAAATGAAAAATGACATGAAACAAGCATGGTAGGCATGACAAATAGTTGCGAACAAGCATGAAATGAAATGAACAAAGCCATGGAAGAGAGTGAGTAAAGGTTTACCTAGTGGATGCAAGATCCACTGCCCCTTGAAGATGGAGAAAAGGAGGAGAAAGATGCTACTTTGTACTTTGAGAAATTTTAGAACTTGTGAAAATGGAAAGGAATGAGAAATCTTTTGCTTGATTTGCTCTGAACTTTTGCAGCCACCACTTTTCAGATTAGGGTTTAGAAGCTTTAAGTATGTAGGGTTTGAAATGTTTAATGGGCTTGAAATATTTGTTTGGATTCATGAACAATATGTGTGAAAATGAGGTGTAAAAGGAATGGCTAAATGTGGCAAAACTTAAGTGAGTGAACATAAAGCAAATGGCCAAATGAGGTAAAAAGTGTGTTGGTTGGTTTTATGGTCTGATTTGATTTGGCTTGTGCAGCACAAAAATAGTCCAACAGGGTGACTTTAAGACCTTGTATCTTGATGAGTATGTAACCAAATGGCAAGGCAATGCAAACAGTAAAAAGAGGGCATGGAACTTAACATTTTTCATGTTGAACACAAATTGAAATGATTAGTGGAAAGAGGTGAAAAATGGCCATAAAGTGAAGGTCCCACAACTGCATAATGGTTGGGCCAGTTTGGCCTAAATGCTGTCAAAAAAATTCAGTCTATGATACCAACTTTAGATGAGTGTATCTTTCAAACCAATTATCCAAATGGGATGATTCCAAAAGGATGTGAAAGAAGACATAGCAAGGTACAACTGTCATGAAGAAAGTATTTTCAAAAGATGCCTTGAAGTGCAAGAAATCTGGCCCATAAGTCTTGACAAATCTTGAAGATTTGGGACTTAGAAAATTTTCTAAGTGTCCTAAAATAATGTCTTACTTTGACCAAACATAACTTTCTCAATTTTAATCCAAATGAAACAAACTTTATATCTCTAGAAAGCTTGGAACAAAAGGAACAACTTTCATGTTGGAGAAATGTTCAAATGGAGCATGCATCTTGAGGGTAAATGGGCTCAAAGTGGGTGCAAAAACCATAAAAACTTGCCCTAAATGGAGAGTCAACTATTTCCAAATTTAGTAACTTTTCAAATTCCTGATTAAATGATGAATCCATGATCCAACCTTGATAAAATTTCACATGTAGGCTCCCTTAGGCATGAATTTTGAGATTCCACTTTCAAAATCTCAGGAGTTGACTTTTCTGGCCCCGCAGTTGACTTTTCCCAAACTGTCTGATTCCCGATTCCATTGATCAATTGAAGTACCTCTGGCTCAAATAAAAGGCTGATTTTTTTGTATGTAGACCCTTGTGGATATATGGAGGGCCATGGAAATGAGTTTCACCCAAGGAATCAGAAATAAACCGATTTTATACCAAACCCTAGTTTTAGGGCAAAAATGATCAGGAACTGATTGCACTGATTGCCAATGGATCTTTCTGAGATAAATGTGAGTCTTCCTAGACCAAGATGCCTCTCCAATCATGACATGGATAAGCTCCTTCACTTCCAACCAAACATTTCCTGTTGCAGATAGCCATGAAACCCTAATTTCTGATTAAGTGCAGATGCACACTCTGAGAGCTCTGAATCTTCCACTGATGAACTGAGAACCATAATAAGACACTTGGACCCTCTTGAGACCCTTGAGACTTGTATACTTGTAGAATGAGGTCCAAATCTCAACTTTTCTTTGTGTGGGCTCCTTCTGTTAAGGAGTGATCAATCAAACCCTGATGTCCCAAGTCACTGGTGCAGTATGCAATGAGTATGACCTAGTATGATGCTAATGCAATGTGAAAAACAATCCCATGCTTCCAAGAAAAAATGAAAGGGTAAATTTTGGGGTATTACACTAAGCAATCATTCATCTCAATTACGGGGAATCGCAGGAAAAAGACACGAGAAGCCAATCTAGGATCAAACTAGAGAGGCACGACGAAACAAGACTTGTCCCTATGAGGATATAACTCAATGGGGAATTCCATTCCAATATATGTGTTGGTAGGAAACAGGAACAACCATCATCCACGAGGACATAACTCAGTGGGGAATATGGAAAAAAGGATAAACACTTTCTGCTTATGGGGCTGACTCTACATGGGAAGATCAGACATAAACATCTGCTTGGGGAAACATATTACCAACTAGCAGAAGATAACAAACAAAGATATATGGCAAAAAATGAAACATGAGTATCTGATTGTTAAAATGATGCATATATGTGTGGTTTACATTTGATGAATGCTGACAAACAGACATTTCTAAACCAAACAGGTTCAACGGTCAATGGACAAACATCCGGTACTACATCTCAAGAGAGAAAGCCAGGCCCAATGGAAAATATCCAATTTGATGAGGGGCAAGAGATACTAGGAAATAAAGATCTCTGCAGGGGAATGAATATCATCCATTCCAACTGGGGACAAGATCATCGCACAGATGAACTCCGCCATAGAAGCAACTCTACTGGGGAAATTATCAGAGGAGGGGATGGATCTTTGGGGAACAACCATCAATCAGAAGCTTCCAAAGATCACCAAATACTGCCCTACCAAAGAGATCCCATCTGCTGAGGAGGAAGGAGGGATGAATATCTTTACCAAACACTCTGCTCGGGAGAAAAACCACAAAAGGCTCTGGAGGAAGAGGACACAAGCATGCCAGGAATATGAACAAATGTCTTACCCTGTTGAGAATCATACCATCTTTGGGAGAGCACTGAAGACATCCCCAGTATCCTTTTTATCATGTTCACTTTGTTTAAAAACAAGTTATGAAAAATTTAATTATTTAAAACAATGATATTTCTCAATTAAAACATGCGAAATATTTGTTGAATGAAAAAAAACAAATAAGAGTGCAAATAATTGGATAAAGGCTCAAGTTTATTTGATGGAATGGTAGTCTGCAAATGGCAAGACTCCATAGATCTTTACAAATTTGAAATTGGTGATATATATTGGAAAAGGGTTACATTGAACATAATGACCATTTCTCCACCAACTCTAAATCCGATGTATTTGAAGCTTCAGTTGACGATGACTGAGCGAGAATCTCTGACGAATGACAGTTTGTAGAACAAAGTCTTGTCAGGATGCAGTTACTTGCCAAATCCCTAATTTTTGCCTAGATTGCCCCAGGATGAGGTACCCAATCTAGCGGGATACATATTCATTTTTTATGTCTCTAACTTTTGCCTGGATCGCCCTTTCGGGTTTTCAATCCACCGAGACGCTCATTTTTGCCTAAGCCGCCCTTTCGGGTTTTCAACTTAGCGAGCTATTCTGTTTTTATTTTTAGGCGAAGTATTTCTTGACTACATCTGAATTCACAGGACGAGTGAAATCCTCCCCATCCATAGTTGTAAGTATCAAAGCACCGCCTGAAAAGGCTCTCTTAACAACATATGGACCTTCATAGTTTGGAGTCCACTTGCCCCTGGAATCGGGTGTGAAAGATAAAACTTTCTTGGGCACAAGGTCACCCTCTCGGAACACACGAGGCTTGAACTTCTTATCAAAGGCTTTCTTCATCCTTTGCTGATATAACTGCCATGGCACATGGCAGTCAATCTCTTCTCTTCAATCAAATTCAACTTGTCATAATGACTCTGAAACCATTCAGCATCAGTCAACTTGGCTTCCATCAAGACTCTCATTGATGGGATCTCCACCTCTACTGGGAGCACAGCCTCCATGCCGTAAACAAGAGATAAATGGGTTGCCCCTATTGAAGTGCGGACAGATGTACGGTATCCATGCAAAGCAAATGGCAACATCTCATGCCAATCCTTATACATAACAATCATCTTCTGGATAATCTTCTTGATATTCTTATTAGCAGCTTCAACAACCCCATTCATCTTGGGTCTGTAAGGAGAAGAATTATGATGTGCTATCTTGAACTCGCTACACAGCTCTTTCATCATCTTGTTGTTCAAGTTAGATCCATTGTCGATAATGATCTTATCTGGCACACCATAACGGCATATGAGTTGATCCTTGATAAACTTCACAACCACCTGCCTGGTCACATTTGCATATGATGCCGCTTCAACTCACTTGGTGAAGTAGTCAATTGCTACGAGAATAAATCTGTGACCGTTGGACGCTTTCGGCTCTATCATGCCAATCATGTCAATTCCCCACATAGAGAAAGGCCATGGTGTAGCACCTCAAATTTGCACCTATCATTGTACATACATTCTCGTATTAGGTCATAGCATAACATGGTCCACTGCATAGCATTGCATTGTCCCTTTTGCCTCAAGAGCAAGATCATCAGGAGAATTAGGTCAAACTGATCAGGAGATCAATCAGCCAAGCAAGTAAGTGTGTTTTTCATTGAGCCAAGGCCCTAGGGTTGGTCCAACATGTTCACATGACTTGGGGATCCATTTGAAGTGTTTAGGCCAAAGATTGGATGCTCAGAGGTCATCATTCAATGCACGATCAGTCAGAAACCCTAAAAAGTCAAACTTGGTCAACTGTGACTGATTTTATGGTTTTGATGGATGGATTTGGTTTGAGAGGGCTTATTCATGTCCAAATAGGCCTCATATATCATGGCAAACAACATCATTGAAGAATTTGAAGCCAAAACAGAAATTTCCAAAAATAGAAACTGGACCTGTAATTTTAACTGCCAAAAATGGAAACTTCTTGATTCTAAACTTACATCATGATACAAGCTTCAAATGAATTTTTGCCCAACATGAAAGTTGAAGATCTTGTTCTCCCATTTCCAAAAAGTCCAAGAACTCTCAATTCCCATGTATGGTTGGCAAGATATGATCCATTCATTTTCAAAAAATTTTGAACTTCAAAAGGCCATATCTCTCAAACCATTTGGCCAAATTTGGTGGGGTTTTTTCCTACAAGTCATATTTGGTCCCCTCTTTCCAAAAATGTCATCCTCATGCATCAAAACATCACCATTCAAAATGGCCTTTTTGGACTTGCATTAATTAATTTCAAGTGTAGTGAAAAATTGAGTTTTTGAATTAAGCATTTCTAACACATTTGGCCAATTGGGAAAGTTCAGAAATGTCATTTTGGTCATGTTGGGAGGCCCATTTCGTGCAGCACACACCCCATTTGCCAAGTTGGTGAAATTTAGCAAAATGACCAAAATGGTTCATTTGAGATAATTGTGATTAACACTTCATTAGCCAATGCAAAACAGAAGTATATAAACATTTTTCTGCCATTCTAAACCCTAGCAGCTAGCATTACCCAAACAGAAAACCATTCTCTCTAAAAATCTCATTTCTTCATCTTTGATTTTCTGCTGAAAAAAATCAAAATAACTCGAGCTGGCTTTTGTGTTTTCATTTTACCATCACTTTTGAGCAGCTTCCAAGCATGATCCACTAACTGTAAAGCCCTTTACAAGCACTGCTACTCAAGAACACTTCCATGGCAAGATCCGAGTTGGGCATTTTCAAGCATCACTGAGCTAAAGTGCTTCAACCATTCATCATTTGGGAACTTAAAGAGCAACTGTTTTGAGTATTTGAAGCCAAACAACATCAGAATCACAGCTGCACTTCACTTTTGGTAAGAACTCGATTCTCTCCTTTCTCAAAACCATGATATGCTTCTTAAAGATCTCCTTGCCATGAGTATTATGAGCTTCGAATTACATGAAATGGTTGCATATTTAGAAAGTTATGCTGTGTTAAAGTATGATGTTGAAATGAGTTTCTTGCTCGATTCATTTTGTTTAAGCCGATTTAGTGAAAATGATGCTTGGATTCATGATGTGTGTGGTTTGCTGAGTTTAATAGTGTGCTTGATTCCAATTTCTGGGCATTTTTGAATTTCACGATTTGGGGAAGGGGATGAACATGCACTGTAGTTGATAAACCCTAATTCCTTGAATTTCCAGAATCCTGTTCACGTGCGTGCATGTTGTTTTTACTGTTCTATTGGCATGAGCCAATCAGAACATTTCGTTGGTCTGCCTCATACGCTGCGTTTTACTAAGCTCCCTCCATTATTACAAAACTGCCACTGGTCGTGCCCCATGTCTCATTAAACCATGTTTGTTTTTAATGTTTGTTTCAAATTGATGCATCATCTTCTAAAAATCATACGTCAAGCATGCTTTATCCAAAATTCATGAAATTTTTTCATTGTGTTCATATGGATCCCTAGTTTTTTATCATGATTTTTGTTGATTTTTTGGATGAGTAGATTTTAAATGGCATTAGGGTTTTGTTCATGTGCCCAATTTTTGTACATCCTGCCAAATCCTTTGTGAAATTGTGATGCATTATCCAATGGCCTTGAAACTTTTTGAGCACAAACTAGACACATTCATGTTGATTTTGATGTAGAGTTTGTGAATTTATCTTATCTGGATTGTGAGTTGTGAATTTCTGAATTAGGGTGTGACAATTTGTGTCACACCATTGATGGGTAACTTGTTGATTTTTGATACTATGCTTCTTGACCTCCAATTGATGTGAATTTTTGCATGAACCTACTCTTGTAGTCTAGTTTGCACATGATTTTTTGTGGATTTATTTGGGGCATTTTCCATTTGTTTAAGATTTTCTCCCCTGTTTGACCAAAATGTTGACCTTATGTGATGCATGTGCCCATTTGTTTTGTGAAATGCTCATACTTTACTAGATGGACATGAAATTTTACATGAGATAACTAGACATCCTAAGCTTTGCCATGGTTTTAGTCCCATTCATTTATCATACACCATCTATGATTTATGATTTTTCTAAGTTGATGTATGTTTGGTTGACTTCTTTGAGCATGTTCAAAATTGCTTTGACTTTCTGATTTTCATTGACTGCCTTCCACGTGTCCCAATGAGATGAAATTTGACATGCTTACCATGCTATGTGTTAGGATTGATCATGATTTATTTGGGGTTTTTTTGGAAATGTTTGAGTTGACTTTTGATGCAAGTCTTTCTGTTGACTTCTATGAGCTCTCATTTGCCACGCTTTGACTTCTTTTGCTTATGAAATGATGATGATGCATGATATGAACATGAGCCCAATTGGTATTGTTTCTTGATTGTTTGAGCATGATTTTGGATACTTGCCCTTTGCTGTTTTGACTTTTTCATGCCCTTTTGACCCTAGGCTTGCCCTAGTGGTCTTGTTACTTACATTTGAGCTCATTTTTTCAGGTTAATCAACAAATGACCAATGAGACCAATTCTTTTTGATTGAGTTTGCTTGAATACCATGACTAACATGTTTTGTTTTGTAGGTTGCTTGGCTCACATGCCTTGAGTTTTGTGCCTTGCACATTCACTTGCTTATGATTAACTGTTGATGTCTGTTTCCTTTTGCTTTGTTTTGAAGTTGCATACTAATGTCTGCTTGACTATTTCAGGTGCTTTTAGTTGCTCAGTTCCTTGTGAACTTTTGCTTTGCTTTGCTTGTATAAGCAATTTGCATTGAGGTATATTTCTAATCTTCATGTAGTCTGGAAGACCTGGTCTGTTACTTGGCCAGGCAACTGTCTGAAGTCCTCCTTAAGAGGCAATGTTTGTGTATGTTTATAATTTGTCCCTGTACATAGTCAAAGACCTCCTAAGTGAAGAGGCAATTGGCAGAACCCAAGGGATATGCAACCTATCCCCTGCTATTCTGTGTGTCATCTGCTTTGCTCACACCACTGTGTTGATGCATTGCAGATACAAACCCAAGATCTTGTACAATTGTACAGTTGAGTCAGTATCAAATGTGTAGAAGGGTTCCCACTTTCTGAACCCACACATTCTTGTCAAATGCTCTCCCTGACCAGGGATAAGAGCAATGAGGCACACCCCTCATCTCCCTTCATCTGCTTCACCTTAGCCCCTCAATGGCAAGGTTAAGAGCAACATCTACCCAGTTCCACTGGTTTGTTTGTTGAGGTCGATATGACCCCTCGACTAAAACCTAACCTTGTTTGAGCCCCTTGTTGGTGTGTTTATTTCATGCTGTATGTGCTTGTGTGGTGTGATTGTATCCCCTAGGTTTGCTAGACTCCGCGTAGTCTCGTTTGCATGTCAATTAAGGTAGCACGGTTCCTTCGTATAGGACTTCCTTTCTTGCTTGAGCTTTCCTAAAACACAAACAAACATTATCCCCTCTAAAGGATACGTCCACTCCTTCTACTACAGGTGAGTAAGTCTCCAAAGGTCGAGCATCAGGTAGATTGCGCAGTGACGTTGTCCACTTAAAAAACACAAACCAACGGGAATAGTTTAGCCGAACTACGGCAACTCTGATTCTCATGTCCAGATGAGATACGTAGGCACGAGATGTGTTGTCTTGTCGAGTTTGACTAACAACTAACACTAATTCTCTTCTCTCGCCCTCGTTGCGATTGAGACCTCCCCTTTCTCTTGCCCTAGTTGCAATCGAGACCCTTGCTTCCTGTGCAAGTTAGTGTAGGTGTGGCTTGCTTCCTGTGCAAGTCATGTTTAGGATAGGCTTGCTTCCTGTGCGAGTTAGCTAGAAACCTTAACTTAGGGACGACTTTGCATGACAACATCTAGGCTCGAGTCGTAGTCTCCCTAGTGTTGTGTCTCCCTCTGTTATCTGGTTAGGCTAGTCCTTTTTCCCTGCGTAGGGGAACTACGTCGCCCTGATCCTCATACCAGATGAGGTACGTAGGCAGGAGATGAGCTGATCTCTCCGGGCGCCCTTTTTGTTTTGTTTGTGTGAGTTTGTTTCTCCTTTTCTGGTTGGAGTCCGACGTAAGTCCAGCGATTGGCAGTTGGTTTCCAGTGTGTGTTTCGGTTCGGATGCTGATGTAAGCCCAGTGATTGGCATTCAGGCTCCACGTTTGCCTTCTTGTGTGCGTTTTGGTTCGGATGCTGATGTAAGTCCAGCGATTGGCATTCAGGCTCCACGTTTGCCTTTGCCTGTGTTTGTCTGTGTGCGTGTCAGCCGAGCTACGAATGCTCTGATTCTTCTTTCGTCCAAGAAGATACGTATGCATAGGATGCGACATCCTAGCGAGCATGTGTCGTTTCCCCAGTCCGAACTACTTCGACTCTGATGTCTATGCCTGATAGACTAAGTAGGCCCAGGATGCGGTATCCTGCCGAGTCAGTCCTGTTTGTTTTCTTGTGTCTCTTTCAGCCAGTGTGTGTGTGTGTGTGAGCAGTGTTTTAGCAACCATTTTCCTTCCTTTTGTGCGTGGATCCCGTCGAGTACGACGGATGCGTAGGGGTGCTAATACCTTCCCTTCGCATAACCGACTCCCGATCTCATTCTCTTTGGTCGCGAGACCATGCTTTTTCCCAGGTTTACTCTGAGCGTTTCCTTTCCCTCTTTTGGGATAAATAACGCACGGTGGCGGCTCTGTTGTTCTTGTTTTCCCGCCGGTTTTTCGCGTAATGCGACAGCTGGCGACTCTGCTGGGGACTACGAGAAGTTGACCTATGCTGGTCCATCTTCCCCGAGCGAGTCTCTCCTAGCGCTCTCTAGGTTAGGGCTTTGGTTGCTTTGTGCTGTTATTTATTGCATTCATTGTATATATGTGCATTTATTATTTGCATTTATTGTTTGCATCAATGTTTGCATTCATTCATTATCATCTGCTGTGCTGTCTGTGTTTCTCTGTTTGGGGGTGGGAGTTACTCGAGGTAAAAGGCCCAATACCCAGGCTATGAGTGAAATCTAGGAAACCTAGGAATAGAGTGATTCATGGGAAGCGGGTGGTGTACGCCACTTAGCGGAACATCGATATCACGAGCAGTTCAGACCCTGGTGGGATATTATCGGTGCATACATCGGGTGTGCACAGGATGATATTCTGCGAAAGGTTATTTATGCTGCGTTTCTCTCGACCTTACCCTGGCCTAGATGACACCCGTGAGTGGGGAGGGAATGATCATTTTTACAGGTACTGTAGCTGACTTGTTGGTGACTTGTTGGTGACTCTGGGTACTGTTGGTGACCGAGATTTATGGACATTTATTTCAGGGACGCCGGAGTTCTGTCCGTGGTTTATCAGCGGGTTCCGTTTATTTCCGATCCCCGGGTTGAATTGAGAGTACCGGTTCAGAGGAGCTGGCTGTCATCCGTTCAGTGGATGTTCCTGTGATGATAGTGATGTAATCTCCAGTTCCGTTTATTTCGGAACTTCCCAAGTCGGATTTATGGTGACTCAGTTGACTGTGACTGGTTCAGAGATTGGGTCTTCAGATGACTTGGTGGCACAGTAACCTGCATTCATGCATTTGCATCATATCATTTTGCATTCATCTGCATTCAAATCATGTCTGTCCATACTCAGGGTCCATTTTTTTTTAATTGAGACTCAGGTTGAGAGACATCCAGATGTCAGAATGTTGTTGATAAAATTTTATTTGTCTCGATGAAACTGGAATCAAAGGATAGAATTTTCCTGGTATGGATAGACATTGCATGCGTGAGTCATACTAACATTTTTGCTGTTTTGTAGGTGTCAGTGACTAATTGGTGCGCATAGCTCTTCCGTTCAAGTAGCTCAGACTAATGGATCCTCCCAACGCCGATATCTTCGAGTTGAAAGAGATGATAGGGGAGTTGTTCAAAGCCGTGCAGGGACTCGCCTTGGGGCAGAAGGCGATTGCTGAGAGGTTGGATAGGATTGAAAGCTGGATGACAAAGGAGAAAGTTCAGGGGGATGCTCCGTCATCTGTGGTACAGAAATCCTCTGGCGATAGTCAGCTTAAGAAGGTTAAATCAGGTGGTATGCCTGTCCGAAAAGAGCGTAGTAAAGATCGTTATCACCCTTATGCTACCACTGTATCCACTCCTGTCAGCAATTCACCTGCTCAACAGCAACAACTGCCACCTCAACAGAAGACACCGAGAGCTGAAAGCCAGGTGAAGAAGAAGAAAGAGGATCGTCAGTTTGAGGAACCACCCGTGACTTACGCCCTTCTGTTCCAAAGGTTGATGGATCTTGCTTTAGTACGGCCAAGGATATTAATTCCCATAGAACGGCAGAAGAGGCCACCAAACTATGATGAGAAGGCCAAGTGCGAGTTTCACTCTGGGGCACCTGGACACAACATTGAGGGTTGTAGAGCTTTTAAGCATGTCGTCCAGGACATGGTGGACTCCGAGACCATTAACTTGGCACAGATTATGAAGGGGGATGTCAACCCTGTGCCCAGGAAGGGTCCTGTAAAAGTCAAGTTGGTGAAGAAGGCCAAGAAAGGAATGGAGATGACTGAGGAGGATCAACTAAAGGTTCCAATGGCTGTGGTCCCAAAACCTCTGGAGCAGGATGGAGTTTTCCCTGTTAGTGATAATTCTTGTGCGACCGTCACCATAGAGGGGTGTGTATTGATGAAAGACACGACCCAGAAGATGAAGGAAGTAGAAATGGACGACGTAAGGTGTAGAGCACCCCGTCTGGCAGTTGAAACCGTCCAGGTGGAGAAGGCCCTTGTTGCTGAGAAAGAGAAGAAGCTGTCCATTTCTTCTTATAAACAAGCTCTGGAAGTGGTGAAGAACAAAGAGGCCCAAGGCTGGGGAAGGATCATTGACATCGTGATAAAAGCAGACATGTTTGGGGTCGGTTATCAGCCGGGTCAAGAATCGTCTAGACCAAATAGAGGATGTCGCCCACCATACACCTTCGTCAGTGCAGGGATGTTGGATCCTGGTCATGCCCGTTCAGTGGGTGAAGATGTTGACAGCGACCGCGAGCTTGAGGCGTGGATAAAGTCGTGCGTGCCAAGCGATTGGAGGGCCCCCAAAAGCATCACTGTCGCTCATCCGGAAGTGTAGTATTTCTGTGTTTTAATTTTGTTTGCATGAAAGCCATACGTTTTGCCCGAAACGTAATGGTCCATTGTAAGGGCCACCTCATGTGTTTCATTTTGCAACATTTTGCATCAGTAATAAATGGATGTTTTTATAATTAAAAGCAGTGTTCCTTGTTTTTCGCTTATTTTTGCAGTTTTAAAAATAAAAAAAAAATGGCAATGTTTTTCGTTCTATTTCCTTTTGAATTTGCCTCACCTCACAAGTGATTACTTTCCTGATCTCATCGATAACGATTCGGTTACACCTCTGTATGACTTCGACAATCCGATCTATCATGCCGAAGAAGAAGGCGAAGAAGATTGTGATCTGCTGGGATTAGCCAGGTTGTCGAAGCAAGAGGAGAAGGTGATTCAACAGCACGAGGAGTGATTCAAAATTGTTTCCAAACACCGCCGAGGTCAGAAATTGGAAGTTGAGGCCGCTTCAGATGCAAGTCAAGAGCAGGATGGTAGCCCTTTTGAAAGAGCAAGTTGATATGTGTGCCTGGTTGTATCTAGATACACCAAGGTGGGATACCATTGTTTTGAGGCATATGCTACCATCAAAAGGAGACTGTGCAGAAGCTGAGGCCGACAAAGGATGAGAAAGAGAGAAGGTGTGAATAGACTATCAAGATGCGAGCAGAGCTAATCTGAAAGATGGATTCCCGGTACATCACAATGAGGTATTGGTTGATTATATAGCTCAGGTCTCAGTGTTTATCTTCATGGATGGCTTCCTGGCCAAGATCAGATTTGAATTGTTGCCAGATGATATGAAGTAAACCAGGTCCATCACACAAGGGGCACCTTCTTGTTCTAAGGAGATGTCGTTCAGTATCGAGAAGGCCGGTGCCAAGTATCAGAAGTCTAGGGTGACTTTGTTTCATGATATGATTCATCGTGAAAGCAAATGCCATGTTGATGACATGATGGCAAAGTCCCAAGCAGAAGAGGGGCATCCGGTAGATCAAGTTGTTTGACAGGTAGAGATAACTCATACTGTTGAGTTCGAATTAGCGCACTTATGGAGTGCTATCCAGCAAGCTGCCGAGGCATGTTGTAAATCAGAGGAATCAAGGTTGATCCTGAAAAAAAAAAAAAAAAAAAAAAAAAAGGGGGATAAATTGCAGGAACTTCTGATTCCAATGCTTCCCAGGGGGATGACTGTTAACCTGGTACTCGGCAGCCCTCGAGAGGTCTATGAGGTGCGTACTAAGTCAGCATGACTAGTCTTGTCGAAAAGAGTATGCAATTTACCTAAGCAAAAAGTTTATCGACGGTGAAACAATACACTCACTGTTCGAAAAAACTTGATGTACTTTGGCATAGGCTGCTCGCCGACTGAGACAGTATGCTGATTCATACCATCTCGTGGATATCCAAAATGGATTTGGTTAGGTATGTGTTTGAAAAGCTAGTAGCAATCCATGGAAGGTTATCAACCAAGGAAGTTTGAGGTCCCTGATGAGGACATCTCGAGGTACTCAAATCGAAAGATTGAGAGTGACCGATCCCGGAGGAGGGGCCTGGCCCTGAATCCGAACGGATTCCGATGTCTGATGGGGAATTTAAAGTGAATGAGGTAGTGCTTCCCGAATCACAGTTGGTTGCACCAACAATGGTGGCTGAACATAAAGTCTGTATCCTGGATATCGAACCTTGGGATGTGCATCTACTTGGGGCAGTGACTTCCTCACAGATATATGAGAAATCAGAGAAGACTGAATGGATAAGGACTCAGAATGACATGTTGAGTCCAACTGAGGAAAGAGGGCTGACAGTTACTTGTCATGGGGCGTTGTACCCAGTGAATGAAGCGTATTGTTGACTGAGAAATGTGACCTCGAGCGTACCACGTGGAATAATTGGTTGAAAAGGATCCTTCCTCCTCAAGACGATCGTGGGGCAAATGGATAAACAGTTATGAGTGTCTCATTCGTGGTCAAGAAGGTTTTCTCAGACCAGGCCATGTTGTTGATGACCACGGATGACGACGATTTTCCATCCACTATGAGTGCGGACGCAGTTAGAAAATACTTCGTGAAGGAGACCCGCTGGACAAAAAGAATAAAGAGTCCAGGCAAAAATGGGCATCCCGGCGAACCAAGGAAAAAGAGAAAGGTTCGGGCAAAAATTAAGGATATAAAAGAAAAGAACTGTACACCCGGCAAGTAGAAAACCCGCAAGGGCGACTTGGGCAAAAAAGGGTATCCCGGTGGACTGAAACCCGAAAGGGCGGTCCAGGCAAAAGAGGGAATGAAACGAACAACTGCGTTTAGCATGATCGTTTGTGCTCATGATGATTTGGATAATCTCCGACAGAGACCGATCAGAAGCGTCTTGTTCAGAAGACAGAAAGTGCGGAAAGTCTTGAGGACATATGGGGTGTAACCGAGTTGGAACCCGATGAGATCACGGTTCCGCATTGCCAATAGGATAGATTTTTTCCTTTGTGAGCAATCACCTCTTTCCAGGGTTTGCTTCTTGTGTGTTGCTCAATTCTGAGCCATCTTTTTGTTTCAGTCAATAAAGTGTGTGTTCAGTCAAATAGTTTTGTTTTTGTTTTCATTACCGTTTTGATTACGAAAACATCCGTTTATTTTGATAAGAATATTTGCATTTTGAAACATAGAGGTCCCTTCCGATGCATGCTTATAAGATTGAAATATGGAAATCTTATCCGGAAGTTTGAGTGACCTATGCGTTGAAATTTTGAAACGTCTGGGGCACGCCTGGGGCACGCTTTTATCTATTGATCTCTTGTGCAGGTACTGTTAGATATTTTCATTCACTTACCGGTGGTACTGTGAACTCCTGTTGACAAAAATCCCGGCAGAGCCTGATCAGGGGCAAGGGATAGTTGAACGGTGAAAAGACAGTGAAGGATTACGACGACGGTCCTGGAAAGTTAATCAAGAAGACTCTTCAAAGTCTGATGATTGGAAAGTTTGTATGAATACCAGGAGTTCGATCCCCGTGGAGTACGGACGAGATTGGGAACACAAGATGATGGAGCAGAAAAGTCCAGAAGCGTCTGGGAGTTCGTAAAAGAGGAAAGCTGACACTATGGGTGGACGATGGATGCCGTTGTTCGGCGACTCGACAGGTGTTCCGTGTCTAATAAGCTGTATTTCCCCAGTAGGTGTGAGAGCGTTACCTCCATAACAGATTCGAGATCAGTGTCTCCTCAGCAAGCCTGAAGGTTGCCGTATCCCCAGCGGAGTTGTGATTGTTTTCCAAGTCTGAAGCTGTCTTCCCAGCAGAGGTTGTATTGACAGTTTTTCCCCAGCAAAGGTTTGTCTTTCCCCAGCAGGATGGAAGTTGACATGGTTATAGATCCCCAACACAGTTTCTGGAGTTCCCTGGTGTGGTCTCTGGAGGAGACGTGTGTTTATACATTCATCATTTAGATAAGCATAGCATATTGCATCATTAATGCATAGCATTTCCATGATCATGGGGGCATTGTGTAAAACAAAAAAAAAACTCATGCATCAACATTGCAAACATATCCATTAGCCTTAGGCCGTGGTGACCAGTCGAGTTTGGGTTGTGGGAAAGAGTTTAGCATCGCGCCATTGGATCGGTTTCAGAATTGGGTTCATCAGCATGGTTGAGAGGTTGGTGTTTTCCCAACAAGTGATTCCTCAGTCGAGTGGGTATCCCCAGCAGTGTTACTCCCCAATTATTAGCGTCTTGCCAGCTTGGGTCTTTTCCCTTAGCAGAAGTGGGTGTGTCTGATCTCTCCATGTAGAGCCAACCCATTAAGCAGAAAGTGTCTATCCTTTCCTGCCATTTCCCCACTGAGATACATCCTCGTGGATGACGGTTGTTTCCGCTCCCTCCCAACACACATTGGGATGGGTTTTCCCTATTGAGTTCTTTCCTCATTAGGATGAGTCTTGTTTCAGTCTGCCTTTTGGATCGATCCTAAACTGGCTCCCCGTCGACTGTTTCTTGTGCTTCCCTGGGGCATAAATGAACAGTTGCTCACTAACCGGCACTCATTCATCTTATCCTCAGCGGAATTTGTGGGCCTCTACCTACAAACCGGTAGTTGTAAGTCCTATTGTCGTGGTTTTCTACCTACAAACCGGTAGTTGTAAAATCCCACTTTCATCCCCTGGCGGATATGGTTTGGTGGCTTCTACCTACAAACCGGTAGTTGTAAGTCCTATCTTTGTGGTTTTCTACCTACTAGCTGGTAGTTGTAAAATCCCACTTTCATCCCCTCGTTGGAGTTAACCCTTTGTGCTCATCCTATCGATGACTGGTTACTTTTCCGTGGTTTTCTGCCTACAAACCGGTAGATGTAATCCCCTCTTTTCGGTATTGATATTCTTTCCCCTTTGGATACTTGCTTTGATCAAGCAGTATTGTCCCCATTGGGTCTGCCCTTTCTTTTTGGATACTTGCTCCGAGTTAGCAACTTTATCCTCTTTTGATTGGTCATCTTTTGCATACCTATTCCTGGTACCCTGATGCCTTTCTTTTCGGTCGTTTATCCATTTAACAACCTACAACCCGGTTATGGATAATCTTCCATGCGAGTGTATTATCTACGTTTTGACGGCTATAGATAATATGTCTCATGTTTTTCCGGTATTCAGACCGAAAGAGTTTCCGACGATCAGGTCGATGTACTCATGGCACTCAGGCCAATTTTCCGGTATTCAGACCGAAGTGGCGTTCAGGCCAATTTCCGATTTTCAAATCGAAGAAGTATTCCTCCTCTCCGTTGGTGTCGATAAACGTCGAGTTTTTCCCAATCATCCGTTGATGATTTGGTTGTGTTCACTCTCCCCAGTAGAGTTTCCTCCTCTCCGTTGGTGTCGATAAACGTCGAGTTTTTCCTAGTCATCCGATGATGTCTGGTTGTACCCCTCTCCATGCAGAGTTACCTCTCCGTTGGTTTCGATAAACGTCGAGTTTTTCCCGATCATCCGTTGATGATTTGGTTGTGTCCTTCTTCCCTAGTGAAGTATTCCTCCTCTCCGTTGGTGTCGATAAACGTCGAGTTTTTCCTATGCGTCTGTTGGCGTATAGTTGATATCTTTCCCCGCAGGGTCGTCCCCAGTTAATTCTCCTTCTCCGTTGGTGTCGATAAACGTTGAGTCTCCCTTTCGTCCTATGATGTCTGGTTGAGTTTTCTCCTTCTCCGTTGGTGTCGATAAACGTTGGGTCTCCCTTTCGTCCTATGACGTCTGGTTGAGTTTTCTCCTTCTCCGTTGGTGTCGATAAACGTTGAGTCTCCCTTTCGTCCTATGACGTCTGGCTGAGTTTTCTCCTCCCCGTTGGTGTCGATAAACGTCGAGTTTTTCCTATTCGTCCTATGATGTCTAGTTGTACCTGTCCCCATGTGGATTTACCTCTCCGTTGGTCTTGGTAAACGTTGAGTTTTTCCCATTACGTCCGCTGACGTATGGTTGTATATCTCTTTCCATTCATCCGATGATGATTGGTTACCTCTCCGTTGGTCTTGGTAAACGTTGAGTTTTTCCCATTTCGCCCGTTGACGTATGGTTGTATCTCTTCCAGTCATTCATTAATGTCTGGTTACCTCTCCGTTGGTCTTGGTAAACGTTGAGTTTTTCCTAGTTGTCTGTTGGCATCTAGTTGTGATTTCTTTTCCCATTCATCGTCGTTGCGATGTCTGGATGTGGCCGTACCCTTTGAAAACAAAAAAACAAAAATACCCAGTAATAAAAATCAAACCCCAGTGGACGTTTCCATTGATGGATCCCTGTATTGTGCAAATTCTACGGTTCTTGGTATTCAATCCATGTTTACCCTGAAAGTCTGACAGCCGCTGCTATCATCCATTCGGGTTCCCAGCTGATTGAATAGGGGCAGCTGTAGCACCTCAAATTTGCACCTATCATTGTACATACATTCTCGTATTAGGTCATAGCATAACATGGTCCACTGCATATCATTGCATTGTCCCTTTTGCCTCAAGAGCAAGATCATCAGGAGAATTAGGTCAAACTGATCAGGAGATCAGTCAGCCAAGCAAGTAAGTGTGTTTTTCATTGAGCCAAGGCCCTAGGGTTGGTCCAACATGTTCACATGACTTGGGGATCCATTTGAAGTGTTTAGGCCAAAGATTGGATGCTCAGAGGTCATCATTCAATGCACGATCAGTCAGAAACCCTAAAAAGTCAAACTTGGTCAACTGTGACTGATTTTATGGTTTTGATGGATGGATTTGGTTTGAGAGGGCTTATTCATGTCCAAATAGGCCTCATATATCATGGCAAACAACATCATTGAAGAATTTGAAGCCAAAACAGAAATTTCCAAAAATAGAAACTGGACCTGTAATTTTAACTGCCAAAAATGGAAACTTCTTGATTCTAAACTTACATCATGATACAAGCTTCAAATGAATTTTTGCCCAACATGAAAGTTGAAGATCTTGTTCTCCCATTTCCAAAAAGTCCAAGAACTCTCAATTCCCATGTATGGTTGGCAAGATATGATCCATTCATTTTCAAAAAATTTTGAACTTCAAAAGGCCATATCTCTCAAACCATTTGGCCAAATTTGGTGGGTTTTTTTCCTACAAGTCATATTTGGTCCCCTCTTTCCAAAAATGTCATCCTCATGCATCAAAACATCACCATTCAAAATGGCCTTTTTGGACTTGCATTAATTAATTTCAAGTGTAGTGAAAAATTGAGTTTTTGAATTAAGCATTTCTAACACATTTGGCCAATTGGGAAAGTTCAGAAATGTCATTTTGGTCATGTTGGGAGGCCCATTTCGTGCAGCACACACCCCATTTGCCAAGTTGGTGAAATTTAGCAAAATGACCAAAATGGTTCATTTGAGATAATTGTGATTAACACTTCATTAGCCAATGCAAAACAGAAGTATATAAACATTTTTCTGCCATTCTAAACCCTAGCAGCTAGCATTACCCAAACAGAAAACCATTCTCTCTAAAAATCTCATTTCTTCATCTTTGATTTTCTGCTGAAAAAAATCAAAATAACTCGAGCTGGCTTTTGTGTTTTCATTTTACCATCACTTTTGAGCAGCTTCCAAGCATGATCCACTAACTGTAAAGCCCTTTACAAGCACTGCTACTCAAGAACACTTCCATGGCAAGATCCGAGTTGGGCATTTTCAAGCATCACTGAGCTAAAGTGCTTCAACCATTCATCATTTGGGAACTTAAAGAGCAACTGTTTTGAGTATTTGAAGCCAAACAACATCAGAATCACAGCTGCACTTCACTTTTGGTAAGAACTCGATTCTCTCCTTTCTCAAAACCATGATATGCTTCTTAAAGATCTCCTTGCCATGAGTATTATGAGCTTCGAATTACATGAAATGGTTGCATATTTAGAAAGTTATGCTGTGTTAAAGTATGATGTTGAAATGAGTTTCTTGCTCGATTCATTTTGTTTAAGCCGATTTAGTGAAAATGATGCTTGGATTCATGATGTGTGTGGTTTGCTGAGTTTAATAGTGTGCTTGATTCCAATTTCTGGGCATTTTTGAATTTCACGATTTGGGGAAGGGGATGAACATGCACTGTAGTTGATAAACCCTAATTCCTTGAATTTCCAGAATCCTGTTCACGTGCGTGCATGTTGTTTTTATTGTTCTATTGGCATGAGCCAATCAGAACATTTCGTTGGTCTGCCTCATACGCTGCGTTTTACTAAGCTCCCTCCATTATTACAAAACTGCCACTGGTCGTGCCCCATGTCTCATTAAACCATGTTTGTTTTTAATGTTTGTTTCAAATTGATGCATCATCTTCTAAAAATCATACGTCAAGCATGCTTTATCCAAAATTCATGAAAATTTTTCATTGTGTTCATATGGATCCCTAGTTTTTTATCATGATTTTTGTTGATTTTTTGGATGAGTAGATTTTAAATGGCATTAGGGTTTTGTTCATGTGCCCAATTTTTGTACATCCTGCCAAATCCTTTGTGAAATTGTGATGCATTATCCAATGGCCTTGAAACTTTTTGAGCACAAACTAGACACATTCATGTTTATTTTGATGTAGAGTTTGTGAATTTATCTTATCTGGATTGTGAGTTGTGAATTTTTGAATTAGGGTGTGACAATTTGTGTCACACCATTGATGGGTAACTTGTTGATTTTTGATACTATGCTTCTTGACCTCCAATTGATGTGAATTTTTGCATGAGCCTACTCTTGTATGTCTAGTTTGCACATGATTTTTTGTGGATTTATTTGGGGCATTTTCCATTTGTTTAAGATTTTCTCCCCTGTTTGACCAAAATGTTGACCTTATGTGATGCATGTGCCCATTTGTTTTGTGAAATGCTCATACTTTACTAGATGGACATGAAATTTTACATGAGATAACTAGACATCCTAAGCTTTGCCATGGTTTTAGTCCCATTCATTTATCATACACCATCTCTGATTTATGATTTTTCTAAGTTGATGTATGTTTGGTTGACTTCTTTGAGCATGTTCAAAATTGCTTTGACTTTCTGATTTTCATTGACTGCCTTCCACGTGTCCCAATGAGATGAAATTTGACATGCTTACCATGCTATGTGTTAGGATTGATCATGATTTATTGGGGTTTTTTTGGAAATGTTTGAGTTGACTTTTGATGCAAGTCTTTCTGTTGACTTCTATGAGCTCTCATTTGCCACGCTTTGACTTCTTTTGCTTATGAAATGATGATGATGCATGATATGAACATGAGCCCAATTGGTATTGTTTCTTGATTGTTTGAGCATGATTTTGGATACTTGCCCTTTGCTGTTTTGACTTTTTCATGCCCTTTTGACCCTAGGCTTGCCCTAGTGGTCTTGTTACTTACATTTGAGCTCATTTTTTCAGGTTAATCAACAAATGACCAATGAGACCAATTCTTTTTGATTGAGTTTGCTTGAATACCATGACTAACATGTTTTGTTTTGTAGGTTGCTTGGCTCACATGCCTTGAGTTTTGTGCCTTGCACATTCACTTGCTTATGATTAACTGTTGATGTCTGTTTCCTTTTGCTTTGTTTTGAAGTTGCATACTAATGTCTGCTTGACTATTTCAGGTGCTTTTAGTTGCTCAGTTCCTTGTGAACTTTTGCTTTGCTTTGCTTGTATAAGCAATTTGCATTGAGGTATATTTCTAATCTTCATGTAGTCTGGAAGACCTGGTCTGTTACTTGGCCAGGCAACTGTCTGAAGTCCTCCTTAAGAGGCAATGTTTGTGTATGTTTATAATTTGTCCCTGTACATAGTCAAAGACCTCCTAAGTGAAGAGGCAATTGGCAGAACCCAAGGGATATGCAACCTATCCCCTGCTATTCTGTGTGTCATCTGCTTTGCTCACACCACTGTGTTGATGCATTGCAGATACAAACCCAAGATCTTGTACAATTGTACAGTTGAGTCAGTATCAAATGTGTAGAAGGGTTCCCACTTTCTGAACCCACACATTCTTGTCAAATGCTCTCCCTGACCAGGGATAAGAGCAATGAGGCACACCCCTCATCTCCCTTCATCTGCTTCACCTTAGCCCCTCAATGGCAAGGTTAAGAGCAACATCTACCCAGTTCCAGTGGTTTGTTTGTTGAGGTCGATATGACCCCTCGACTAAAACCTAACCTTGTTTGAGCCCCTTGTTGGTGTGTTTATTTCATGCTGTATGTGCTTGTGTGGTGTGATTGTATCCCCTAGGTTTGCTAGACTCCGCGTAGTCTCGTTTGCATGTCAATTAAGGTAGCACGGTTCCTTCGTATAGGACTTCCTTTCTTGCTTGAGCTTTCCTAAAACACAAACAAACATTATCCCCTCTAAAGGATACGTCCACTCCTTCTACTACAGGTGAGTAAGTCTCCAAAGGTCGAGCATCAGGTAGATTGCGCAGTGACGTTGTCCACTTAAAAAACACAAACCAACGGGAATAGTTTAGCCGAACTACGGAAACTCTGATTCTCATGTCCAGATGAGATACGTAGGCACGAGATGCGTTGTCTTGTCGAGTTTGACTAACAACTAACACTAATTCTCTTCTCTCGCCCTCGTTGCGATTGAGACCTCCCCTTTCTCTTGCCCTAGTTGCAATCGAGACCCTTGCTTCCTGTGCAAGTTAGTGTAGGTGTGGCTTGCTTCCTGTGCAAGTCATGTTTAGGATAGGCTTGCTTCCTGTGCGAGTTAGCTAGAAACCTTAACTTAGGGACGACTTTGCATGACAACATCTAGGCTCGAGTCGTAGTCTCCCTAGTGTTGTGTCTCCCTCTGTTATCTGGTTAGGCTAGTCCTTTTTCCCTGCGTAGGGGAACTACGTCGTCCTGATCCTCATACCAGATGAGGTACGTAGGCAGGAGATGAGCTGATCTCTCCGGGCGCCCTTTTTGTTTTGTTTGTGTGAGTTTGTTTCTCCTTTTCTGGTTGGAGTCCGACGTAAGTCCAGCGATTGGCAGTTGGTTTCCAGTGTGTGTTTCGGTTCGGATGCTGATGTAAGCCCAGTGATTGGCATTCAGGCTCCACGTTTGCCTTCTTGTGTGCGTTTTGGTTCGGATGCTGATGTAAGTCCAGCGATTGGCATTCAGGCTCCACGTTTGCCTTTGCCTGTGTTTGTCTGTGTGCGTGTCAGCCGAGCTACGAATGCTCTGATTCTTCTTTCGTCCAAGAAGATACGTATGCATAGGATGCGACATCCTAGCGAGCATGTGTCGTTTCCCCAGTCCGAACTACTTCGACTCTGATGTCTATGCCTGATAGACTAAGTAGGCCCAGGATGCGGTATCCTGCCGAGTCAGTCCTGTTTGTTTTCTTGTGTCTCTTTCAGCCAGTGTGTGTGTGTGTGAGCAGTGTTTTAGCAACCATTTTCCTTTCCCTCTTTTGGGATAAATAACGCACGGTGGCGGCTCTGTTGTTCTTGTTTTCCCGCCGGTTTTTCGCGTAATGCGACACATGGTGATGAAATCACATTCAGAAGTGTCGGAGGAATATGAATCTTATCTGCATAAATCTGACACTTGTGGCATTTCTTCACATATTTGCAGCAATCAGACTCCATTGTCAGCCAATAGTAGCCTGCTCTCAACATCTTTCTAGCCATAACATGTCCATTGGAATGAGTACCAAATGAACCCTCATGGACCTTAGTCATTAACAGGTCTGCTTCGTGTCTATCCACGCATCTGAGCATAATCATGTCAAAATTTCTCTTATAAAGCACATCGCCATTGAGGTAGAAACTACCAGACAATCTCCTCAAAGTCTTTCTATCTTTCACAGATGCCCCAGGCGGGTAAATCTGGCTCTGAAGAAAGCACTTAATATCATAATACCATGGCTTATAATCTTGCACCTCCTCTACTGCAAATACATGAGCTAGTCTGTCCAAGCGCATCACAGTGATATTGGGAACTTCATTCCACAGTCTAACCACAATCATCGAAGCAAGTGTAGCAAGAGCATGTGCCATCCGATTATCATCTCGAGGAATATGATGGAAGTCAACCTCAGTAAAGAACGTTGAAATCCTCCTCGCATAATCTCTATATGGGATAAGGCCAGGCTAATTCGTTTCCCATTCACCCTTAATCTGATTAACAACGAGGGCTGAATCACCATAAACATCAAGATGCTTGATCCTAAGATCAATACATTCTTCCAATCCCATAATACAAGCTTCATACTCAGCCATATTATTCGTACATTTGAAAGTTAGCCTTGCTGTAAAAGGAAAATGTGTGCCCTGAGGAGTAATAATCCACTGCCCCAATACCATTTCCATATTGATTTACAACGCCATCAAACACCATGCTCCATCTGGAACCAGGTTCTGGCCCTTCCTCGAGCGTAGGCTCATCGCTAATATTTCATTTTCAAATATAGAATCTCCTCATTTGGGAAGTCGTACTGATTTGACTAATAATCCTCGATTGGTTGATGTGCCAAGTGGTCAGCCAAGATACTACCTTTTATCGCCTTCTGAGCTCTGATGCGGTGTTTCACAAGTATACGAATGCGTCAGAGTAATATAAAAGATTGTCGAATCCACAAAGACCAAGTGTCAATCTATCGTTATCTATTGTTATGGTGTTTATCAAAGGCACTCAAAATAAGTATTTTTGGAGTGTGCAATGAAAAGTAAAGTGTTGAATAAAGATTAATTAATAAAGACAGGGTCGAATGTAATTCACGTAATCAATTAATAATCCAAGTACTTGCTAACAGAACTATTTATGGGCAATGTTTCCTACTTTGAAAAGAACTAATTTAACGGGAACTGTCGCTTTCGCATATTCAGAACCGAGTTGTACTCCCTAATCAAACCCCCTTATTGTCACTTATAAAAAGGTGTGCATTGCGTTAGAGTAGTAAACCTATTTTTAAGAAATATAGTATCTTGACTAAGTTGAAAAGTATTATAACCTGGATTTCTTAACCAAAAGAGGTTCTTACGAACCAGACTCTAAACTTATAAACGCGTCTGAAAATATTTTTAAAATCTCTTTTCTTCTTAAGTTAAAAACTCCTAATGAACTAAACAAAGCGCTTTCGCTGTTTTTGAAATAGTTAAAAACAATTAAGTTTAGATAGACGTTGGACGGCTTTCGATCTTACCCAACAGAATTGAAGTGCGGGAAAACTTAAGTTGAAAGTTAAAATAGCCCGTAAGTGCTTCTACGAACAATTGTACGGATTATCGGTTCAATTACGATTCTTACATTCTAACCTTATAGATTTAGTTAGACATGGTAAAGTAAATATGCATTAATTTAAATAAAAGTAGTGCGAGTGCGGAAAGTAAATAAAAGTAGTGCGAGTGCGAGGAAATAAATAATTTAAAGCGAGTGCGAGGAAATAAATAATTTAAAGCGAGTGCAAGGAAATAAATAAAAGTAAAGCGAGTGCGAGGAAATAAATAAAAGTAAAGCGAGTGCGAGGAAATAAAGAATTTAAAGCGAGTGCGAGGAAATAAATAAAAGTAAAGCGAGTGAGAGGAAATAAATAAAAGTAAAGTGAGTGTGGAAAATAAATAAGATAAAGACAAGTAATAAAAATCTTCTCCAATCGGAGGGTTGAATAAATTGCAAAGAGGAAATGAAAATGGCGGCAGGATTAACTTCCTTCCAAAGTGCTCCAAACTCGATTACAGACTCTATCACAGACTCGATTACACAATTGTGGTAACACTCCAATGCGAAGCGATTACCACTTTATAATACTGAATATATGCCTAAGTGAAGCAAAGTTGCTCTAAGTTTGCCTCTGCTCTAAGTTTGGATGATTGTAAAAGTGATTTCGAGTTTCTATTTATACGCAAGTAAAAAGATGGAAATGACAAGGATGCCCTTCAACTTGAAAATGGGAGGGAAAAACTTTTCCTCTTGTGGCGCCCGCCACAAGGCCATGGCACCCGCCACAAGCACAAAATGAGGCGCCTTAGTGGAAGTAGTGGGGAACTTGGAAGTTAAGGGAAGTTGAGCTTGGACACGTCATGGCAGGGTCTATGGCGCCAGCCATGGGGTAGGCCACAAGTACAAAATGCTGAATTTTAGGGTTTTTGGCTCTTTTTCGCTCCTTTTCTCGATCGGGGCTCCGATTAAAGTAAAAACATGGAAACAAAGGAAAACATAGCAATAACACAACAAAATAACAATAAAACAACTAGAATGCATGTGAAATCGGAGTCAAAAATACGGTAAATTTCAGTGTTATCAAACTCTCCCACACTTAAACCTTTGCTTGTCCTCAAGCAAAACATTAAAAAGCTCATAAAAGAAAATCTGTGTAAACGAGTGCTTCAGGTAAAAATTCTAAGTTCAAGTCGGGATGCAGTGATAGGTACTAACTGAGTGAACTAAGGGTATCATGATGACACTGATCCACAAATACGGACATAAACTTCATTCCTATATTAACCAACCCATATTATCCCACAATACCTAGGCCTGCCTCTTCATCTCTTTTTGTGTCCTTTTCATTCAGGCGCAATCATATTAAGCCATTTATCCATACATGCTTCATAGTAGAGTGGCCTGTTAGTGATTATGATCTGAGCATGGGATTTCTGGCACATAATTATGTGTAAACCCTTTTATTGGACCCAAATGTAGTTGTGGGGGATCGGATCGTAATCCGCCCTACCGAGTTCAGTGCCAGGTACCTCTGAACCAACTAACGGTTGGTGAGTTTTTCTTTTTCTTTTTCTTTTTCTTTTTGTAGCAATTTTTTACAATTCTTTGGTTTAAATGACTTTGTGAGGGTCACCTATACCGGAGTTGCCTTTTTGCTTTCTTTTATTTTTATTTTTTTCTGGATCATTCACTTATTTACATCGGTCCCCTACGTAGAGGATGCGTAGGCCGGACCTGACTACTGAGATAAACTACTGAGGACTTATACGAAAATGATGATTAGGGCCATGGTATATGGGGTTTCGGGAGTGGTTCCTATATTTACGAAGTCTATGGTGCTAAAATAATACTGATGTTTTGCAAAGTTCTCCCAAGTCACCGCATCCTTACTCAAAACATGTCTTTAAAACCTGAACACTTTCGGAATAACACTATTTTCTTTTGCAAAAAAGTTTTGGTGGGACTAAAGGTATGGGGAGGTAGGATTGTACTAAAGATATATTGTATTTGGTGACTCGTCAAACTCATGCATTATAGTAAAAAGCAAAATAAACAACTAAAAGGAAATAACAATAAATAAACTATCTAAAAACAGCAAAGAAAAAGCGATAAAGGAAAAACGAGAAAAACAATAAAGAAAAGACGATAAAGTCTCCTCCCACACTTAAATCGAACATTGTCCCCAATGTTTCGAAATAAGGGAAGAGTTACTTGGCAACCTATTGTTGACCACTGGTGCCCTCGCCATCCTGAGGTGGACGACGGGATCGGGTACGACGACGGTCTCTCTGATCCATCCTCGCCTGCAGGGCATCCTAAGCGGTCCTCACCTCTCGAAGGTTACCCAAAATGGTACCCTGAGTGTTTTCTATGAGAGCAATATGCTGATGGTGGTGGTGTTGCTGACGGGCTTGTGTATCTGTGATCGTTTGCAGGGACTGTAGAACAGTGTCATAGGACCTGTCTGTCCTCCGCTACGACTCTTGCATGAAGCTCATGTTATTCGCCAGATGTTGTTGGATGGTAGAGAGTAGGTCATCACGCCTTTGCTCTCTAGCCATGTGGTCACGCCACATCTCCTTTATAATATAGAAGCCAGAAGTGGTACCTGCAGAAGAAGAAGATGGTGTAGTGTGTGGTGGTGAAGGATGATGGGGGGACACATGGGGTACGGGAGATCTCTCTCTCCGATCATATTCATCATCAGTGTCATGTCCCGCCTCATCAGGAATGTTAGGAGACAGAGGACCCAAAACAGGTGGGGCATCTAAAGCGTAGGTCCAATTCCTTTCATCTCGTACGTCTGTACGTCTAGTGCACGGTAAAACAACAGATGGGATGGCTACACCGTGAACCATTAGCATATAGCCTCCTTCTCTCCTCGAGCGGCACAATTTCATGTCTCTCAGAAATTTTAGGTTAATCGTGCGAGGAGGTAAGGGGTCCAGGGTAGCCATCTCATTGTTCAGGTTAAGCGCCCGAGCAATAGATGTAATCAATCCACCAAAAGAAATCGGTCCCGCTTTATTCAAAGTTAAAGTCATATGAGCAAGCATGAACGGGACCGAATTAATACGTCTATTTGTGAGGCTTCCTTGTAAAAATAGAAGCTCTCTAGCATTAACCTTATTTGGATTCTCCCGTCCAAAAATAGTACAAGCCAATAGGTATCTAAAAACTCTGATGGCCGGGTTGTGGATAGTTGAGGCAAGAACTCCTTCAAAAGAGTTTATGGAAGTGTTTGATAAACGCTCCCAGAAGCAAAATACCTCAACTGACCACTCTGAATCCAAAGGGGCCTCACAAATAGCACCGTCCCCATGAGGGATCCCTAACAAGCTGGCTAGTTCGTCGGTACTGAATTCGTATTCAACAGCAAACATTCTAAATCTGACAGTACCAACAGTGCTAGCAGTGTTAGGGTTGACAATATAAATTAAGGAACTCAAGAATTCGATTGTCAATCGCTCATAGGTGGGTTCTTTGTTGGAAAAGAAATTATGCAAACCTAAGTTATCTAATAAATGAAATATGCTATGATAGATACCTAAAGTGTAGAGACAGTTTTCGTCAACATACCTTGTCGGGAGGATCTCCCAATTTTGCAACCGTTCGATGATTTTTCTTTGTCTATCCCCCGGTTTCCCTCCTCGAAGAATGAATCCGTTAAACTCCATTTGAAAGCTCTTGAAAAGTGATGAAGAAGATGAAGTGGAATGTGAAAAGGTTAGATTTTTACGAAATCCCACGGATGAAAATGGAAATGGAAATCGGAAAAATGATTTGTACGGTGTGGTGGTTAGAAAAGTATGAGCTTTTTGTGGGTTCAAGGATGTTTTTCCAAGGTGAAAAAATGGGTTTGGGAGGTTGTAAGGTGTGAAAATGGTGAAGAAAGGGGTTCTGCCCCGACCTTTTACAGACGCTGTGGCGGGCGCCACAGGGTCTATGGCGGGCGCCACAAGGCAAAATCTGGCTGGGCAGGATTTTGGTCCTTTGGTTTGAGCTTTTCTTGTCTTTTGGCTTTGAGGGGTCCGAATAGCATTTGTCTTGGGATTTCCTAGCATCCTTGGCTTGCATAATTTTATAAAAGTAAAAAAAATAAAAATGAAACAAAAATTAAATATTAGACTAATAAATAAATAAATAACTAAAATAAAAAATGCAAATAAAACAAACATAAGACATATATAGATAAAAGTAGAAATATCAATGTACAGACGTAGTTTATATAATATTCCAAATGCGATAATATAAAATGAGTTACGTAAATATGAGAAAAATAAAATAAAAGAAAGATAAAATAAGATGGAATGGTGAGATCATATAGTAGGGATGTCGTCTTCCTGAGTGGATCCACGGAGCATGGCTACTTCCTGCCTGAGCTCTACGATCTCCTGATATACATAGTCGGCTTCGGTAGCATGGGTAAGATCGGGCACTCTCATCTGTAAAGTGAGGTCAGCCACCTCCTGTCTAAGCTCTGCGATCTCTCTACGACACTTAGCAATCTGAGTGCAGATGTCGGGGGTCTGCAATGAAAGATTATTAGAGAAAACAGTGATCCTAGGAGATGGTGGTGTAGGTGTGTATTCAGCAATGGGTGGTGATCTCGGTTCCTCGAAAGTCTCTCCCTGGCCCTCTAGAGCATAACTCCAATTTGCTGGATCATGCACACTGGTCATCATAGGATCTGGCAGTGTGAAATAGTGGATAGCCTCGCTGTCGACCAGCAATCGGAACTGACATCGGTGGAAAAAGGCTCTCCTCATCAACCCTCTGGTCAAACAGAAGTCAATGTCCATGGTAGTGTACCCACAGTAGGTCCGAAGATGTAACAGCTTGCGAGACAGACCTAACACGACAGCAATCTGTGTGATGATTCTGCCCACATGGATGACTCCTTCGGTAGATCTGGAGATACCGCTGAGACTGTATAATAAAAAGTTCCCACATACTACTGGGCGATACTGGGACGCACAAAATAATAGGAAGATCTCCTCTTCACTCAGTAGTGTCTCTGCATCCGGTCTTCCCAGGAAGGAATGTGCTAATATCATCTGAAAGTATCTAAAGGTGGGGTTATGTATAACATGAGACAGCTGCGTAGATGGATCTTGGCCTCCGCCACCTGATATATCACTCCAAAACTTCTCAACCTCCTTTCCCAGAAAATATCCCATAGGTGTCTCCGGGATAGCATCAGGAGTGGTTTGGAAACCCAATAGGTCGCTGAACTCTTTCTGGCTGAAAGAGTACTCAACTCCAAAGAGCCTGAAAGCAGCATACCCACCTGGTCCAGAGTACGGGTCATAGTCGAATGAACTCAGGAACTTCAATGTCAGGTTCCTGTAGGTGTTACCCAAGTCATCAGCAAACTCGTCCCAGTGAAGCTGGTGGCTAAGGAATCGGATACTCGGCTCGATACCCAGTGCCTCCATACAGTGCTGATCAGGATAACGTGTGGGTGCCATAGGGCGCTGATACAGAGCGATGTAGCGCTCTCTCTGAGCATTATCTCTATAGGCCACGTGCATGTCATCGAAATCCTGCATCCTGTAAAAGTTAAGAAAGTGATCCTGAAAGTGCAAACCATTCAAATTTTAGTCTCAATGTAAAATATGATAAAATAAAATAAAAAATAAAATTAAAATTAAATAAATGCGAAAAAGTAAAATGAAAGAAGAAAAAAACCATGGGTTGCCTCCCACGCAGCGCTTGTTTAACGTCATTAGCTTGACGATTAGAATTTATACACCTGTAGTAGTAGGAATTGGTGGATCAATCAGGGTGTGGCTTGAGTAGTATGCTGGAATGTCTCCTCCTTCGTAGAGCTTCAGTCTTTGTCCATTTACAATGAATGGACTACAGGTTTTGTTCTTGATTTCAACGGCTCCGGATCTCAGAATCTTGGATACTTCGAAAGGACCAGTCCATCTTGAACGTAGCTTTCCAGGGAAGAGTCGTAACCTAGAGTTGAAAAGGAGAACAAGATCGCCTATATTGAAGTTTTTCTTTACTATTCTTTTGTCGTGATAGGCTTTTGTTCTCTCTTTATATATTTTTGCATTCTCGTAGGCGGATTGCCTAAGTTTTTCTAATTTATGAATGTCTAGGGTACGCTTTTCTCCAGAGGCTAGGTAGTCTAAATTCAAAGTTTTAATGGCCCAATAGGCCTTATGCTCTAATTTGAACAGTAAGTGACAGGATTTTCCATAAACTAGTTAATAAGGAGTAGTTCCTATAGGGGTTTTGAAAGCGGTTCTATAGGCCCATAATGCTTCTTGAAGCTTCTGAGACCAGTCTCTCCTAGAAATAAAAACAGTTTTCTCTAGGATTTGTTTTATCTCCCTATTAGATACTTCTACTTGGCCACTAGTTTGTGGATGGTATGGTGTTGCTACTCTATGCCTAACTCCATATTTTCTTAAAAGTTTGTCAAATATTCTCGATATAAAGTGTGATCCTCCATCGCTTATGACTAAACGTGGTGTTCCAAATCTAGGGAATATATAATTTTTAAATAGTTTGATTACTACCCTAGTGTCGTGTATGGGTGCAGCTATAACTTCGATCCACTTAGACACATAGTCTACAACTACTAAGATATACCTGTTTCCTAAGGATGGTGGGAAAGGTCCCATGAAATCTATACCCCATACGTCAAAGAGTTCTACTTCCTGAATGTTTCTTAGAGGCATTTCACCACGCCTTGAAATGTTTCCAGTGCGTTGGCATCTATCACATTTGACAATGCAAGCATAGACATCACGCCACATGGTAGGCCAGAATAGGCCATCTTGAAGGATCTTGGCGTATGTCTTAGAGGTGCTCGCATGTCCACCATAGGGTGCAGAATGACAATGCTCGATAATATTATTTACCTCTTCTTCTGGAACGCAACGGCGAAAAATGCCATCTTTAGCCCTTTTGAAAAGGAGTGGTTCATCCCAATAGAAGTTTCTCACATCGTGGAAGAATTTCTTTTTGCGGTGGTAGTCAAGATCAGGGGGTACTATATCAGCAGCTACGTAATTAACGAAGTCTGCATACCAGGGTACGTTGCTTATTGCTAAGGAATTTTGGGGGTGCTCATAAAGATGTAGGTTATTATCTTCAATGGTTTCTACTCTAGCTATCAGTCTATCATAGGCGAAATCATCATTTATGGGTACTAGTTCTGGTTTTAGATGTTCTAGCCTAGAAAGGTGATCAACTACTACATTTTCAGTGCCTTTTTTATCTCTTATATCTAAATCAAACTCTTGTAGTAATAGAATCCATCAGAGTAACCTGGGCTTGGCATCTTTTTTACTTAATAGGTAACGAATGGCAGCATGATCGGTGTAAACTATAATTTTTGCTCCTACTAGATAAGATCTAAATTTGTCTATAGCGAAAACTACAACGAGTAATTCTTTTTCAGTTGTTGCGTAGTTAAGTTGGGCAGCATCTAGGGTTCTACTGGCATAATAAATGACATGTAATTTTTTATCTTTCCTTTGTCCTAGAACGGCTCCAACTGCGTAATCGCTAGGATCGCACATTATCTCAAATGGTTCTGACCAATCAGGTGGTTTCATAATGGGTGCAAATACTAATGCTTGTTTTGAAAGATTAAATGCGTCATTACATTTTTGATCGAAAATGAATTCAGCATCTTTCATTAAAAGTCCAGTTAAAGGTTTAGTTATTTTGGAGAAGTCCTTAATAAAACACCGGTAGAATCCAGCGTGTCCAAGAAAGCTTCGGACTTCTCTGATGGTTTTTGGTGGTTTTAGGTTTTCTATAACTTCTATTTTAGCTTTATCTACCTCTATACCTTTTTCAGAAACTATATGTCCTAAAACTATTCCTTCGGTTACCATGAAATGACATTTTTCCCAGTTTAGCACGAGGTTCACCTCCACGCATCTCTCCAGGATTTTCTCAAGGTTAGCAAGACAATTGTGGAAATCAAATCCGCAAACCGAGAAATCATCCATAAACACTTCCATGATACCATCTAGGTAATCTGCAAAGATTGACATCATGCAACATTGGAAAGTAGATGGGGCATTACAGAGGCCGAATGGCATTCGTCTGTAGGCAAAAGTTCCATAAGGGCATGTAAAGGTAGTTTTTTCTTGATCTTCGGGGTGGATAGGTATTTGGAAGAATCCAAAGTATCCATCTAGATAGCAGAAGTAAGAGTGTCTGGCTAGACGCTCCAACATCTGGTCTATAAATGGTAAAGGGAAATGATCCTTCCTAGTTGCTCTATTTAATTTTCTATAATCTATACACATCCGCCATCCTCCTTCTAAACGTTTTGCTACATGTTCGCCTTTATCGTTTTGCACGACTGTGATGCCTCCCTTTTTAGGTACTACATGCACAGGGCTCACCCACTTACTATCCGAGATCTGGTAGATTATACCTGCCTCAAGTAACTTAAGAACTTCCTTTTTAACGACATCACTCATTATAGGGTTTATTCTTCTTTGATGCTCTCTTGAGGGTTTTGAATCTTCTTCGAGTGAAATCTGATGCATGCATACGGATGGGCTTATACCTTTCAGGTCAGAGATATTATATCCTAAGGCTGAGGGGTGTCTTCGTAAAACATCTAAAAGTTGGTTCGTTTCCTCTTGACTTAAGGTAGCACTAACTATAACTGGACAATTCATCTTTTCATCGAGGAACTCGTATCTCAGGTTCTTAGGCAGTTCCTTAAGTTCTAAGGTTGGTTTCTTAGGGCATGGCATAGGATCTGGAGTAAGGGATAAACATTCGTAAAGGTTATCATCGATGTAAGGTTTCTTAAAGTCATCATCTTCCCTTATGAGAGTTGATGGTAACTTAATTGTTGTTATAATTTCTTTTTGTTCTAATTCTCTAACACATTCATCAATGATATCTAAGGCATAACACGAGTCTCCCATCACAGGTGCCATAAGAAATTTCGAAAGTATAAATTCTATTTTCTCGTCACCTACCTCAAATGTCAACTTTCCTTTCTTGACATCTATTATGGCTCCTGCAGTCGATAAGAATGGTCTACCTAGAAGGATTGGTATATCATTGTCCTCTTTGATGTCCATGACAATAAAATCAGTAGGGATAAATAACTGACCTATCCTAACAGGAACATCTTCTAAGATGCCTATCGGATACTTAACAGATCTATCGGCTAACTGAAGTGACATCTTAGTGGGTTGCAATTCTCCTAAGTTTAACCCCTCACAAACTGCTAAAGGCATTAAGCTCACACTAGCTCCTAAGTCTAGAAAAGCTTTTTCGATGACATGATTACCCAGAAGGCAAGGAATGGAGAAATTTCCAGGATCTTTGTCTTTCTTTGCTATTTTGTCCTCGGAAATAGCATTACATTCCAAAAGCTTCGGATCGTCAAGTCTACGTTTGTTGGTAAGGATGTCTTTGAGAAACTTTGCATAAGAAGGTACTTGGGTGATGGCTTCTGTGAAAGGGATTTCTACATGAAGTTTTTCTATAACTTTAATAAATTTTTGATACTGTTTATTGATCTGGGTTTGTTTGAGTCTTTGCGGATATGGTATAGGTGGTTTATATGGCGGGGGTGGTACATAAGTTTTATCTTTAGGTTCTTCTCCTTTTTCTCGACCTTCCTGGTTTTCAGATTCCTCTAGTTCCTTTACTTCTTCCGTGGGTTTGGTACACTCCTTAGAAGTTTCGGGTTCACTCAATCTAGGGTTTGGTGGCTCATCGTAAGTGTTCCCACTTCGTAGGGTAATGGCATTGGCTTGTCCTCTCGGATTTTGTTGAGGTTGTCCAGGGAATTGTCCTCCAGGTGTAGTCCGAGGGGCTTGGTTTAAAGCTACCTGAGAAATCTGGGTTTCAAGCATCTTGGTATGAGTAACTATTTGATCAAGCTTGGTACCTAACTGAGCAATCAATTCATTAACATGAATGTTTTGGTTCATGAACTCCTTGTTTTGTTGGGTTTGAGCGGTGATAAAATTTTCCATAATTTTCTCAAGGCTCGGCTTTGGTGGCACAGGTTGCATAGGTTGATTTGATCTAGGGGCTTGATAACTAGGTCTCGGAGGTGCATTATTTTGGATAGGGTTATTGTTTTTATAGGAGAATTTCGGGTGATTCCTCCATCCATAGGTATTCGAATATGGGTTCCCTTGGGTGTAGTTTACTTGCTCAGAGTGGGTTTCGTTTAATAGACTGCATTCTGCAGATTGGTGTCCTTGGGTTCCATGTAACACCCTTCTAAAATACCCCAAAATATTTAATTAAAATAGCAATATATCAATCAGAGTAATTATGCAATTAAGGGTGTCACACAATCATTTCACACCATGTTCCAAAATATCCTGTCATGCTCATTTATTTAATCAAAATAAAACATTTGCATAATACGCAGCGGATAGAAATTAACAACAACCTTCAAACCATGTAACATATTACATGTAAAGTTGTTCAACAACCAAATGAAAACATAGTAAAACATCCCATCCCGATGTTACATCTACCAGAGCATGACCCACTAAGGAACCACACTAGACTCCAAGGACTAGCTTCTACTCAATCACTGCTCGTTACCTGAAAAATAGTTGTAAGGGTGAGTTCCTCAATCAATATAATAAGCATTATAAAACATCATGTAATGCTAAGTAATTTAACACATATCATCACCCTAACCAGATCACACATATTCAGCAACGGCAATATCAACTCATAATCATCATCATCATCATCATACTCAAACTCAACACAATCATAAAACACACGTATAATATTGGAATACATCCATTCATATTATACGCCATACATACATATATTATGCAATGAGACTCCATGCATGCGGTACCGACTATTCGTGAACATATAGTTCAACCTCACTGACCAAATCCAGGTACGGCTACCAAGCTCACTAGTCCCACTCATTTGAGACCTAGTGACTCACTCACTAATTCCTCACCATGGGAATTAGCTACCACCCCAAGGGCTATGATATGCACGCTAATCACCTAGCATGCAAACATCAACAACAATCCACAATACTAACTCACTAATTCCTCACCATGGGAATTAGCTACCACCATAAAGGCCACAATATGCAAGCTAAATCACTTAGTCATGCAAACATCAACAATCATCCACAATGGACATATGCTCACACTCTAAGCCATAAACAGTCCATTCATAATTTCATACATGATAGATACATTCACAATATTATGCATATCATCATACATCATCCACATATTCACCACATAATCATATCATGTCACACCACATAGTCAATCACAGCATTAGCACACTCTACTAATACCTATACTACTCAAAACAACGGGAAATGATCCCTACACTATCATACATCAGCTAAATTACATTACTCAGCTGAACAACCAAAAACTGCACAACAACAGCACAGAAAAATCACAATCCTGCCCATACGCGTATTGCCTAGTCCCATACGCGTATGGCCCAATTCTCAGCCAATCCCATACGCGTACCACCTATCTCATACGCGTATGCTACGCGTACCACTTCCCCATACGCGTACCAACAGAGCCCAACCCACGTTCAAAACATCATCTTCCTCATCCATACGCGTATCGCCTAGTGCCATACGCGTACCAAACCATCTCATACGCGTATTGCCTAGTGCCATACGCGTATGACCAGAACCAGATTTCCAGATCTGCTATGGTTTTCTCTGCTACGAGATCTCCCAATTCCAACCTCCTACAATCCAATTTTTCACATTAATCGTTCATATCATCTAACACGAATCATACCCTATTCGATTTCACCAATTCTAACATTATTACATCTAATTCCTACGAATTTCCTTCAATTATAATCCAAATTTCGTTCGTCCAAAAGTTCACAATTTCATCATGCATCATTCCAATTAGATTCAAATCAATGGTTTATCACTACCCATTACATGTTATCCCATAATACCCATTAAACGATGATAAACCCCCCTTACCTGAGTTAATCTGGCAGCCCTTCAGCTTCAAGCTCTTCCTCTCTTCAACCCTTGTTCTCTGGCTCTTTGCCCTTTTTCCACTTTAGAGTCGTTTCTCTGTTTTCACGTGAAAACCTCTTTTTACCAAATGGGACCTTTTCTAATTCCAACTTTTATTCCAATAATAATAATAATAATCCAATAATAATAATCCCAATAATATTCCAATAATAATCCATTTATTTAATTAAATTAATAAATATACTATTAACTTAATTTAAATAATTATCTTATTTTTATCGGGGTGTTACAACTCTCCCCCACTAAAAGAGTTTTCGTCCTCGAAAACATACCTCAAGCGAACAACTCAGGATAAGACTCCTTCATCTGACTCTCAAGTTCCCAAGTCACATTGCCACCTGCTGGTCCTCCCCAAGCTACCTTCACCAAAGCAATCTCTTTACCCCGCAACTGCTTCAACTCTCGATCCTCAATCCTCATAGGTGATGTTTCAACAGTCAGGTTATCTCTCACCTGTACATCATCCACTTGGACTACATGCGACGGATCAGGAATGTACCTCCTCAACTGAGACACATGAAAAACCTCATGCAAATTCGCAAGTGACAGCGGTAAAGCGATACGATAGGCTACCTCCCCTATCCTCTCCAAAATCTGATAAGGACCAATAAATCGAGGTGTCAACTTCTTCGACTTCAAAGCTCGACCAACCCCAGTTATCGGAGTAACACGAAGAAACACATGATCTCCCTCTTGAAACTCAAGTGACTTCCTCCTCTTGTCGTGATAACTCTTCTGACGACTCTGAGCAATTCTCATCTTCTCCTGAATCATCTTAATCTTTTCCGTAGTTTGTTGAACAATCTCCGGTCCAACCACAACACTCTCACCGGACTCATACCAACATAAAGGTGTCCGACATCTCCTACCATACAAAGCTTCAAACGGTGCCATACCAATGCTCGAATGAAAACTATTGTTGTAGGTAAACTCAATCAAAGGTAAATAACAATCCCAAGCACCTCCCTTTTCCAAAACACAAGCCCTCAAAAGATCTTCCAATGACTGAATCGTCCTCTCAGTCTGACCATCAGTCTGTGGATGATATGCAGAACTCAATCTCAGCTTAGTTCCCAAAGCCCTCTGCAAACCTTCCTAGAACTTCGATGTAAATCTAGGATCTCTGTCCGAAACAATACTCGACGGAATACCATGCAAACTTACAATCTTCTCAATATACAGCTCAGCTAATCTCTCTAACGGATAATCCATTCTGATCGGAATGAAATGAGCCGATTTCGTCAATAAACACCACAACAAACTGATCTAGGTACGGATGGAAAATCCTATTCATATACTCCATAAATACCCCAGGCGCATTAGTCACACCAAAAGGCATTACAGAATACTCATAATGTCCATACCTTGTTCTGAAAGCAGTCTTCTGAATATCCTCAGTTTTCACACGTATCTGATGATACCCCGATCTCAAATCTATTTTGCTGAACACACTCGCACCAACCAACTGATCCATCAAATCATCAATCCTCGGCAAAGGATACCGATTCTTGATCGTCACTTTATTCAGTTGCCTGTAGTCCACACACAACCTCATAGTACCTTCTTTCTTCTTAACCAATAACACTGGTGCACCCCACGGTGACACACTCGAACGAATAAATTTCTTATCCAACAGATCTTCTAACTGACTCTTCAATTCAGTTAACTCAACAGCAGACATACGGTACGGAGCCATCGACACCGGCCTAGTACCAGGTACCAAATCAATCGAGAACTCAACTTCACGCTCTGGCGGTAATTCATTCACTTCTTCAGGAAACACATCAGGAAAATCACACACCACGGCTAGATCACAAATCGCCAGTTTATCTTTAGCCTCCAAAGTCGCTAACAGCATAAACAACTCTGCTCCATCTACTACTGCCTCATTCACCTGCCTTGCTGATAGAAACAAACTCTTTCCTTCCTCAATCTCAGGAAAGATCACAGTCTTATCAAAACAATTGATATAAACTCGGTTACACACCAACCAGTTCATACCCAGGATAACATCAATCTGCACTAGTGGAAGACACACTAGGTCCATCCCAAAGTCTCTACCAAAAATACTCAAAGGACAATTTAAACAAACTGAAGTAGTAGTCACTGAACCCTTCGCAGGAGTATCAATCACCATACCCCCATGCATCTCAGATATCTCTAACTTAAGTTTCACAGCACAATCCAAAGATATAAAGGAATGAGTCGCACCGGTGTCAATAATAGCTACAAGAGGAAAGCCATTAATATAACACGTACCTCGGATCAAACGATCATCTGCAGAAGTCTCAGAACCCGATAAAGCAAAGACCTTGCCTCCCGACTGGTTCTCTCTCTTCGGTTTAGGACACTGTGGACTGATATGACCCACTTCTCCACAGTTGAAACAAGTCACAGTCTTCAACCGGCACTCTACAGCCAAGTGCCCACCTTTTCCACACTTAAAACACTTCTTCTCATTACTGGTACACTCATGGATACGATGTCCAGCCTGACCACATCTGTAACACTTAGCAGGGGCACTGGAGTCTCCCCCACTAGGCCTCTTCATCCCACTCTGTCTCTGGAAACCTTTGCCAGCTGCATACGGTTTCCCACGATCATTCTGATTCTTGCCCTTCCTATCAACCCTTTGCTGATAGCTCTCCGCTCTGGCCTTGGTATCCTGTTCAAAAATCCTGCAACAGTCCACCAGGTCAGAAAACACTCTAATCCGCTGATACCCAATAGCCTGCTTGATCTCGGGACGTAACCCGTTCTCAAACTTCACACATTTTGAAAATTCCCCAGTAGCCTCGTTATAGGGAGTGTAATACTTCGACAACTCTGTGAACTTAGCAGCATACTCAGTAACAGACCGGTTGCCCTGCTTCAATTCTAAGAACTCTATCTCTTTCTTTCCTCTAACATCCTCTGGAAAATACTTCCTCAGGAATCTCTCTCTGAACACTGCCCAAGTGATCTCAGCATTCCCAGCAGATTCCAACTCAGTGCGGGTAGCAACCCACCAATCATCTGCTTCTTCTGACAGCATATGCGTACCGAACCTGACCTTCTGGTTATCGGCACACTCAGTCACTCGGAAGATCCTCTCGATCTCCTTCAACCACTTCTGAGCACCATCTGGATCGTATGCTCCCTTGAACATTGGAGGATTGTTCTTCTGGGGAACAACTCCCATTCCTACAACAATCGGATTCCCTCCAAGTACTCCAGCTAGCATACCCAGAGCCTCAGCAATCGCAGCATCGTCTCTACCTCTTCCAGCCATCTCTATTCTGAAAACCCAACAATCTAAAACAATAAGTACTGATAGGGTTACACAACACCTATCTCGTACAGGGAAATAGAATAATTACGACTCGACTCGACCGACTATGCTCTGATACCACTAATGTAACACCCTTCTAAAATACCCCAAAATATTTAATTAAAATAGCAATATATCAATCAGAGTAATTATGCAATTAAGGGTGTCACACAATCATTTCACACCATGTTCCAAAATATCCTGTCATGCTCATTTATTTAATCAAAATAAAACATTTGCATAATACGCAGCAGATAGAAATTAACAACAACCTTCAAACCATGTAACATATTACATGTAAAGTTGTTCAACAACCAAATGAAAACATAGTAAAACATCCCATCCCGATGTTACATCTACCAGAGCATGACCCACTAAGGAACTACACTAGACTCCAAGGACTAGCTTCTACTCAATCACTGCTCGTTACCTGAAAAATAGTTGTAAGGGTGAGTTCCTCAATCAATATAATAAGCATTATAAAACATCATGTAATGCTAAGTAATTTAACACATATCATCACCCTAACCAGATCACACATATTCAGCAACGGCAATATCAACTCATAATCATCATCATCATCATCATACTCAAACTCAACACAATCATAAAACACACGTATAATATTGGAATACATCCATTCATATTATACGCCATACATACATATATTATGCAATGAGAATCCATGCATGCGGTACCGACTATTCGTGAACATATAGTTCAACCCCACCGACCAAATCCAGGTACGGCTACCAAGCTCACTAGTCCCACTCATTTGAGACCTAGTGACTCACTCACTAATTCCTCACCATGGGAATTAGCTACCACCCCAAGGGCTATGATATGCACGCTAATCACCTAGCATGCAAACATCAACAACAATACACAATACTAACTCACTAATTCCTCACCATGGGAATTAGCTACCACCATAAAGGCCACAATATGCAAGCTAAATCACTTAGTCATGCAAACATCAACAATCATCCACAATAGACATATGCTCACACTCTAAGCCATAAACAGTCCATTCATAATTTCATACATGATAGATACATTCACAACATTATGCATATCATCATACATCATCCACATATTCACCACATAATCATATCATGTCACACCACATAGTCAATCACAGCATTAGCACACTCTACTAATACCTATACTACTCAAAACAACGGGAAATGATCCCTACACTATCATACATCAGCTAAATTACATTACTCACCTGAACAACCAAAAACTGCACAACAACAGCACAAAAAAATCACAATCCTGCCCATACGCGTATTGCCTAGTCCCATACGCGTATGGCCCAATTCTCAGCCAATCCCATACGCGTACCACCTATCTCATACGCGTATGCTACGCGTACCACTTCCCCATACGCGTACCAACAGAGCCCAACCCACGTTCAAAACATCATCTTCCTCATCCATACGCGTATCGCCTAGTGCCATACGCGTACCAGACCATCTCATACGCGTATTGCCTAGTGCCATACGCGTATGACCAGAACCAGATTTCCAGATCTGCTATGGTTTTCTCTGCTACGAGATCTCCCAATTCCAACCTCCTACAATCCAATTTTTCACATTAATCGTTCATATCATCTAACACGAATCATACCCTATTCGATTTCACCAATCTAACATTATTACATCTAATTCCTACGAATTTCCTTCAATTATAATCCAAATTTCGTTCGTCCAAAAGTTCACAATTTCATCATGCATCATTCCAATTAGATTCAAATCAATGGTTTATCACTACCCATTACATGTTATCCCATAATACCCATTAAACGATGATAAACCCCCCTTACCTGAGTTAATCCGGCAGCCCTTCAGCTTCAAGCTCTTCCTCTCTTCAACCCTTGTTCTCTGGCTCTTTGCCCTTTTTCCACTTTAGAGTCGTTTCTCTGTTTTCACGTGAAAACCTCTTTTTACCAAATGGGACCTTTTCTAATTCCAACTTTTATTCCAATAATAATAATAATAATCCAATAATAATAATCCCAATAATATTCCAATAATAATCCAATTATTTAATTAAATTAATAAATATACTATTAACTTAATTTAAATAATTATCTTATTTTTATCGGGGTGTTACATTCCACATATCTCACAATCGGACGAAACTGCGGCTACAGTATTCGGGTTTATGCACATATGCTCGACTTTGAGGGCTAACGCGTCCATTTTCGCTCGCATCATGTCTATAGAGCTTAGTTCATGCACTCCTCCTTGGGCTTCCTTCTTCTTAATTGTCGCTCGTTCGACTCCCCATGATTGATGGTTTTGAGCCATATCTTCGATGAGGGCACTAGCTTCAGGATAAGGTTTGTTCGTCAGAGCACCGCCTGCGGCAGCGTCGACGGTCATCTTTGTGTTGTAATGAAGTCCATTATAGAAGGTTTGAATGATTAACCAATTTTCTAAACCATGATGTGGGCATACTCGTAACAACTCTTTATATCTCTCATCAAGCTTCGAACAACGATTCTCCTTGGTTTTGGGTAAATCTAGTTATATTGTTTCGAAGAACGGCGGTCTTACTCGGGGGAAAATATCTAGCAAGAAAAACTCTTCTAAGGTTATCCCAAGTTGTAATGGAATTGGGTGGAAGAGAATCTAACCATGATAGAGCTTTATCTCTGAGGGAAAAAGGAAATAGTCTTAAACGTATTGCCTCAGGAGAAGCTCCATTGGTTTTAAAAGTGTCTGCTAATTGAAGGGATATTTTTAAATGTTGGTTTGGGTTCTCAGTAGCGAGACCTGCGAATTGTCTCTGTTGCACTAGTTGCAACAGGGATGGTTTAAGTTCAAAATTATTGGCTGGGATGGTTGGGTTTACTATACTAGAACTAGGTTCTTCATTAGATGGTTGAGCGAAATCCTTAAGAGGTCTTTGGTTTTGATCTTCGGCCATAGCTCTCTTAATTCTATGAAAGAATAAACGTGCGCAAGCGTAACGTTCAGGTTCTGCCAGAGGGTATACTAAGCTTAAACTTCCGGTGCTGCGAGTTCTTTGCATTGACCGGCGGGAAATAGCCTAAGTCTAAACGATATAACAACAGGGAAATGAAATTTGATGAAATTGGTCCCCGGCAACGGCGCCAAAAACTTGATGCGGTGTTTCGCAAGTATACGAACGCGTCAGAGTAATATAAAAGATTGTCGAATCCGTAGAGACCAAGTGTCAATCTATAGTTATTTATTGTTATGGTGTTTATCAAAGGCAATCAAAATAAGTATTTTTGGAGTGTGCAATGAAAAGTAAAGTGTTGAATAAAGATTGATTAATAAAGACAGGGTCGAATGTAATTCACGTAATCAATTAATAATCCAAGTACTTGCTAATAGAACTACTTATGGGCAATGTTTCCTACTTTGAAAAGAACTAATTTAACGGGAACTGTCGCTTTCGCGTATTCAGAACCGAGTTGTACTCCCTAATCAAACCCTCTTATTGTCACTTATAAAAAGGCGCGCATTGCGTTAGAGTAGTAAACCTATTTTTAAGAAATATAGTATCTTGACTAAGTTGAAAAGTATTATAACCTGGATTTCTTAACCAAAAGAGGTTCTTACGAACCAGACTCTAAACTTATAAACGCGTCCGAAAATAGTTTTAAAATCTCTTTTCTTCTTAAGTTAAAAACTCCAAATGAACTAAACAAAGCGCTTTCGCTGTTTTTGAAATAATTAAAAACAATTAAGTTTAGATAGACGTTGGACGGCTTTCGATCTTACCCAACGGAATTGAAGTGCGGGAAAACTTAAGTTGAAAGTTAAAATAGCCCTTAAGTGCTTCTACGAACAATTGTACGGATTATCGGTTCAATTATGATTCTTACATTCTAACCTTATAGATTTAGTTAGACATGGTAAAGTAAATGTGCATTAATTTAAATAAAAGTAGTGCGAGTGCGGAAAGTAAATAAAAGAAGTGCGAGTGCGAGTGCGAGGAAATAAATAATTTAAAGCGAGTGCGAGAAAATAAATAATTTAAAGCGAGTGCGAGGGAATAAATAAAAGTAAAGCGAGTGCGAGGAAATAAATAAAAGTAAAGCGAGTGCGAGAAAATAAATAATTTAAAGTGAGTGCGAGGAAATAAATAAAAGTAAAGCGAGTGAGAGGAAATAAATAAAAGTAAAGCGAGTGCGGAAAATAAATAAGATAAAGACAAGTAATAAAAATCTGCTCCAATCAGAGGGTTGAATAAATTGCAAAGCGGAAATGAAAATGGCGGCAGGATTAACTTCCTTCCAAAGTGCTCCAAACTCGATTACAGACTCTATCACAGACTCGATTACACAATTGTGGTAACACTCCAATGCGAAGCGATTACCACTTCATAATACTGAATATATGCCTAAGTGAAACAAAGTTGCTCTGAGTTTGCCTCTGCTCTAAGTTTGGATGATTGTAAAAGTGATTTCGAGTTTCTATTTATAAGCAAGTAAAAAGATGGAAATGACAAGGATGCCCTTCAACTTGAAAATGGGCAATCCTCCGATAATAACATCTGCCAACGGGCAATCCTCCCAATTAAAGCAGGCTTCTCAAAGATATACTTGATTGGATCCATTTTGGATATTAACCAAGTCGTATGATTCAACATATACTGGCGTAAGCGCTTAGCAGCCCAAGCCAAAGCACAACATGTCTTCTCAAGTATCGAGTATCGAGACTCATAATCAGTGAACTTCTTACTTAGGTAGTAGATAGCATACTCTTTCCTTCCTGATTCGTCTTGCTGACCAAGGACACAACCCATAGAGTCTTCAAGAACTATCAGATACATAATCAACGGTCTCCCTTCCACAGGCGGGGACAGAATCGGAGGCTCAGACAAATAATCTTTAATACTGTCAAAGGTCTTTTGGCAATCCTCGGTCCAATCATGAGACTGATCTTTCCTAAGGAGCTTGAATATTGGCGCACATGTGGCAGTCATGTGGGATATGAATCTGGAAATATAATTCAAGCGGCCAAGAAAACCTCAGACTTGCTTCTCAATTTTGGGCACAGGCATTTCTTGTATTGCTTTGACCTTTGTAGGATCAACCTCAATACCTCTTTCGTTGATAATAAAGCCCAATAACTTGCCAGAACGGACTCCAAATATACACTTGTTGGGATTCAGACGAAGCTTATATTTCCTCAGACGCTGAAAAAGCTTCAACAAGTGCTCTACATGTTCAACTTCTGTTCTTGACTTTGCAATCATATCATCAACATACACCTCGATCTCCTTGTGCATCATATCATGAAACAAGGTAGTCATAGCTCGTTGATACGTGGCTCCGGCGTTCTTCAAACCGAAGCGCATCACTCGATAACAGAATGTTCCCCAAGGTGTGATGAATGTTGTCTTCTCCATATCCTCGGGTGCCATCTTAATCTGATTATATCCGGAAAATCCGTCCATAAACGAGAAGACATTGAATTTAGCTGTATTATCTACCAACATATCAATATGTGGTAGAGGGAAATCATCTTTTGGACTAGCTTTATTCAAGTCTTTATAGTCCACACACATTCGGACTTTTCCATCCTTCTTAGGCACGGGCACAATATTGGCCACCCATTGAGGATATGTAGAAGTCACCAGAAACCCCGCATCAATTTTCTTCTGAACTTCCTTTTTGATCTTCACTGCCATATCGGGATGAGTTCTTCTGAGCTTCTGCTTCACAGGCACGCACTCAGGCTTCAAAGGCAGGAAATGTTGCATGATATCAGTATCCAGACCAGGCATGTCTTCATATGACCAGGCAAAGACGTCGACGTATTCTCGTAGCAACTCGATCAACCCCTTCTTTACAGATTCTTCCAGGAGTTCCCCAATCTTCACTTCGCGCACACAATCTCCAGACGCCAAGTTGACTGTTTCCAGATTCTCAAGATGCGGCTGAATGACCTTCTCTTCATGCTTAAGTAGACGGGTAATCTCGTCAGGAATCTCTTCAACATCATCCTCTTCCACCTCAAATACAGGGAATTCAAAGTTGGGAGATGGTGTTGGATCATTATGTTCAATGGGTTTGATCAACCTGCATAATGATTTTGGATATAAAAGATTTTAGAATTCGAACAAGGCAAATCATTATGCAGATGAAAAGATTGATTTTATTCTTATTTTTAGGGTTTTATGTGATCACCAATTTCATGCAAAAGCGAAAAAGGAAAATAATTGGAAAAACAAACATTTAACATGGATTTATTGAATGAAAATATCATTGTATTTATGCGCCAACAATGTCATCACTTCTCCTTTTGGCATGGGAGAAGGGTTTTCAAACACAATGAACATTACTTTGACTTATGGATAACTGTCGGAATATCAACAGCGACCCAATTATTGCAGATCCCTCCATGGATGATGATGTTGCCAGAATCCTCTTCATCCTCTTCCAGAATGGCAACAGCCTCTTCACCTTGACCGGTGTGGATGAATTCACCACTCTTGAACAACCCTTGCTTGTTGAAGACATCAGAAGAATAGCCTATGCCAGCCCGGGATTTTTTGTCTTCCAACTTAATCATTTGTCCCAATCCAGCAGTTGCACCATGCTTAATGGCCAACTTAGCATCTTTATAGGAAGCAATTGAAGAAGTTCCCTTCTTAATAGGTTCAACAATAGATAAAGCTTGGAACGGTGTTCCAACTTCATCCTCAGCATCTATATAAGAGAAGGAAGACAAATGGCTAACCAGGAGAGCCTTTTCTCCCCCTACCACCACCAGCTTCTTATTTTTCACAAACTTCAATTTCTGGTGTAGGGTGGATGTCACGGCGCCTGCCTCGTGAATCCATGGTCTGCCTAAGAGACATCTATACGATGGGTGAATGTCCATAACCTGGAAGGTAATCTGGAAATCACTTGGTCCGATTTTGATTTGGAGATCAACCTCTCCAATCACAGTTTTATGAGACCCATCGAAAGCCTTCACAACTACGCCACTCTGCCTCATGGGAGGCCCCTGATATGATAACTTTGCAAGAGTGGATTTTGGCAATACATTCAATGATGACCCAGTGTCTACCAGCACATTGGACATGGCGTCATCTTTGCAGCTCATAGATATGTGTAATGCCAGGTTGTGGTCTCTTCCCTCTTCGGGGAGATCAGCATCACAAAAACTTAAATTGTTACAAGCGGTAATGTTTACAACAATACTGTCGAATTGTTCAATCGTGACGTCGTGATCCATATACGCCACATCCAACATCTTCTGTAGAGCTTCTCGGTGTGGTTCTGAATTCATCAGCAAGGATAATACAGAGATTTTGGATGGCGTTTGTAGAAGTTGATCTACAACGTTGTACTCACTTCTCTTGATGAGCCTCAACATCTCATCACAGTCTTCTTTCGTATTGCCACTCGGGCCAACAGAGACAGAAGTTTTCAACGTAGAGGTAGGTTTAGCAACAAGTGTCGGGTTCGGAGCGTTCACAACATTCCCAATCGGGCGTTCAACATAATCAGTGGTATCATTCCTTCGAGCATCAGCTTGCGGCTTTGGCGGAGCCGAGAAAACACGACCGCTGCGAGTCAAGCTGCTGACGTCGGAAATATTAACAACAGACGAAGAGGGCAGGGGCACCTCTTTCCTATTCTCCAATGCTACAGTATTGTAGCGATAGGGGACCGCCTTCTCAGAAGAATACGGTACAGGGTCGGCTGGCTTAATGGTCAAAGCAGGAGAAACCTTCTGCTTGCTACCATCATACTTGATGATAACAGGCTCGGGGATCCGGAATACTGGAGAAATTACGTTGACTTCATTAGCATCTTCGTCAACATTTCTATTTTGAAGGATCTCAATGACTCCCTCATCCAGCATTTCTTGAACATCTCTACGCACCTAGCGACAACCTCTTTGATTAACAGAACAGACTCGGCATCTATCGTGGTCGTGCTCGTAATGACTATAATCACACAGTAAATGATGCATCTCGACCAGAGATTGTCGAATATGACTGACGTATTTGACTTTGTACTTGCCAAGGCAGTCCTGGACCATGTTGACAGATTTCCCATGCTCGGGCAATGGGTTTTTCTTCACGTTAGGACCTACGTCCTCGAAACACAGAATACCACATCTTACAAGGTCTTGAACCTTGGTCTTCAAAGGGTAGCAATTTTCCACGTCGTGGCCGGGAGCACAGGAATGATAAACACAGTGTAATTCGGGCTTATACCACCACTGGGGGTTAGTAGGTATAGTCGGTGGGTCTCGTGGCGTAATCAACTTCCTCACTATCAAAGAGGGATATAATTCTGCATATGTCATCGGAATAGGATCAAAGGTGACCCTTTTCCTCTCGTAACTTGTGCTGGTTTGATTACTGTTTCGAGGCTGGTAGGCCTGTTATTGCGGACGGTGTTGTTGTTGTTGATATTGCGGATGTTGTTGTTGCTGATTACTATTGTGTTATTGATATTGCTGATTATCTATGAAGACAGGTGCTATATGAGCCACCTGGTGCTGGTTACCAGCAGGACGCACGGTCTTCCTCCTTACAGAGGGTCTTCTTGGTTTCATATGGGAGGTCACAGCATGTGCCTCACCATCTTTCTTCTTTGCAAACGCCCTATAACGTTTGGCAGAAGAGCCTTCTTCTCTGGTCAGGCGCCCTTCCCTGACCCCTTCTTCCAGTCGCTTCCTCATGTTCACCATCTCGGTGAAGTCAGAAGGAGCACTGACAATCATCCGCTCATAATAAAAAGAACTCAAGGTCTTCAAAAAGATCTTGATCATCTCTTTCTCTTCCAGCGGGGGCACAATCTGTGCTGCTAGCTCTCGCCACCTCTGGGCGTATTCTTTGAACGTTTCCTTGTCCTTCTAGGACATGGCCCTCAATTGATCCCTATCGGGAGCCATATCCACGTTGTATTTGTATTGCTTGACGAAGGGCTCGCCAAGGTCATTGAAGGATCGAATGTTCGCATTGTCCAAGCCCATATACCAACGTAGGGCAGCACCGGACAAACTGTCCTGAAAGTAGTGGATGAGCATTTGGTCGTTGTCGGTCTGAGTCGACATTTTCCTGGCATACATGACCAGGTGGCTGAGAGGGTAAGTATTTCCCTTATATTTTTCAAAGTCAGGGACCTTGAATTTCACAGGGATCTTCACATTAGGAACCAAGCAGAGTTCGGCAGCAAACTTGCCAAAAAGATCCTTTCCTCGAAGAGTTTTCAATTACTTGCGGAGCTCAAGAAATTGGTCGTTCATAGCGTCCATCTTTTCATAGACATCTGGGCCCTCAGACGGCTCAGAATGATAGATGGTGTCGTCTACTTTGGGCATAGTATGCACGACAGAAGGAGGAACAGCAAGGACCGGGTTAGATGCCGGCAGAGAAGCAAAAGTGGGGCAGGACCCTCAGGCATGAAATTAGGAGGCATCCCCTACGGGAATCCGGCTGGCATGGTCATTTGAGCAAAGTGTGCGCTGGGTGCAGGCACAGTTGAAGAGACAATCTCAAAGATGATTGTCCTCTAGGGAGGAGTTAAAGGTGTCGGAGAAGACTGGCTTTGGGCAGCCATGAATGACTCCATCAGGGCAGTCAATCTGGCTACTTCCTCCTTCAGCTCGCGGTTCTCTTGTTCCAAATGATCCATCAGTCTTGAAATGTTGGCTCTGGTGTAGTACCGGTGAGTCAGCTTGTCTTCAAAATAAATGAAGAATACAGAGTTAGACCATAGAACAAGAAGCCTGGAGCAAAACCTGCTTATGCACATGATGCATGCAATGCTTGTGCATATGATTTGTTTTTATTTATTAGAGGAAATTTTAGAGTTATATTTGCAAATATTGGAAATATTAAACATTTATCACATATGGAAATATCTCATCAAATAATATCTGGAAATATTTTTACACCAAAGAAGTATAGTCTTGGTAACCAAATATAATACAAGAGAGAAGGAAAATGATCATCCTATGGATCTCTAGAAGCAATCATCTAAAGCTCGGGAGACCGGAAGATAAGATGCACGAAGCCTCTTCACCTCCTCCTCGTAGGTTGCCTCCATATTTGCCTTCTCTTTGGCAAGTCGATCGTACTTCCTCTTCCAAAACTTGGAAGACTGAGGAAGTAGAGAAGTCCATGCATCATCAGGATCATCAATAACCTGATGCTCAAGAAAATCTATCAAAGCATCCTTCTCCTTGATCTGCTGAAGCAACTCCTCTCGTTCACGGATCCAAGCACGTGAACGGTCTTCGTCTCTCAACTCCTCTACTCTTTGGTCAGGGAGGGTTGAAGGCCCAGCCACAACCAAAGGTGTAGGTCTCGAATACTCGTAAGGCATGAGGTATTCAGAAGCTCTCCTCCTAACCCAAGAAGTATAAGGCTCCAAAGCGATACATTTCTTCGGACCCAGCTCCTTCCTTCCTTTCCTATGGATCTTGCACCAAGTGTGAACCATCCTGCCCTTCAAGCCTTGGGGATCTTTACCCTCCTGAAAGAACACACCCTCTAACAGAATGTTATTGGGTTTATCATTTAGGGGGAACCCAAGCTAACGACGTGCCAAAATAGGGTTGTAGTTAGTCCCACCACATGTACCAAGAAGAGGCACATTGGAGAATTCACCATAAGAGTCGATGATCTGCACACCATCATACACACGGTTATACCAAAAGATATCATCATTGGTGAGAGACATAAGTCTCTTGGACCACCGTAGACATCCTTTGTTCTCCTTGAAGGCGACCGTCTGTGGCAAGTGCGAAATAAACCACTTGTACAACATAGGCAAACAGCACACAATGGTACCACCACCCTTTGCATTCCTCATATGCAAAGAAAAGTAAGTGTCACCCAACAGAGTCAGAACAGGATTAAGAGTAGAGAAAATCCTAATAGCATTCACATCCACGAACTTGTCAATGTTGAGTAATAACACTAGCCCATAGATGAGAAGTACGAATATGGCCTCAAAGGCGTCCTCACTCATGGCTTTCCCATACATAGTAGCTTGAGCAATGAGGAACTCAGAAGGGAGACCTTGAATTCCACCTTTGGTAGTCATATGCGCACCAACCAGAGATTCATCCATATGCAACATAGAAGTTATCTCTTGAGAAGTCGGAATACTCTCTAAGCCACTGAATGGCAACTGGTCTAGAACAGGTATACCCACAAGGTAGGCATACTCCTCAAGCGTGGGCAAAAGTTGGAAATCCGGAAATGTGAAGGAACGGTACAAGGGATCATAAAACTGCACCAATACACTCATCAATCCTTCGTCCACTTGAGTAGTCAGAATAGAAAGAAGCTTCCCAAAACGAGCCTTGAAACCCAAGGGATCTAATACATAGGATGTCAAATTCCTTAGCTCTTTCAAATCGGGTTGTCTGAAACTGTACTTCTTCGTATTCCTTCTTTGTCTTTCCATGTCTGAAAATTTGCAAATAGACCTCTTAAGTTCCTTGAAAATTTCCTTATTATTGATGATATGGATGCAAATGGGTGCATGGATACATGAATGCAACAATCACACTCAAGGATCAAGCAAAGCATACCAAACAAAGGTCATGGGATGGTTCATGTTATCCTTAATATCAATCATCCATTTTGGTGGATTATGGTTTTACACCTTGTCAACACCCTAGTTCTATTGATATTAAGGATACAAGAATGGATCAACCATGAATCAAGGGTTTGTTGCAAGTCACGAGCATGGAGTCTCGGTTAAGAACCACCCAAAGGGAGTGTACTAGGGTTTAAACCTGCCAAACATGTTCTACAAGAGGTTCCCATAGTCATCATCCCATCTTTCGGATATTATCGGATAAATGACTACTCGTATTCCAAAAATATTCTCAAGAGAGACTCTTATGAGTGTAGTATCACGTAACAATCGTATCAAATCTTACACTTGAAAGACTTTCGCACTACATCCTAAGAATAGGCCAAGATGGGCTTGGTAAACTAAGGTCCTTGGCTTCTAAGGTCTATATTGGAAAGAGTAATGTCTAACCACAACTACTTGTGTGACATTATTGATCCCAACATGACCTCCACCAAGTGAATGGACTTCCAAGTCAACTTGCTAAGGAATAACTCCACACAAGTCAACAAGACTATGCCATTCTCCTATCCTAAGTGCACTCGAGTTCGGGTATAGAACTCATCTCACAAAGATCACCAAGCATACAAGGAATTAATATTCAAGCAATTCAATCATTACATACAATACAGTAATCCCAAATTGCACAAAAATATGTCACAAAACAATATACAATACAATACAACAAATATGAAAAGTAGGCAAAACCCACTAGGCAAATGATCCCCAACAGAGTCACCACTTTTCTGTAGCGGGGTATTCGTTACCATTAGAGATATTGACTAAATCCAAGGTAAACCATACAAGTCGAGTCGCCACCGCACTTCTATTTATCCAAAGGAATTGTTAGAAAGCGAATAAAAACCTAAAAGTTTTATCGAATCAAAAACTAGTAAAAATGTCAGAGATCGGGGTAAGGGGGTTGGTTATGCAATGGGAAGGTTTTAAGCACCCAAAATATCCTAGGTACTCCTAGGGAGCCCTTTTCACATTTGTTGAAAGGTTGGTATTTTGTGAAAATTTGTTTGTGCAAACATGATTGAAGAGATGAGAAGAGAATATGCAAGTTATTTACATTTTGTGTTTGGATGGATAAACCCATTGCCTACGTACCATCTTAAAAAAGATTAGGATCAAAACCTCGTAGTTCGGGGTAAAAATCTCAAAATGAGTTGGTGAATTGATTGGTCCAAAAGCCTTGAGGTCTTTTGTTATTCAAGGGAGAAAACTCAACCTAAAACCATAAATCCACCATGTGAGGATAGCTTCAACATGCTAGTGAGGGGTTAACCCTATAATAAGCATGAAAGACTCATTGTCCATCACTAAGGATATAGGTGAGTATTACATCTACCTCAAGGATAACTCAAACCTAATAGCTAAAGGTTATGAAAAAAATTTATTAAGGAAGTGGCCATTGAAACCACAAAAGCATTTGAATGAGTTATATTTACCAATGAAAAGTATGTACAAAATATGGTCAAAGTTGGTTTAAAAGTTCAATTCAAAATGAGTGTTGTGAAAAGAAAGTTTGAAAATCAAAAGCATAAGACTTAGGTTTATAATGTTTGAAAAGAAGTGTTAAATGTTGGCACAAAAGTTTTGGCTTGGGTTAGAGTAGAGGGAAGAAGAAGAATGGCTAAAGTCCTAATCATACAAGAGATAAGGGATAAGAAACAAGACCACAAATGGAGTTCCTCTCTTGAGATCATATTGATGATCCAAGTAGCTCCCATCCTTTGGAATATGCAAGCAAAATAATAATAAGCTCAAGCAATCAACATAATCAAACAAGCTTCTCAGAAGATCCTCAATGTATCTTGTATATTTCACTTTGGATGAACATGGCAATGGTTCTTCAATTTGAGATCTCATAGGATTCCCTAGCACAAGAGCACACACATCAAAAAGTTTTATGAAGCAAATCAAGAATGGACAAGAGTGAGTTTAGAGGTTTGGTCCTTCTAATCCATCTTCACCATTTAAAGTCCTTTTACTCCAATTTACATAGGGAAAGTCCTAGAAACTAAGTCCATTTGTCCATTTCTTTGCATTTGGTCCATGATCGGGAAAATAGCAAGTGTACTATTTTTACCGATGTAGTAATGAAAAGGAATTATCCTGAGTATTGATCTCGAGGACTGCGTAAGAACTATCGGTGTTGATAACGATTCAATTAAACAAAAGAACCTTTGGTTGGTTGAGTTAAGAATAAATTGCTCTGTAAAATATAAAGGAAAAGTAGAGAATTTGTAACACAATACAGTTAAGCATGCTAGGTCCGGGGTGTATGAATTGCTTTGAAATAAACTTAATCCTTATTTTATAACATCTATGTTAGAATGATTCAATATTATTCTCAAGAGTAGTTTCCCCTAATTCCTTAGCCAGAAACCATTAATATTCAATTTTAAATCCTAATTCCTTAGCCATTCAAAAGAATATTAATCACATATATGAATATCAAGAATTTCACATCATCATTATTAGATCTTTATTCCTAAGAGAAATTAGCGATGTTATTATACACATAGCGATAAAGGGATTTGTCCGACCTCCTTTACCTTCATATCAATACCTAATTTTCCAATATGGCAAGCATTACGACCGTGTATAACAAATTGAATTCATAAAAACATAAATTTTCATAAAATTGTAGGAAGAAGGTTCATTACAAATGCAATTCAGGGACACCCCCTAGCATTGGGGGGTTTAGCTCATCATAATATTCAAAGAAAGTACAAATGTAAGGTTAAACATTACAAGAGATTGGATAGCTTCGATCTTCAATTGCTTCCGCGCTTGATGATCTCCGTTCTCCAAAAACCTTGATTGCTCTTCTTCTCTTCGTAGACTTCTCCCCTCTCCTCAATCCTTCTTTCCATTAGGTCTAAATAGTGCAGTACACATTACAGCCAAGCAAAAAGTCAAAAATGCCCTTTGGGATCACTTACATGAGTGAAAACAAAAAAGTCAGAAAATTTAGCGCACCTGCCAACACGGGTCGTGCCAGGCAACACGGCCGCCCGTGTTGGCTCTTCAATTATTTTTATTTTTATTTTTCCTTCAGACTTGCTGACACGGGCCGTGCCAAGCAACACGGCTGGCCGTGTCAGCCCCCTGATTTTTCTATGGGGTGAGCTGATTCTTGCAGCACGGGCCGTGTCAGGAGACACGAACCGTGTTGGGCTTCAGGATTTTGTTGTTTTTTTATTTTTTTCTTTAACTTTTCCATCCTCTTCCATTGTTGCCTTGGCACTCCCGACTCTTTAACTACCTCTGAAACATGCACAATACCACGGAAACGACATCAAACTCATCTAAAAACTTAAATTAACACCAAAAGCATAATAAGCATACAAATACTCAAATATGAAATACTTAAAACTCAAAATAAAGTGTTACCATATTGATGAATTTGGATCGAAAACATGATGAAAATCAAGTAAAATGGTGACCGATCACAACCCCAAACTTATCTCATTGCTTGTCCTCAAGTGCTGCAAGAGACAACAAACAAAGGTCACCCCAGAATTCCTTTTCACCACTACACTGCCGATGTTATTCGCACCGAGTTTCCTACCTTCTTGGTCAAGATTTCGGCCACCCGATCCGAACTATCTGCTATACCTCACAATACAGTACCTCTTTACCTGCAAGCTTTTCATACTTCTCACACAATCTCTCAGGGTTAGCACTCAAGATTCAGCATATGCAATATCGACTCTTAGTTTTGAATAAATTCTACTTCTATTGCACAGACATATTTCACACACTTTAGGAGGACTCAGGGTTGTAACGGGGCTTAGGACAGGTGGGATAAACAACAAAACGGATACACAAGGGGTTTTGGGCTCGGCATTCATGCTATTTTTCTTGTACTTGTGCTTATTTTGATATAAAGGGGTTCGACATCGACTATTTAACTTTACTCAACCGATTGAGTATTTCAAATGTAATCAAGTCATTTAATTGGGACAAGTGCGTTTTTATAAGTTCTATTTTTCTTTTCTCTTTTTTTTTCGGAGCATTCAAAAAGCCTCCAATTTATTTTTATTTTTCTCTTTTCTCTTTTTCTCTTTTCTTGTAACAATTTTTTGCACGCTTGTCCCCTTTTGTATTAGATTCACCACCCAAAACTTAGAATTCAGCACAGTTTCAAAATCCATAACATTTATGCCGAGCAAGGGTAAAAGAGATTATTATATTTTTTTCTTTTTCTGGCCATAGGGTGACATAAGCGGTTTAAAAACAAACAAAATGGTTAAAGGCTCAACAGGGGTTTGCAACGGATAAACGTAACAAGGGTGGCTGGAAAGGCTCAAGGTTAACAACAAAAATGTGCCTCAGTGTGTGTCATAATGCAGTGCTATGTGAGTAGAACGTACACAAAATCAAAGTGATAGAGTCATACCTGGATTAACTCTCATGACGATATCTTTGTATTTGGCTTTTTGTAGTCTCACCATGTGGGGTAAACTCGCAGGTTCCGAAGCACTCTCTGTGTAATGTAGTTTCTTTTTGGTTCGGGTGTACCATACTTCTATCTCAATCCAGCTTTCATCACACTGCTTCCAACAATAGTTTTTCTTCGGTTGCATAAATTTCCAAGGTGCCTCGGGAGAGTAAGTTCGGGTTGTGTCTTTCATCCACTAAACATCATCCCATCACTCCTCCGGTTTTTATCCATCAATCTGTAACCCAACACACAAACAATTGAAAATAAAAGAAATCAAAGTTAACTTCAAAAATTGAAAAACCAAAACGGAAAATAACTAAAACTAAAACAATGAAAAGAACCCCCCCCCCCCACACCTGAACTAAACATTGACCCCAATGTTTAAGCCCAAATGCAAGAGGGACTTACAGTGCCTACTGCGGTGGAGGAGGGTGCTATGGAAATTGCAACATCATCTGTTGCATCATCCTTTGAATATCATCAATGGCAGCCCCTTGACGGAGCTGCTCTGTCACGATCCGATCAATCTCCGCCCCCTGGAAAACCTGCTCGACACGGAACTGATCCATGTCCGTGGTTGTCCATCCAGCAGAGGAGGATCCCATACCTCGGTGGTGAGAGGTGTAAGGGTGAGGAACACCCCTTTCCCTTGCCGGTGCATCTTCCTCCATCGTTTCACCTGCACGAAAATCATCTTCTCCCGCCTCTTCGAGGTTAACAGAAGTATACAACCAATTCTCATTATTATCAACATTTGTTTTATCAGTGTTCGGTAATCGGAACAACCGGCGTGTCCGACTTACCAACACATAACCATGACGACTCTGTTCAAGCATTCCCTGCGTGCATAGAGCATTGAGGTCAAGTTTACTCAACGCTTGCATCGGGGTCTCTCCGTCCAAAACCGGCTTACACCCACACTATTCAGCAATTTGTATGAGCATACCGCCCACTGAAATGGCACCTGAGCTGGCACGCCCCATGGTACCCAAATGGTCGGCGGCGAATGCCGTCACATTCACGGGTTCCTCATTAACCATGGCATGCATCAAATATAACTCTCTTTTTGCCGCTACCCCTGTACTATCACCTCGTCCGAAAAGGTGAACGCCAACCCTTTTTGTGCATATCGGAAACACGAGTTTTGAATCCATGATGCCTTTGCACTCCGGGGTTCATACTGCGGTAAACCTGTAATAGAAGACCAAAAGGGACCTGCAGAAAACTCATTCGGCACTGCCCCTGGTCCTACCAATGGTAACCGGAGGCATTGCCCAAGCTGAATAACCGACATCAAATAATCTTCATTATAAAGCCGGAAACTCATAGTACCAAAATATTCATAAACATGACCAGTCCAATTCTTTTCCAATTAAAATTTTACAGTGCTTAGGAACTCTAGAGTGATGCGCTCATAGGAAGGCACATCAGCATGCATAAATTCAAAAATACCTAAATTGTGAAACATTTGAGATACATCATCTAGAATTCCTAAAACACTCATAGTATCATCACAAACATACCTAGTAAGTACAAGCTTCCTTTTGAGGTGAGTTTTGTACCTTTCAACATGGTCATCATCCTCAAAAATAATTCTGTGTGCATTTGGCATCCTCGAGCCCTTTGTCTCGACCTTGAGGGCTCTACCACTGCCTTTCCTCACTCGGCTCTTTTGGGGGGCATAATGGTCACCTGAAAAGTTAGCGGAAAAAAACAGTGGGGATAGAGAAAAAGATTACCGTCATGGCGTAGAGTGCGAGAAACGGCCCAACTTTTGTGAAGGGACCTTGAAAAAAGATGGTTGGGTGATGATGAAAGTTGAGGTTTAAAGAGAAGGTGGTTATGGAGTTTGGGAGATTTGAGAGGAAAATAGGGTTGGAGAAGATGAAGTGGCTGAAAAAGTGAGTGGGGGAGTGGTAAAAAGTGTGTAAAAACGTGTGGGCCCCACTTAAACCTCTTTAAAAATATAATTTTTTTTCTGAGTTACGCACTGCAACACGGCCCGTGCTAGCCAACACGGCCGACCGTGTTGCGCCTCTGGAAAATGTATGGGGAATTTGGCAAGCGAGAAACACGGGCCGTGTTACCGCGCACGGGGGGCCGTGTTGCCTTGTTTTGTCATTTATTATATATTTTTTTTTCTTTTCATGTGTACGGCTTTACTCCTCAGTTGCTACCCATTTGAATTTTCCACCTTCACTAGTAACACACTACGACTACCTACAAACATTCACGCTCAAAAACAGAAAACAAAAAATTGATTAGAAATAAAATGAAAACCCGTGGGTTGCCTCCCACGAAGCGCTTCGTTTAATGTCGCATGGCTTGACGGTTGTTCATCTCACCCTGTGAGACGAACAACATGTATTTGCCCACTCTCTTGCCCTTGGTAATACGACTTTAACCTCTGACCATTGACTTTGAAGGTATCCTCGTTTGCTTGATTCTTTAATTCAATCGCTCCATGAGGGAAAACTTTGTGAACAACAAACGGTCCTGACCATTTGGATCTCAGCTTCCCAGGGAATAACTTTAATCGAGAATTATACAAAAGGACCAGTTGTCCTTCATAAAACTCTTTTCTCACAATCCTTTTATCATGCAATTTCTTCGTTTGGTCTTTATAGACCTTAGCATTCTCATAAGCACGATTCCGAAACTCTTCTAATTCGTGGAGGTGAAGGACCCGAGAACTTCCTGCCTTGGATAAATCCATATTCAGAAATTTTGAAGCCCAGAATGTCTTGTGTTCCAATTCAAGAGGTAAATGGCACGCCTTGCCATAAACTAATTGGTACGGCGACATACCAATTGGCGTTTTGAAAGCTGTTCGGTAAGCCCAAAGTGCATCATCCAACTTGCTTGCCCAATCCTTGCGAGATGAGTTAACGGTCTTTTCAAGGATTTGTTTGAGTTGCCTATTTGACACTTCCACCTGCCCACTAGTTTGAGGGTGGTATGGAGTAGCAATTCGATGCTTCACATTATATTTCAAGAGTAGCTTCTCCATTAGATGATTCAGAAAATATGTTCCTTCATCACTTATTAAAGCTCTTGGCACTCTGGACCTAGCAAAGATAGTCTCCTTTAGAAACCTGACTACCACTCGAGCATCATTAGTTGGTAAGGCCACGGCCTCCACCCACTTTGAGACATAATCTACCGCCACTAAGATGTATTTCTTCCCAAAAGATGGTGGAAAAGGACCCATGAAATCGATACCCCACACATCAAAGAGTTCAACTTTTAGCATGGCATTTTGGGGCATCTGATTTCTTTTTGAGATGTTGCCCGTTCTCTGACATTTGTCGCACTCTTTAATTATTTGTTGAGCATCTTTGAACAGAGTTGGCCAGTATAACCCAGATTGGAGAACTTTGGCGGCAGTTCTATCACCATTAAAGTGTCCTCCATAGTCGGAGTCGTGGCACGCTTTCAGCACATCCCTTTGTTCCTCCTCTGGAACACATCTCCTAATCAGTCCATCCACTCCTCTCTTATACAAGAAAGGGTCGTCCCACAAGTAAAACCTGCAATCATGCAAAAACGTTTTCTTCTTGTTAGAATCAAAATCATCGGGGATTACCCCACCTACCAGATAGTTCGCATAATCTGTGAACCAAGGCACTCCATTGACAGCGAGGATGTGTTCATCGGCGAACTCATCCTTTATTGGACGCTTGTCTTCTGTCTCTTCTATGGGTGACATTCGGGAGAGGTGATCGGCAACAGTGTTTTCACATCCTTTCTTGTCACGAATCTCCACATCAAACTCTTGAAGGAGTAAGATCCACCTAAGAAGTCTTGGCTTAGAGTCCTGTTTAGCAAAAAGATACTTCAAAGCAGCATGGTCAGTATAAACAATGACTCTAGAACCCAACAGATATTGCCTGAATTTATCAAAGGCGTACATTGTAACACCCCGATGAATTAAGGATAATTATTTAATTTAAATTAATATAATATTTATTAATTTAATTAAATAATTGGATTATTATTGGAATATTATTGGGATTATTATTATTGGATTATTATTATTATTATTTTATTGGAATAAAAGTTGGAATTTAGAAAAGGTCTCATTGGGTTAAAAGAGTTATTTTTCACGTGAAAAGGAAAAAGAGACTGAAAAGTGGAAAAGGGCAAAGAGAACCAGAGAACAAGGGTTGAAGAGAGGAAGAGCTTGAAGCTAAAGGATTGTCGGATTAACTCAGGTAAGGGGGGTTTATCATCGTTTAATGGGTATTATGGGATAATATGTAATGGGTAGTGATAAACCATTGATTTACCTCTGAATTGAATGATGTATGATGAAAATTGTGAAATATTGGATGAACGAAATTTGGATTATAATTGCGGGAAATTCGTAGGAATTAGATGTAATAATGTTAGAATTTGTGAAATCGAATAGGGTATGAATTGTGTTAGATGATATGAACGAATAATGTGTAAAATTGGACTGTGGAAGGTTGAATTGGATAGATCTCGTAGCAGAGAAGACCATAGCAGATCTGGAAATCTGGTTTCTGGTCATACGCGTATGGCACTAGGCAATACGCGTATGAGATGGTCTGGTACGCGTATGGCACTAGGCAATACGCGTATGGATGAGGAAGATGATGTTTTGAACGTAGGTTTGGTCTCTGTTGGTACGCGTATGGGGAAGTGGTACGCGTAGCATACGCGTATGAGATAGGTGGTACGCGTATGGGATTTGGCTGAGAAATGGGCCATACGCGTATGGGACTAGGCAATACGCGTATGGGCAGGATTGTGATTTTCTTGAGCTGTTGTTGTGCAGTTTTTAGCTGCTCGGCTGAGTAACGTAATTCAGCTGATGTATGATATATTAGGGATCATTTCCCGTTGTTTTGGGCAGTATAGGTATTAGTAGAGTGTGCTAATACTGTGGTTGTTCTTTGACATGATCTGATATGCTTATGTGATAAAATACTGATGATGTGTGATGGTATGCATGATCCTGTGAATGTATCAGTTATGTGTGCATTTGTGAATAGACTGTTTTATGGCTTAGAGTGTGAGCATATGTCTATTCTTGAATTGTGGTTGATGATTTAGCATTGCTAGGTGATTAGCATGCATATTGTGGCCTTTATGGTGGTAGCTAATTCCCATGGTGAGGAATTAGTGAGTTAGTCATTATGGACTGTTGTTGATGTTGCATGCTAGGTGAATTAGCGTGCATAGCATGGCCCTTGGGGGTGGTAGCTAATTCCCATGGTGAGGAATTAGTGAGTGAGTCACTAGGTCTCAAATGAGTGGGACTAGTGGGCTTGGTAGCCGTGCCTGGATTTGGACGGTGAGGTGAACTATATGTTCACAAATAGTCGGTACCGCATGCATGGAGTCTCATTGCATAATATGTGTATGGCGTATAATATGGATGGATGTATTCCAATATTATTTGTGTGTTCGTGTTGATATTGAGTATGAGCATGAGTTGTATTTGTATTGAGTATGATATTTGAATTGATGTGCCGTTACCGAATGTGTGATGTGATTAGGGTGATTAATGTGTTAAATTACTTAACATGACATGATATTTTATAATGCTTATTATATCGATTGAGGAACTCACCCTTACAACTATTTTTCAGGTAACGAGCAGTGATTGAGTAGAAGCTAGTCCTCGGAGTCTAGTGTAGTTCCTTAGCGGGTCATGCTCTGGTAGATGTAACATCGGGACGGGATGTTTTACCTTATTTTCATTGTTGGTTGTTGAATGATCTTACCTGTAATGTGTTACATGGTTTGCATGTTGTTGTTAATTTCTATCCGCTGCGAATTATACAAATGTTTATTTTGATAAATAAATGAGTATGACCAGATATTTTGGAACACGGTGTGAAGTGTCAAGTGTGACACCCTTAATTGTATACTTACTCTGATTTATATTTTGTTGATTTAATTAATTATTGGGGTATTTTAGAAGGGTGTTACATTAGTGGTATCAGAGCATAGTCGGTCGAGTCGAGTCGTAATTATTCTGCTCCCCGTACGGGATAGGTGTTGTGTAACCCTATCAGTACTTATTGTTTAAGCTTGTTGGGTTTTCAGAATAGAGATGGCTGGAAGAGGTAGAGATGATGCTGCGATTGCTGAGGCTCTGGGTATGCTAGCTGGAGTACTTGGAGGAAATCCGAATGTTGTGGGAATGGGAGCTGCTCGTCAACTGAGTGAGTTCCAGAAGAACAATCCTCCAATGTTCAAGGGAGCATACGATCCAGATGGTGCTCAGAAGTGGTTGAAGGAGATTGAGAGGATCTTCCGAGTGACTGAGTGTGCCGATAACCAGAAGGTCAGGTTCGATACGCATATGCTGTCAGAGGAAGCAGATGATTGGTGGGTTGCTACCCGCACTGAGTTGGAAGCTGCTGGGAATGCTGAGATCACTTGGGCGGTGTTCCGAGAGAGATTTCTGAGGAAGTACTTTCCAGAGGATGTCAGAGGAAAGAAAGAGATAGAGTTCTTGGAATTGAAGCAGGGCAATCGGTCTGTTACTGAGTATGCTGCTAAGTTCACAGAGCTGTCGAAGTATTACACTCCCTATAATGAGGCTACTGGGGAATTTTCAAAATGTGTGAAGTTTGAGAACGGGTTGCGTCCCGAGATCAAGCAGGCTATTGGATATCAGCGGATTAGAGTGTTTTCTGATTTGGTTGACTGTTGCAGGATTTTTGAACAGGATACCAAAGCTAGAGCAGAGAGCTATCAGCAAAGAGTTGATAGGAAAGGCAAGAATCAGAATGATCGTGGGAAACCGTATGCAGCTGGCAAAGGTTTCCAGAGACAAGGTGGGATGAAGAGGCCTAGTGGGGGAGACTCCAGTGCTCCTGCTAAGTGTTTCAGATGTGGTCAGGCTGGACATCGTATCCATGAGTGTACCAGTAATGAGAAGAAGTGTTTCAAGTGTGGAAAAGGTGGTCACTTGGCTGCAGAGTGCCGGTTGAAGACTGTGACTTGTTTCAACTGTGGAGAGGTGGGTCATATTAGCCCACAGTGTCCTAAGCCGAAGAGAGAGAACCAGTCGGGAGGCAAGGTCTTTGCTTTATCAGGTTCTGAGACTTCTGCAGATGATCGTTTGATCCGAGGTACGTGTTATATTAATGGCTTTCCTCTTGTAGCTATTATTGACACAGGTGCGACTCATTCCTTTATATCTTTGGATTGTGCTGTGAAACTTAAGTTAGAGATATCTGAGATGCATGGAAGTATGGTGATTGATACTCTTGCGAAGGGTTCAGTGACTACTACTTCAGTTTGTTTAAATTGTCCTTTGAGTATTTTTGGTAGAGACTTTGGGATGGACCTTGTGTGTCTTCCACTAGTGCAGATTGATGTTATCCTGGGTATGAACTGGTTGGTGTTTAACCGAGTTTATATCAACTGTTTTGACAAGACTGTGATCTTTCCTGAGATTGAGGAAGGAAAGAGTTTGTTTCTATCAGCGAGGCAGGTGAATGAGGCAGTAGCAGATGGGGCAGAGTTGTTTATGCTGTTAGCGACTTTGGAGGCTAAAGATAAACTGGTGATTTGCGATCTAGCTGTGGTGTGTGATTTTCCTGATGTGTTTCCGGAAGAAGTGAGTGAATTACCGCCAGAGCGTGAAGTTGAGTTCTCGATTGATTTGGTACCTGGTACTAGGTCGGTGTCGATGGCTCCGTACCGTATGTCTGCTGTTGAGTTAACTGAATTGAAGAGTCAGTTGGAAGATCTGTTGGATAAGAAATTTATTCGTCTGAGTGTGTCGCCGTGGGGTGCACCAGTGTTATTGGTTAAGAAGAAAGAAGGTACTATGAGGTTGTGTGTAGACTACAGGCAACTGAATAAAGTGACGATCAAGAATCGGTATCCTTTGCCGAGGATTGATGATTTGATGGATCAGTTGGTTGGTGCGAGTGTGTTCAGCAAAATAGATTTGAGATCGGGTTATCATCAGATACGTGTGAAAGCTGAGGATATTCAGAAGATTGCTTTCAGAACAAGGTATGGACATTATGAGTATTCTGTGATGCCTTTTGGTGTGACTAATGCGCCTGGGGTATTTATGGAGTATATGAATAGGATTTTCCATCCGTACCTAGACAAGTTTGTTGTGGTGTTTATTGACGATATTTTGGTGTATTCGAAATCTGAAGAAGAGCATGCTGAGCATTTGAGAGTGGTTTTAGGAGTTCTACGAGAAAAGAAGTTATTTGCTAAACTGTCCAAGTGTGAATTTTGGTTAGAAGAGGTTAGCTTTCTTGGTCATGTGGTTTCAAGAGGTGGTGTTGTTGTTGATCCTTCTAAGATAGAAGCGGTATCTAAGTGGGAAGCTCCGAAGTCAGTTTCTGAGATAAGGAGTTTTCTTGGTTTGGCTGGTTATTATAGGAAGTTCATCGAGGGATTTTCTAAGTTGGCGTTACCGTTGACGATGTTGACTAGAAAGGGGCAAGCGTTTGTTTGGGACTCAAAATGTGAAGAAGGTTTCCAAGAGTTAAAGAGAAGGTTAACTACTGCTCCTATTCTGATATTACCGAGTTCGTCGGAATCATTTGAGGTTTACTGTGATGCTTCATTGTTGGGTTTGGGTGGTGTGTTGATGCAGAACAAGCAGGTTATAGCTTATGCTTCGAGACAATTGAGGGTTCATGAGAGGAACTATCCGACACACGATTTAGAGTTGGCAGCTGTTGTATTTGTTCTGAAGTTATGGAGGCATTACTTGTACGGGTCAAGATTTGAGGTTTTCAGTGACCATAAAAGTTTAAAGTATTTGTTTGATCAGAAAGAGCTGAATATGAGACAGAGGAGATGGTTAGAGTTTCTGAAGGATTATGACTTTGGTTTGAATTACCATCCGGGTAAAGCAAACGTAGTGGCTGATGCATTGAGTCGGAAATCATTGCATATGTCTATGTTAATGGTTAAGGAATTGGATTTAATTGAGCAGTTTAGAGACTTGAGTTTGGGGTGTGAGAGTACTCACAATAGTGTTAAATTGGGAATGTTGAAATTAACGAGTGGTATTCTGGATGAGATCAGAGAGGGTCAGAAATCCGATGTGCTTTTGGTTGATAAGTTGACTCTAGTGAATCAAGGTCAAGGTGGTGAATTCAGAGTTGATGAGAATGGTGTTTTGAAATTTGGTAATCGGGTGTGTATTCCGGATGTTACCGAACTTAAGAAGAGTATTCTTGAGGAAGGACATCGTAGTGGCCTGAGTATTCATCTTGGAGCTACGAAGATGTATCATGATTTGAAAAAGTTATTTTGGTGGCCGGGAATGAAAAGAGAAATTGCGAGTTTTGTTTATTCTTGTTTGACTTGTCAGAAGTCAAAGATTGAGCATCAGAAGCCGTCTGGGCTAATGCAACCGTTGGTTATTCCAGAGTGGAAGTGGGATAGTATCAGTATGGATTTTGTTTCTGGTTTACCGAGGACAAGTAAGAATTTTGAAGCTATTTGGGTGATTGTTGATAGATTGACAAAATCGGCTCATTTTATTCCGATCAGAATGGATTATCCGTTAGAGAGATTAGCTGAGCTGTATATTGAGAAAATTGTAAGTTTGCATGGTATTCCGTCGAGTATTGTTTCGGACAGAGATCCTAGATTTACATCGAAGTTCTGGGAAGGTTTGCAGAGGGCTTTGGGAACTAAGCTGAGGTTGAGTTCTGCATATCATCCGCAGACTGATGGTCAGACTGAGAGGACGATTCAGTCACTAGAGGATCTTTTGAGGGCTTGTGTTTTGGAAAAAGGAGGTGCTTGGGATTGTTATTTACCTTTGATTGAGTTTACCTACAACAATAGTTTTCATTCGAGCATTGGTATGGCACCGTTTGAAGCTTTGTATGGTAGGAGATGTCGGACACCTTTATGTTGGTATGAGTCCGGTGAGAGTGCTGTGGTTGGACCGGAGATTGTTCAACAAACTACGAAAAAGATTAAGATGATTCAGGAGAAGATGAGGATTGCTCAGAGTCGTCAGAAGAGTTATCATGACAAGAGGAGGAAGTCACTTGAGTTTCAAGAGGGAGATCATGTATTCCTTCGTGTCACTCCGATAACTGGGGTTGGTCGAGCTTTGAAGTCGAAGAAGTTGACACCTCGATTTATTGGTCCTTATCAGATTTTGGAGAGGATAGGGGAAGTAGCCTATCGTATCGCTTTACCGCCGTCACTTGCGAATTTGCATGAGGTTTTTCATGTGTCTCAGTTGAGGAGGTACATTCCTGATCCGTCGCATGTGGTCCAAGTAGATGATGTACAGGTGAGAGATAACCTGACTGTTGAAACATCACCTATGAGGATTGAGGATCGAGAGTTGAAGCAGTTGCGGGGTAAAGAGATTGCTTTGGTAAAGGTAGCTTGGGGAGGACCAGCAGGTGGCAATGTAACTTGGGAACTTGAGAGTCAGATGAAGGAGTCTTATCCGGAGTTATTCGCTTGAGGTATGTTTTCGAGGACGAAAACTCTTTTAGTGGGGGAGAGTTGTAACACCCCGATGAACTAAGGATAATTATTTAATTTAAATTAATATAATATTTATTAATTTAATTAAATAATTGGATAATTATTGGAATATTATTGGGATTATTATTATTGGATTATTATTATTATTATTTTATTGGAATAAAAGTTGGAATTTAGAAAAGGTCTCATTGGGTTAAAAGAGTTATTTTTCACGTGAAAAGGAAAAAGAGACTGAAAAGTGGAAAAGGGCAAAGAGAACCAGAGAACAAGGGTTGAAGAGAGGAAGAGCTTGAAGCTAAAGGATTGCCGGATTAACTCAGGTAAGGGGGGTTTATCATCGTTTAATGGGTATTATGGGATAATATGTAATGGGTAGTGATCAACCATTGATTTACCTCTGAATTGAATGATGTATGATGAAAATTGTGAAATATTGGATGAACGAAATTTGGATTATAATTGCGGGAAATTCGTAGGAATTAGATGTAATAATGTTAGAATTTGTGAAATCGAATAGGGTATGAATTGTGTTAGATGATATGAACGAATAATGTGTAAAATTGGACTGTGGAAGGTTGAATTGGATAGATCTCGTAGCAGAGAAGACCATAGCAGATCTGGAAATCTGGTTTCTGGTCATATGCGTATGGCACTAGGCAATACGCGTATGAGATGGTCTGGTACGCGTATGGCACTAGGCAATACGCGTATGGATGAGGAAGATGATGTTTTGAATGTAGGTTTGGTCTCTGTTGGTACGCGTATGGGGAAGTGGTACGCGTAGCATACGCGTATGAGATAGGTGGTACGCGTATGGGATTTGGCTGAGAAATGGGCCATACGCGTATGGGACTAGGCAATACGTGTATGGGCAGGATTGTGATTTTCCTGAGCTGTTGTTGTGCAGTTTTTAGCTGCTCGGCTGAGTAACGTAATTCAGCTGATGTATGATATATTAGGGATCATTTCCCGTTGTTTTAGGCAGTATAGGTATTAGTAGAGTGTGCTAATACTGTGGTTGTTCTTTGACATGATCTGATATGCTTATGTGATAAAATACTGATGATGTGTGATGGTATGCATGATCCTGTGAATGTATCAGTTATGTGTGCATTTGTGAATAGACTGTTTTATGGCTTAGAGTGTGAGCATATGTCTATTCTTGAATTTTGGTTGATGATTTAGCATTGCTAGGTGATTAGCATGCATATTGTGGCCTTTATGGTGGTAGCTAATTCCCATGGTGAGGAATTAGTGAGTTAGTCATTATGGACTGTTGTTGATGTTGCATGCTAGGTGAATTAGCGTGCATAGCATGGCCCTTGGGGGTGGTAGCTAATTCCCATGGTGAGGAATTAGTGAGTGAGTCACTAGGTCTCAAATGAGTGGGACTAGTGGGCTTGGTAGCCGTGCCTGGATTTGGACGGTGAGGTGAACTATATGTTCACAAATAGTCGGTACCGCATGCATGGAGTCTCATTGCATAATATGTGTATGGCGTATAATATGAATGGATGTATTCCAATATTATACGTGTGTTCGTGTTGATATTGAGTATGAGCATGAGTTGTATTTGTATTGAGTATGATATTTGAATTGATGTGCCGTTACCGAATGTGTGATGTGATTAGGGTGATTAATGTGTTAAATTACTTAACATGACATGATATTTTATAATGCTTATTATATCGATTGAGGAACTCACCCTTACAACTATTTTTCAGGTAACGAGCAGTGATTGAGTAGAAGCTAGTCCTCGGAGTCTAGTGTAGTTCCTTAGCGGGTCATGGTCTGGTAGATGTAACATCGGGATGGGATGTTTTACCTTATTTTCATTGTTGGTTGTTGAATGATCTTACCTGTAATGTGTTACATGGTTTGCATGTTGTTGTTAATTTCTATCCGCTGCGAATTATACAAATGTTTATTTTGATAAATAAATGAGTATGACCAGATATTTTGGAACACGGTGTGAAGTGTCAAGTGTGACACCCTTAATTGTATACTTACTCTGATTTATATTTTGTTGATTTAATTAATTATTGGGGTATTTTAGAAGGGTGTTACATACATCATAGCTAGCAACTCCTTTTCGGTAGTTGCATAATTCATCTGTGCGGCGTTCAGCACATGACTTGAATAGTAAATGACATGTAACAATTTTTCTCGAAGTTGCCCCAAAACTGCCCCGACTGCAATATCACTTGTATCACACATTATCTCAAAAGGTAGAGACCAATCCGGGGCTACAACAATTGGTGTTGACACTAATTTTTGCTTTATTGTTTCAAACGCTACAACACACTCTTTATCAAAAGCAAAGGTATTATCCTTAACTAAAAGAGTCGTTAAGGGTGTTTCTATTTTAGAGAAATCTCTTATGAACCTACGGTAAAAACCCACATGCCCTAAGAAACTTCTAATACCTTTTTCATTCATCAGTGGGGGAAGCTTTGAGATGACTTCAATCTTTGCTTGGTCCACTTCTATTCCCTTGTAGGAAATTTTGTGACCCAAGACTATGCCTTCACGTACCATGAAGTGACACTTCTCCCAGTTGAGGATTAGATTTGTTTGTTGGCACCTTTCTAACGCAAGAGCAAGGTTAGTCAAGCAATTATCAAAGGACTTACCAAAAAATGAGAAATCATCCATGAAGACTTCCATATGCTTCTCAAGCATATCCGCAAAGATTGATTGCATGCATCTCTGAAAAGTTGTTGGCGCATTACATAGCCCGAATGGCATCCTTCTGTAGGCAAAAATACCAAAGGGGCATGTAAATGCGGTCTTCTCCTGATCCTCTGGTGCAACAGCTATCTGATTGTATCCAGAGTAACCATCTAGGAAGCAATAATAGTCATGACCGGCTAACCTTTCCAACATCTGATCAATGAATGGTAGGGGAAAATGGTCCTTCCTTGTGGCAAGATTCAATCTTCTATAATCAATGCATACCCGCCATCCAGTGACTGTCCTTGTGGGGATCAATTCATTCTTCTCATTTTTTATCATAGTAGTTCCACCTTTCTTTGGCACCACATGAACCGGACTTACCCACGAACTATCAGATATGGGATAAATCATCCCTGCATCTAACATTTTAACCACCTCTTTTCTGACCATTTCCTTCATTGTTGGATTAAGTCGTCGTTGAGGTTGGACAATCGGCTTGTGATTATCTTCCATGAGAATTTTGTGCATGCATATTGTAGGATTTATTCCCTTCAAATCTTCAATAGACCAGCCAATAGCACTCTTATGTTTTTTTAAAACTTTGACAAGCTTATCTTCCTGAAGAACTTCTAGATGTGAACTTATGATGGTCGGGCACTTACTCTCGGTGTCTAGGAAGACATATTTGAGGTTCTCCGGTAGTTGTTTCAATTCGGTCCCCTTCTTTTGTTCATCTTTCTTTTCTTCAACTAAGGGTTACCTTAAATCTTCCCACCGGTTGTATTGATAACCTTTAAAAGGTGGTGATGCGTCCATCATGGCTACTACTTCCATATCTTTCTCGTCAACTACTTCCTCTTCGTTAAAAATGGATAAACTCAACACTCTTTCCAAAGGTAATTTTTGTGTTGTCAAGCAATTTTTCTTCTCACATATTTGATCAATTACCTCAATATGTTGACTAGTGGCTGAAGGAGAATTGCCATCCAAGGCGCAGCGGAATTTAAAAATTTCTCCATTTAGTGATCCTTACGAATGGGCATGATCAGTGATAGAATCGTTACCTCTTATGGCGATTAAAACCTTTGGTGCAGATCTCTTGTAACTATCAAAACCTTGGATACAAATCCACGGAGCAATCACGAATGTTGAACGATGACAACGTCTCTACTCAGTCCACACGAACAGGTTCCTTCAATCTCAGTGCTAGCTGGTATGAATGAGGGCTTTGAGTGAGAGAGAGAGGGAAACGAAATTCCAAGTCTTCACTTGAGTTACAATGCGTCTACCCAAGGGTTCTATTTATAGAACCACATATGTGGGATTTAAGCTAAAAAGTCCACTTAAGTGTATTTTGGCCCATATCTTATAATATGCCAAAATCACTTAAGTGTTTGGTACCTTACCATATTTCGTATTCTACTTAAGTACACCATACCTTACGATGTTCCTTAGTTACTCTATCTCTCATCAATCCGTCCTTTGTGTGTGACCCTATAGGTTTTCGCGACGTTGGCAATTATATTAAATCACGTATTTAATATAATAAATAGTGAGCGGTATCTAGCAACACATCACTACTACCCAAGACACAAAAATGTCATGTGATCTGACAAATCCTTCTGTGATAATAATTATGTGTATAATTACCCCTTTGCCCTTATGTCTATATTGAACACAAGGTATAGACCGTGTCATCCTTGTCCAGTTCAATATTGGGCCCATAGACATTTATCCTGTTACGCAGTGTCGCAACCTGAAAAATACAGTGCGCGAAAAAAAACAACCGGCGAAAGAAAATGACAGAAGAGTCGCCACCGTGTATTATTCATCCCAAAGGAGGGAAAGGAAACGCTCGAAGTAAACCTGAAAAAGGAAAGGACAAGACGGGGTCTCGCAACCAAATCTTGGGTTCGGGAGTTGGTTATGCGAAGGGAAGGTATTGGCACCCCTACGCATCCGTAGTACTCTACGGGATCCACTTTTGTAGTTCTTGTCTAAAGAGTGTGAGTTTATCTTGTGTTGTTTACCAAAAAAAAGGGGTTAAATGAAAATGACTCGCGCGGATGTCGCATCCACTACATACGTATCTCATCTGAATATGAGAATCAGAGTCTTCGTAGCTCGGCTGACCTATGGGTTGGGGGGATGTGTGCTCTCTAAGACATCGCGTCTTATGCCTACGTATCTCATCTGGAATGAGAATCAGAGCAAGTCGTAGTTCGGCTAACTACGGGGTTATGGAGTGGGTTTTGGACGAACGACGTTACTATGCAATCTACCGGATGCTCGGCCTTTGGAGACTTACTCACCTGTAGTAGAAGGAGTAAACGTGTGTTTAGGAGAAGAAAAATCAATGAAGGGTTAGGGTTTGGTGAACTCATGCAAAAAGGCAGTCCTTGACGAAGGAACCTGTAAAAAAAAAACACACAAAAACATTGCCTCCTATCGAGGTCTTCCAGCTAGGAAAGTAGTAAAATGCGGGAAAAATGTAAAAGTACCACGCGGATAAAGATCCGAAGTAACAGCAATTAGAGGAATGGGAAACCCAGGGATCCTTCCAAATACCTTTACATTTAGAGCATTCAAATTAAAGGCATAAAGATGATGGATATAGGGCAAACCTAATTGGAGAGCTTGATTGAAATTGAGTTGCACCCGTGAGGTTTACAAAACAATCTTTAGGGTTTATGTGAGGCAGAGGTGATTCTGTGCAGTTGAGTTCCCTTCAGGGTTTGGAGGCTGCTCTGAACTCTGTTAGCTCTTCTCTCACTATCTTTTTCCGCAGGGTAATAGGAATAGAATCCATCTTTGTTTCACTGAAACTCTAGTATTTATAGCCTAATATTGGTAGCTTAGTGGGCTTTTGAGAGAGGTCCAAGTCTGAGATTTTTTCTTTTATTTATTTATTATTTTTATTTATTTATTTATTTATTTTCGTTTTTTTTTTTAAATAAAGTTTCTTGGATCTAATTCTGATTGACATGATTAAATGCAATGTATCTAATGTTAAATGACCTAAAAATGAATGCATGCATGAGGTGTAAAGCGTATGCTTCCAGGAAAAATGAAGGGTAAATTTTGGGGTATTACAGCTGCCCCTATTCAATCAACTGGAGACCTGGAAAGAAGATAGCAGCGGCTTTCGTGCTTTCGAGGTATCAAGGGATTGAATACAATAAAAGCCCAAAAATTTGCACTGAAGTGAAGTGAAGTAACAATGTCTGTCAGCTTCGGCAAAGAGGTGGTCTTGAAAGAAGAATCTGTCTGGTACGGTGAGAGTCAGTCTGAATACCGAAAAAGAATGTTAACTTGGATACCAAAATAAATGGTAACACAGAAATAACCATGGCCTGAATGCCGCTCATCAGCCTGAATACTGGAAATGACTTCAATCTGAACATCGGGAGATATGAGATTATTAATATCGGTCTGAACACCGAGAGGCTGGCCTGAATGCCACAAGTTGCGTCGACCTGAACGTCGGAAACTTCTTCGATCTGAACATCGGAAAATTGGCCTGAATGCCACAAGTTGCATTGACCTGAACGTCGGAAACTTCTTCGATCTGAACATCGAAAAATTGACCTGAATGCCACAAGTTGCATCGACCTGAACGTCGGAAACTTCTTCGATCTGAACATCGGAAAACTGGCCTGAACGCCACTTCGGTCTGAATACCGGAAACTGGCCTGAACGCCACTTCGATCTGAACATCGGAAAACTGGCCTGAATGCCACTTCGGTCTGAATACCGGAAAATTGGCCTGAACGCCACTTCGATCTGAATATCGGAAATTGGCCTGAATGCCACTTCAGTCTGAATACCGGAAACTTCATGCCTGTCAGCATCAGCAGAAATAGGGAAAGATAATAGAGGCGGCGCATGGGCCAATGACACTTGCTGGGGATAACAAAGGTAAGTCATGAACAATCTTCAGTCTGAGTACTGGAAACAACTTCTAGCTTATCACTTGAGATACCGAGAATGTTTTATGCTTACATGCGTATGTTTGAATTTTTCAATGGCGTAATGCTCCATGAAAATGGAAATGCTACGCGATTTGGAAGGATGCAATGCAATATGATTCTACATGCAGGGATGCGAAATGCTGGGTAGAATGCCAAGCTGAGGCAAGGGGATCTGCTGGGGAAATGATCACCATCTTCTGGACCCTGGCAAGGCTACTGGAGATGCACAGCGCAAAGAACTATGTGGGGAAATGACCCGCCACACGGTGTTTTAGCAATGACGAAATGCCGAGATTCAGACTGGGGAGAGAACAACACTGAAAACCTGTTGTTGGGGAAAGCGATAGTGGTTCTGGAAACCACGATCTGCGAGAGATGACTCAGTAGGGGAAGCAAACACTGATACGGTACCGAGGTTCTGCTTCAAGGAAAGAAACCATGGATCTGGCATTGGGATTATCGATCTGGCCTCGAACTCTAAGGAGCAGCCACTTCTGCTGGGAAGATACAGTCTGGCACTGTCAACTCCGCTAGGGATATCTAGTCTAGCACTGTCAACTCTATTGGGGAGTGTATGTCCTGAAACAAACGCTTGTGGAAGTACAGTGGTGAGAACCTGCTGGGGATTGAAGAATCCAACACTCTGATCAGCTCTGCAGGGATAAGACACCGGATTCGTCTGTTGGCGACTTCACTGGGGAAGATATTCACGATCATCTGCAGGGGATTTTAAGGAAATACCCCGAGGGTATCTGTTCTGAATAGACGATCCAAAGCACTTAAAATTTACAGCAATTTTAAATGTTTATTAAACATGTACCTGTAAAGCCCTTATGTGTCATGATGCAATGTTTATCAAAAATTCGGACGTCATTTTTGCAAACAAAACAGTAAAATGAAAATGAAAACCGAGATATACTGAATAACATGATTTTATTGATTGAATGGCCTCTGAATAGGCATTTACATCAGGAAGCAATCCCTGGAAAGAGGTAATCACACAAAAGATAAAAACAGAAATTCATCTAATGGCAATGTGAAATGGATTTCTATTGGGTTCCAATTCTGCTAAGACTTGCCCGTCTTCAAGATCCTCCAGATGATCAGCCTTCTGAAAAGGTGATTGGACTGTTTCCTACCTTTCGAAAATTTCCAGTCATTGACATGAGATGAGATTCAGAACTAACTCAGAACGCAGTCATTCGCTTAATCCCTAACTTTTGCCTGGATCGCCCTTTTCGGGTTTTCAATCCACCGAGATACCCATTTTTGCCTAAGTTGCCTTTTCAGGTTTTCAACTTACCGGGTGTACGATCTTTTCATTTTTAATCCCTAATTTTTGCCCGAACCTTTTCATTTTCTTGATTCGTCGGGATGCCCATTTTTTCCTGGACTATTCTTTTTACTGTCCAGCGGGTCTATTTTATGCGAAATATTTTTTAACTGCGTCTGAGTTCACAGGGGAAGTGAAGTTTTCACCATCCATAGTTGCAAGTATTAAGGCCCCACCATCAAAAACCTTGGTGACAATATACGGTCCATCATAGTTAGGAGTCCACTTGCCCCTGTGATCTGTCTGAGGAGGAAGGATCCTTTTCAACACTAAATCTCCGACTTGGAAACAACGAGGACGCACTTTCTGATCAAAGGCTCTCTTCATCCGACTCTGATACAACTGCCCATGACAAATGGCTGCCATTCGCTTCTCCTCGATAAGACTCAACTCATTGAACCTTGTCTGAATCCATTCGGCTTCGTCTAACTTGACATCCAACAGGACTATTAGAGAAGGAATCTCCACTTCAACAGGTAGGACTGCTTCCATACCATACACCAGGGAGTAAGGGGTTGCCCCAATCGACGTACGTACTGAAGTACGGTACCCATGCAAGGCGAAGGGTAGCACCTCATGCCAATCTCTGTATGTGACGACCATCTTCTGCACAATCTTCTTTATGTTCTTATTTGCCACCTCAACAGCGCCGTTCATCTTAGGGCGGTAAGGGGAAGAATTGTGATGCTGAATGTTGAAGTTCTGACACAACTCCTTCATCATTTTGTTGTTGAGATTAGAACCATTATCAGTAATGATTCTTTCGGGAATCCCATAGCGACAAATGATTTCTTTCTTGATGAAACAGGTAACCACATGTCTGGTGACATTCGCGAACGACGCTGCTTCGACCCACTTGGTGAAATAGTCGATGGCAACAAGGATGAAGCGATGCCCATTGGAAGCAGTCGGCTCAATCTTTCCAATCATGTCAATGCCCCACATAGCAAACGGCCACGGCGAAGTCATCACATTCAGAGGATTTGGCGGCACATGCACCTTATCAGCATAAATTTGGCATTTATGACACTTCCGAGCATATTTTAAGCAATCTGATTCCATGGTCATCCAATAATAACCCGCTCTCAACAATTTCTTAGCCATTGCATGTCCGCCGGCATGAGTACCGAAGGAACCTTCATGAACTTCCTGCATTAACTTGTCCGCCTCGTGTCTGTCCATGCATCTGAGCAAAACCATGTCGAAGTTCCTCTTATACAGCACATCGTCTTTGTTCAAGAAGAAACTGCCTGCCAATCTTCTCAAAGTTTTTCTGTCATTGTTGGATACCCCTGCAGGGTACTCTTGATTCTTCAGAAAGCACTTGATATCGTGATACCAGGGCTTGTCATCGACTACCAGTTCAGCAGCAAACACATACGCGGCCCTGTCAAGGCGCATCACATCGATCCTGGGAGCATGGTTCCAACGAATTACCTTGATCATGGAGGATAGAGTAGCAAGTGCGTCTTCCATCTGGTTCTCATCACGAGGTATATGATACAATTTTACTGTTGTGAAGAAAGTCAACAGTCTTCTCGTGTAATCTCTGTAGGGGACCAGAGTGGGCTGGAGAGTATTCCAATCACCATTCACTTGATTGATCACCAGAGCTGAATCTCTGAAGATGTCCAGAGTCTTGATTCTCAGATCAATGGCTTGCTCAATACCCAAGATACAGGCCTCGTACTCAGCTTCATTATTTGTGCACTCAAAAGTCAAACGAGCGGTGAAAGGCATGTGGGCACCTTTCGGAGTAGTAATGACAGCTCCAATTCCACTTCCTCTAGCATTGACAGCCCCATCAAACAACAAAGTCCACTTTTCGTTTGGATCAGGTCCCTCCTCAACAACTGGCTCTTCACAGTCTTTCATCTTGAGGAACATGATGTCTTCATCTGGAAAATCAAACTTCATCGGCTCATAATCATCAATCGGCTGCTGAGCAAGATAGTCTGACAGAATACTCCCTTTGATGGCTTTCTGGGATGTATACTGGATATCATACTCTGTCAGTACCATTTTCCAATGAGCCACCCTTCCGGTGAGAGCTGGCTTCTCGAATATATACTTGACTGGATCCATCTCGGAGATCAGTAGGGTTGTGTGAGACAGCATGTATTGTCTCAATCGCTTAGCAGCCCATGCAAGTGCACAACATGTCTTTTCAAGCATTGAGTATCTCGACTCGCAATCTATGAATTTCTTACTCAGGTAGTAGATGGCATGCTCTTTCCTACCTGTCTCATCGTGTTGACCGAGAACACAACCCATGGAATTGTCTAGTACTGTCAAATACATAATCAGCGGTCTCCCTGGGACTGGAGGCATAAGGATAGGAGGATTCTGCAAATACTCTTTTATCTTCTCGAAAGCCCTTTGACAATCTTCATTCCACCTGATAGCCTGATCTTTCCTCAGCAATTTGAAAATTGGCTCACACGTGGTTGTTAGGTGAGAGATGAACCTTGCAATGTAGTTCAACCTCCCTAAGAAACTACAGACTTGCTTCTCTGTTCTTGGCTCAGGCATTTTCTGTATTGCTTTCACTTCGTCAGGATCCACCTCAATCTCTTTTCCGCTAACAATAAAACCCAATAATTTTCCCGATCTCACCCCGAAAGTGCACTTGTTCGGATTAAGTCTCAGTTTGAATTTCCTTAACCGTTCAAACAATTTCTGCAGATTCACCAAATGTTCTTCTTCTGTCTGAGATTTGGCAATCATATCGTCCACATAAACCTCGATTTCATGATGAATCATATCATGGAACAGAGTCACCATAGCTCGTTGATATGATGCTCCGGCATTTTTCAGACCAAACGGCATCACCTTGTAGCAGAAGGTGCCTCATGGGGTTATGAAAGTTGTCTTTTCCATGTCCTCTGGTGCCATCTTGATTTGGTTATAGCCAGAAAAGCCATCCATGAAGGAGAATACCGAGAACTGAGCTGTATTATCCACCAAAACGTCGATGTGAGGTAATGGGAATCATCTTTAGGGCTAGCTCTGTTCAGATCCCGGTAGTCGACACACATCCGTACCTTTCCATCCTTCTTAGGTACTGGGACGATATTTGCAACCCATGGCGGATAATTGGTGACTGCTAGAAACCCTGCATCCAACTGCTTTTGCACTTCTTCCTTTATCTTGACAGCCATCTCTGGTCTTGTTCTTCTGAGCTTCTGCTTGACCGGAGGACAACCTTCTTTGAGAGGCAAGCGGTGTACCACGATGTCTGTGTCCAGCCCGGGCATGTCCTGATAAGACCAGGCGAAGATGTCAACGTATTCTTGCAGCAATTCAATCAGCCCTTTCTTCACATCATCTCCCAAAGCAGCCCCTATCTTGATTTCTCTCTTGGCATCCTCGGGGCCGAGATTAATCACTTCAGTAGGCTCTTGATACGGTTGAATGACCTTTTTTTCCTGTTTTAAGAACCTGGCAAGTTCGTCGGGGAGTTCACAGTCTTCATCACCCTCTTTTTCAGCTTGAAAGATTGGATTTTCAAAGTCGAAGCGAGCCATAGCAGAACCGTTATCAATAGGATCCGGTGACGTGCATCTGCATGAGTGATGGTATGTGCTTATGAGTGTGAAAGAAAAAAGTGGAAACTAAACAAAACATTGCCATTTTTTTATTTTGAAAAACTGCAAAAATAGAAAGACAGGGAACAAAATATTTGAATGCAAAAAGACGTCCTTTGTTTATGATAAAAAATGAAAGTGTCACATAGATGATCCCTACAATGAGTCATTACGCCCTGGGCGGAACGTAAGACTTGGACATGCATGAATAAACAAAGAAAATTACTCCTTCAGAAAAGTGACTTGGACAATCTCCTCAGAAGACCAATTGTTGATGACTTCAACCGGGATCCTCAGACGCACCCAGTTGTCGATGTCAAAAACATTATCCCCACCCTCTTCATTGATTGCTGATACCTGGCCAACGGATTTGGCTTCTCCTTCAACCATGTTAACATTTTCCTCACCATGTTGTGGCATGGGATTGTTGACGACATTTGGAACCGGTGCAAGGTCGATGGCCTTTGAATCTATGAGGTCCTGAACTACGTGCTTAAAAGCTTTGCAGTTCTCAATGTTATGGCCAGGTGCTCCAGAGTGGAAGCTACACCTAGCGTTGGCGTCGTAACCCGCCGGAAGTCTACCAACAGGAGGAGCCAGAGTGCGCAATTGCACAAGTTGTAATTGTTGAAGACTAGAAAGCAACTGAGCATACGACATTGGAAGGGTGTCGAAACGCCGGTCCATCATCCTTTGCCTCTGTTGATAGGCGGGTCTGTTACCCGGTTGTTGCTGCTGTTGGTACTGAGCTGGTTGAAGTTGTGGTTGTTGTTGTTGTAGTGGTGCTGCAGCTGGAATGGTCACAGCCGCAACATACGGTTGTTGATGATAATTCTGGAAACTGTTCCTTCTAACACCTCAGTTCTGATAGGAAGTCAAAGAATTCACTCCCCCCTCTCTCTGCTTATGCCCTCCAATGAACGACTTTTTTACCCCTGATGAAGATCCAACTCCATTTTGGATCTTGTAGGTCTTCAGGTAATTCTCCACCCTCTTTCCGGTAGAGACCACATCAGCAAAGTTGGAGGCATTGCACCCCACCAAACGCTCCAGATAAGGTCCAGGCAGCGTATTCATGAACATGTTGGCCATTTCATTTTCCAACATAGGAGGCTGAACACGGGAAGCTATCTCCCTCCAGCGTTGAGCGTATTCCATGAAGCACTCATTGCTTTTAAGAGACAGATTCTGAAGTTGAGTTCTGTCCGGAGCCATGTCTGCATTATACTGATACTGCTTTATGAAAGCCTCCGCCAAATCCCTCCAGCAGCGGATATGGGCTCTGTCCAGCCTCATATACCATTCCAAGGATGCCCCAGCTAGGCTATTCTGGAAGAAGTACATAAGTAGCTTCTCGTCATCAGAGTATGCAACCATTTTACGGAAATAGGTTTGCACGTGAGTTTTGGGGCAAGAGCTGCCATTGTATTTGTCAAAGACCGGGACTTTGAATTTCGGTGGCACTCTCACACCTGGGACCAGCCCCAAGTCAGCAACATCTACTCCCAGAGGATTCTGTCCTTCCACAGCTTTCAGCCTCTCCTCTAATCTTCTAAACATGGGGTCCATGCCATGGCCCATGCTAAAGTCTTCCTAAAGTAGGGGGAATTGATCGGCCTGATCATCATGGACGAGCTGTTGATCAAGGTTGACATGTGGGATCGGGATAGGCCCCGGTCCATTGGGTCCATTAGCCTCTCCAGCTTGAGGATCAGTCACCGTCTCTGGTTGAGCAGGGGGATTCCTCTGTATCATCTGCCTGAGCTCTTGTTGTCCCTGAGCCACCCCTTGAACCACATCCATGAATTGGGTCATGCGGATCCTCATCTCAGCGAGCTCTGCTTGTACACCTTCCATTGCTCTCTGTTGATTCCTTCGGGTACCGTATCGGTGAATGCCTGAGTCAGCTATCCTGCTGGAAACACCAAACAATATGAGAACACCGCAGCGGTACCTATTATGCAAGACATGCTATGGATATGCAAATGCAATGACATGTTTATCAAATCCAAAAGGTATTCTACCCCCTTGATTCCAGTCTCTCATCAGATAAAATATCCCTTTTAAAAAGTACCAGAAAAACCCCGACTAGAATCAAGAAGAAGATATAAACCCCACAGAAATGGATAAACATGTGTTAAATGATATGAATGCAGAATGATGATGTAATGCAGTGACATGGGAATGCAGTGATGTGTATCTGCTTGAACATCTGTCAGGTTGCACTGTCTGAAGAGAAAACCCACTGAAGAATATAATATAAGATCAGATCTCTGCTCCAGAAAACCGGGTTAGTTGGAGGTTAAGGTTTCCTGAATTTAGCCCGCCCCTCACTGGTAGGTTCTAAGAACAGAAGTTCGTCAGCTTCAGCCCTTCAGTCGCGAATAATACGTTTACCACTGAAGGTTTGGTATTATTAAGGGACAAAAGACCTCCATTGACTCCCCTCAACAGGACATCCTAATAGCAAGTTCCCAGTCTCGGGATCCTCGGATTGAGCAACGAGAATGCGCCCACCAGAGCTAACATAATCACGTCTCGGAGGAGAGGCCTCGACTGAGTTCTCGGGAAATGGTCACCAGAGTCGACGATTTCTAGAGGAACATCCTACCGTTACGGAACACCCGTAAGACATAATATATCCAAAAGAAACCTCGTCTAGGTGTGGTTCTTCACGAACGACTTAACGTAGCAACACGCCACGCAAGCCTCATGATTATCCACTCTAAAACCTGTGTGTACACTCAAGCCTAGGTAATGGGCTTATCTCTCATAGAACACCCCATCCCAACAAACAAACAAACAGATCCAACAGATACAACAGATGCATGCAAGCCGGTAAGCAAATAAATGTACAAAAGCATGAACACCCAATAAACAAGAAATCACACAAGCTAGGAGGGACTCGCTTAGGGAAGATAGACCAGCAAGAGGTCAACTTCTTAGTGTCCCCAGCAGAGTCGCCAGCTGTCGCAACCTGAAAAATACAGTGCGCGAAAAAAAACAACCGGCGAAAGAAAATGACAGAAGAGTCGCCACCGTGCGTTATTCATCCCAAAGGAGGGAAAGGAAACGCTCGAAGTAAACCTGAAAAAGGAAAGGACAAGACGAGGTCTCGCAACCAAATCTTGGGTTCGGGAGTCGGTTATGCGAAGGGAAGGTATTGGCACCCCTACGCATCTGTAGTACTCTACGGGATCCACTTTTGTAGTTCTTGTCTAAAGGGTGTGAGTTTATCTTGTGCTGTTTACCAAAAAAAAGGGGTTAAATGAAAATGACTCGCGCATATGTCGCATCCACTGCATATGTATCTCATCTGAATATGAGAATCAGAGTCTTCGTAGCTCGGCTGACCTATGGGTTGGGGGGATGTATGCTCGCTAAGACATCGCGTCTTATGCCTACGTATCTCATCTGGAATGAGAATCAGAGCAAGCCGTAGTTCGGCTAACTACAGGGTTATGGAGTGGGTTTTGGACGAACGACGTTACTACGCAATCTACCGGATGCTCGACCTTTGGAGACTTACTCACCTGTAGTAGAAGGAGTAAACGTGTGTTTAGGAGAAGAAAAATCAATGAAGGGTTAGGGTTTGGTGAACTCATGCAAAAAGGCAGTCCTTGACGAAGGAACCTGTAAAAGAAAAACACACAAAAACATTGCCTCCTATCGAGGTCTTCCAGCTAGGAAAGCAGTAAAATGCGGGAAAAACGTAAAAGTACCACGCGGATAAAGATCCGAAGTAACAGCAGTTAGAGGAATGGGAAACCCAGGGATCCTTCCAAGCTAAACACCATCGAAGAAAGTGAGTCAGTACAGGTAATCGGAATGAAACCTCCAGGGGGTATCCCACAAATAAAGTGGAAAACCACGCAAGTTATCCCTGCAAAAGTCATGTGAGCCCTCACAAAAACTCAACAAACAGGTTAGAGACAAAAAAAAATAGGGTAATCAAGGGTTGCCCCCAAATCACAATGTAACCACATGAATCATGCCATTAAAATTCACAAAAAAAGACATGCATCAAAAGGGTATCAAATTCACCCATAATACCTCATACATTTAGAGCATTCAAATTAAAGGCATAAAGATGATGGATATAGGGCAAACCTAATTGGAGAGCTTGATTGAAATTGAGTTACACCCGTGAGGTTTACAAAATAATCTTTAGGGATTATGTGAGGCAGAGGTGATTCTGTGCAGTTGAGTTCCCTTCAGGGTTTGGAGGCTGCTCTGAACTCTATTAGCTCTTCTCTCACTATCTTTTTCCTCAGGGTAATAGGAATAGAATCCATATTTGTTTCACTGAAACTCTAGTATTTATAGCCTAATATTGGTAGCTTAGTGGGCTTTTGAGAGAGGTCCAAGTCTGAGATTTTTTCTTTTATTTATTTATTTATTTATTTATTTATTTTTATTTTTTTTTCGTTTTTTTTTTTTCGTTTTTTTTTTTAAAAAATAAAGTTTCTTGGATCTAATTCTGATTGACATGATGAAATGCAATGTATCTAATGTTAAATGACCTAAAAATGAATGCATGCATGAGGTGTAAAGCGTATGCTTCCAGGAAAAATGAAGGGTAAATTTTAGGGTATTACACGCAGGATGGACAAATTCCATCTAGGCCACTCATGTCCCTCACCATGCTTCGTGGAGTATCCATCAACTGTCTTTATGGTTATCCAGTTACGGACAATGTTGGATCAGCAATAAAGCACTCGACTCTACATCTAGGATCCATAGTGGTTTCAGGTCGAAGAGTGGTATACACCATTATCACCATGAGAATAACTTATGACACTTTGCATATAGTATTCTCATAGCGGGTCAATCCGGTATAAATATTACTCTTAATATTCATACCTATGTTTAAGACTTGATAACTCTTTATCCATGATCCATGGGATGTGATCATCAGTCTACAAACATAATAGTCTTAATGCTTTAATGTTATCCCACTTCACAATAAAGCTCGACTACGGATACTTTAAGAATAGTGTCCTTATGTTTAATGTGATCTCATGATTAAGTCATACTTGATACATTAAACGGACTAGCTATTCTAGGGACTTTATTAATCAAACATAATAAAGAAAAAGCCTTTTATTAATTAATAAATAATTCGATACAAGTACCAAAGGTATTGGCCTCTAGGGCTTACACCAACAATCTCCCACTAGCACTAGAGCCAATCAGGCATACCCCTAATGCCCATTGATCTAGTATGGCCATCATGGTTCTGTTGCGCAAGAGGCTTTTATAAGTGGGTCAGCAAGATTGTCAAGTGTAAGTACTCTACATATTTTCACATCTCCTCTATCTATTATCTCTCGAATGAGGTGATAACGCCTAAGTATGTGTTTGGATCGTTGGTGAGATCTAGGCTCCTTAGCTTGTGCGATAGCACCATTGTTATCACAATAGAGACCAATGGGATCCACAATGCTAGGACTATGCCAAGTTTACTAATGAACTTTTTGATCCAAACAGCTTCCTTTGCTGCACTTGAGGCAGCAATATACTCGGCCTCGGTTGTAGAATCAGCAACTGTATCTTGCTTTGAACTTTTCTAGCTCACAGCGCCACCATTTAAGCAAAACACATAACCATTGGAACCATTCATGTTAAAGCGTCTCAGTACTTTGTCTATGTACTCTGACTTAGGCCAAGCATTTTGTGATCTATCTCTATAGATTCTGATTCCTAATATATAGGCTGCTTCACCTAGGTCCTTCATAGAAAAGTATTTCCCCAACCAAGACTTTACTTGTTGCAGGGTAGGGATATCGTTTCCAATGAGTAATATGTCATCTACATATAATACCAAGAACACGATCATGCTCCCACTAACCTTCTTGTAGACACAAGGCTCATCTTCATTCTTGATGAATCCATATTGTTTTACTGTTTCATCAAAACGAAGATTCCATGAGTAGGTCACAGGCTCATCTTGATCCATGAGTAATACATCACCTTGATCTGTTATGAGATATCCATATCTCTCAGGTAGGTGACGTATCCTGCTTGACCTACGTTGGTCTTGTTCTACTTGAGCAAGTTGCTCTTCCACAACTACTTGTGTTTCCTGCTCTAATTCCTCCATAGGTGTATCGATGCTTTGTGATTCTTGAATTTCTTCAAGCTCTACTTTCCTCCCACTGATTCCTTTGGAAATAAAATCCTTTTCTAGGAAAACTCCAGTTCGAGCGACAAACTCTTTGCCCTCAGAAGGATTGTAGAAGTAATACCCTCTTGTTTCTTTAGGATATCCCACAAATAAGCATTTGTCAGATTTGGGCTCAAGCTTAGTTGAAATTTGTCGTTTCACATAAACTTCTCAACCCCAAATCTTCATGTAAGACATATGTGGTTTCTTACCACTCCATATCTCATATGGTGTCTTCTCAACCTTTTGGATGGAACACGGTTAAGTGTGTAAGCTGATGTCAATAGTGCATGTCCTCAAAAGGAGTTTGGACGATCGGCGTGACTCATCATGGATCGGACCATGTCTAACAGGGTTCGATTTCTTCTCTCAGATACACCGTTCCATTGGGGTGTTCCAGGAGGAGTAAGTTGGGATAGGATCCCACACTCTTTCAGATGGTCATCAAACTCTAGGCTTAAATACTCACCACCTCGATCTGATCGAAGAGTTTTAATATTCTTACCTAGTTGGTTTTGTACTTCATTCTTGAATTCCTTGAACTCTTCAAAGGACTATGATTTGTGTTTCATTAAATACACATAACCATATCTACTAAAATCATCAGAAAATGTGATGAAGTACTGAAAACCTCCTCTGGCTGGCATGTTCAGTGGTCCACATACATCAGTATGTATGGGGGCCAAAAGATCATTATCTCTTTCACCTTTTCCTGTGAATGGAGACTTTGTCATCTTTCCAATTAAACAAGATCTGCATGTCTCATATGATTCATAATCAAAAGAGTCCAAGAGTCCATCTTTATGGAGTTTGGAATTGCGTTTCTCATTTATGTGGTCTAATCGACAGTGCCAAAGGTAAGTTGGATTTAACTCATTAGATTTCATCCATTGGTATTAATGTTATAAATAGGCATTTTAAGATCAAGGACATATAGTCCATTGTTCATTTGTGCAGTAGCGTAGAATATATCATTCAAATAAATTGAGCAACAATTGTTCTTTATAAATGAAAAATCAAACTTGTCCAAACAAGAAATGGAATTAATATTCCTGCTAATTGCAGGTACATAATAACAGTTCTCTAACTGAATTATTAAACCATAAGTTCCTACGGCTAAAGCAGTAACCTTTGCTCCATAGCTAACTCGTAGGTCGACTTCACCTTTTGCCAAATCTCTACTCCTTTTTAGTCCCTGCACATTTGTACAAATGTGAGAACCGCATCCAGTATCTAATACCCATGATGCAGAAGTAGATAAATTAATTTCAATAACAAAAATACCTGAAATTGAAGTCTCTACTCCATTCTTCTTATCTTCCAGGTACTTTGGGCAGTTTCTCTTCCAGTGTCCGGTCTTACCACAATGGAAGCAAGTGCCTTCTTTTGCTATGCCTCCACTAGGCTTTAAAGCAGCAACAGTGGGTTTGGGTTTGGCAACTTCCTTGCCTTTCCCTTTATCACCCTGCTTGGTGGGCCTTTTGTTCTGTCCTTTTCCATTTCCGATCATCAGAATGGACTTCCCTTTTGACTTCAGGTTCTGCTCAGAAGTTCTTAACATGGCGAGCAGTTCAGGAAGCGATTTGTCCATATCATTCATATTGAAATTTAGGACAAATTGACTGAACGCATCTGGCAACGATTGCAAGATCAAATCAGTCGCAAGTTCCTTTCCGAGGGGAAAACCTCAATCTCTCAAGGTTTTCCACATACCCAATCATCTTGAGTACATGGGGACCTACAGGGGCTCCCTCATCTAACTTTCCTTGAAAAAGGGCTTTTGAAATTTCAAACCTCTCATGCCTTGCTTGCTCTTGATAGAGCATTTTCAGGTGTTCGATCATATCGAATGCTGCCATGTTCTCATGTTGCTTTTGCAATTCTGAGTTCATGGTAGCTAGCATGAGACAAGCAGTTTCATTGGCATCATCGACATGCTTCTTATAAGCATCTCTTTCTGCCTTAGGTGCAGAACTAGGAGGTTCCTCTTCAGGAACAGGTTTCTCCAAGACATACAACTTTTTTATCATGTTTGAGGATAATCCTCAGGTTTCGGTGACAATCCAGAAAATTTGTCCCAGGCAATTTTTCTTTGTCAAGGATTGATCCCAAGATGTTGTTAGAGGTGTTTGCTGTCATGATAATCTACATAAGGATTAATGAAAATATAAGTATCATTGACATATTTAATTAGGCCTTAAATTAAATATGCTCCCACTATATTACTCAAAACAAATGACCCTCATCATTTGATTCGGAAAATCCCGTTGGAAGATTTTCTAGTGGGTCGAGATCCATATTTCACTTTGTTCTAAGTCCGCGTAGGCGGATTACACAAAACTAGGTTATTTAGGTAGGAACTCCTTCCAGTTGTATCTCATACAACTCTCGAAAATTTCAGTTGGGTGAATAACTCCTTATTCCAATCCATCATATGGATCATTCCCAACTCTTGCTTCTAAACACATATAATATTATTATAATTAAGTTTGACCCATCGTTTTAGCAGTTGGATATTACAATTATCCCATCGCACCTTACCAATATAGAAAATGCACCTCGCGTAGGCGAAACCTACATTGTCCGATACTAGTCTTGATGAGTGCTAAAACTTGAAAAGCAAACATATATAATATTATTATAATTTGTTTAGTTAAGTTTGACCCATTGTTTTAACAGTTGGATATTATAATTATCCCATCGCACCTTACTAATATAGAACATGCACCTCCCGTAGGCGAAACCTACATTATCCGATACTAGTCTTGATGAGTGTTAAAACTTAGAAAGCATAAACTTAATATTTAATTTGAGGGAATTGCAATTTTTCTGATCTCAACGGCTTATTTATCATATAAATCGTCTCTCACATGCATCAACATACATTCACATGCATCAACATACATACATACATAATGAAACAGTTATGGCCCCTAGCGCAATTGTTCTCCCAAGCCAATGAGAGAACCTAAGCTAACCTAACAACGATCTAAGCTTCTCCAAGCAAGATCTTCAAGGTTGTCCTCCTTTGGCACTGACTTCTTTGCTTTCTTCATATCATTACATTACATAAAAGAAACTCGTTTTACATACGAGGGAGTGAGATGCGAAAAGAAGTTACATTGAGAGATTAAAAGAGAGGCACGACACGCAGGTCGTATTTTAAAAACCAAAACAAAATAAAGGAAAACTAAGGCCATAACCGATCACCACAAGACAATAATAAACACATTATTATTATTATCAATTTTAATTCTTTTAATCAATTAAAACCAAATTAAATCTCGACGACCGATCACATTACGCAGAGTTAGCCGAACGGGTGAATTTTGCCTTGCGTTAACCGGTTAACCAAATGCGTTAACCGGTTAACACTGTTTGAAATCTGTTCAAAATTGTTTTTTGCCTTGCGTTAACCGGTTAACCAAATGCGTTAACCGGTTAACACTGTTTGAAAATCTCTTGGAAAACTGTTTTCTGTCTTGCGTTAACCGGTTAACCAAACGCGTTAACCGGTTAACACTGTTTGAAAAACTTAAAAATTTTATTTCGTATTGCGTTAACCAGTTAACCATATGCGTTAACCGGTTAACATTGTTCCAAAAAGTGTTTAGAAAACATAACTCTTGTGCAGTCATAACCTCAATCGCATAACTCTCTGACAACACAACCCTTGTGTCGTCACTAACCCTGATGCACCAATTTCAGACCGTCAAACACATCTCGATTGTTGATTCAGTATGATTGATCAATACGTCATTGCTTCACCATACTAATGTCGGATCAAGAAGCAAACGACCATTGATCGCTCAAAGGAAAACAACCATTGAGTGTTTGAATGAATGAAACGAGAACACTATATCATATATAATGTATTTTGCATCAGGATTACATATATCATACATATATATATATATATATATATATATATATATATATATATATAACTTGATCGATCTCAATTTAATCTTTGATCCATTCTGTCTTTAATCATATTAATACAGAACAAAAACAGTTATCAGATTCATGGTTTCGTAAGTGGCTCTGATACCACTGAAGGAGAATTGCCTTCCAAGGCGCAGCGGAATTTAAAAATTTCTCCATTTAGTGATCCTTACGAATGGGCATGATCAGTGATAGAATCGTTACCTCTTATGGCGATTCAAACCTTTGGTGCAGATCTCTTGTAACGATCAAAACCTTGGATACAAACCCACGGAGCGATCACGAACGTTGAACGATGACAACGTCTCTACTCAGTCCACACGAACGGGTTCCTTCAATCTCAGTGCTAGCTGGTACGAATTAAGGCTTTGAGTGAGAGAGAGAGGGAAACGAAATTCCAAGTCTTCACTTGAGTTACAATGCTTCTACCCAAGGGTTCTATTTATAGAACCACATGTGTGGGCTTTAAGCTAAAAAGCCCACTTAAGTGTATTTTGGCCCATATCTCATAATATGCCAAAATCACTTAAGTATTTGGTACCTTACCATATTTCGTATTCTACTTAAGTACACCGTACCTTACGATGTTCCTTAGTTACTCTATCTCTCATCAATCCGTCCTTTGTGTGTGACCCTATAGGTTTTCGCGGCGTTGGCAATTATATTAAATCACGTATTTAATATAATAAACAGTGAGCGATATCTAGCAACACATCACTGCTACCCAAGACACGAAAATGTCATGTGATCTGACAAGTCCTTCTGTGATAATAATTATGTGTATAATTACCCCTTTTCCCTTATGTTTATATTGAACACAAGGTATAGACTGTGTCATCCTTGTCCAGTTCAATATTGGGCCCATAGACATTTATCATGTTACGCAGGATGGGCAAATTCCATCTAGGTCACTCATGTCCCTCAGCATGCTTCGTGGAGTACCCATCAACTGTCTTTATGGTTATCCAGTTACGGACAACGTTGGTTCAACAATAAAGCACTCGACTCTACATCGAGGATCCATAGTGGTTTCAGGTCGAAGAGTGGTATACACCATTATCACCATGAGAATAACTTATGACACTTTGCATAACTTTCTATATAGTATTCTCATAGCGGGTCAATCCGGTATAAATATTACTCTTAATATGCATACCTATGTTTAAGACTTGATAACTCTTTATCCATGATCCATGAGATGTGATCATCAGTCTACAAACATAATAGTCTTAATGCTTTAATGTTATCCCACTTCACAATAAAGCTCGACTACGGATACTTTAAGAATAGTGTCCTTATGTTTAATGTGATCTCATGATTAAGTCATACTTGATACATTAAATGGACTAGCTATTCTAGGGACTTTATTAATCAAACATAATAAAGAAAAAGCCTTTTATTAATTAATAAATAATTCGATACAAGTACCAAAGGTATTGGCCTCTAGGGCTTACACCAACAGTGGCAACATCATCCTTGTACTTCATGGTGTTTCGCACATCAATTTTTAACTCTTCATCATACACTTTCAAAGTCATCGTGCCTTCTTCTATGTCGATCAAACATCTCCCGGTCTCTAAAAATGGTCTCCCCAAAATGATTGGTATCTCTTCATCTTCCGGCATCTCCAAAATGACAAAATCCATCGGAAACACAAACTTGTCGATCTTTACTAGCACATCTTCTACTATCCCATAGGGTCTCTTCACCGAGTGGTCAGCAAACTGGAGTGTCATTCTTGTATCTTGAACTTTACCTATCCCCAATCTCTTATAACTGGATAGCGACATAAGACTTACACTCGTTCCCAAATCAATAAGAGCTTTCTTGAAGGACCTATCTCCAATGGTACACGGAATAGTCACAGAACCTCGATCCTTCTTTTTCACCGGAATCTTCATACCTTGCAAAATGGCACTACAAGTTTCAGTTAGAATAATCGGGTCAGTCTCTATGGTCCGCTTCTTTGAGATGATGTATTTCATGAACTTTGCGCAGGTAGGCATTTGCTCAAGCGCCGCCTCCAAGAAAGGAATGTTGAGCTCAAGCTTTTTAAACATCTCCAAGAACTTCTCAAAGTTTTTCTCATTCTGCCCTTTCTTCTTATTTCTTGTTAGGAATGGAAGTTTGACAACCGGTTTTGGATCAACAACTTTATCTTTGACCACTCTTTCATCACTAGTAACCTCTTCACTTGCAACCTCATTTTCTTTTATCTCTAGATCAACTTCAAGCAATAAGTCTTCTTCTTTAGAAATCTTCTCAGGTACTTCTTTCGACTTACCATTCCTTGTGGTCACCGTATTCACATGATTATTTTCTCTTGGATTAGTAACCGTAGAACTTGGTAAAACGCCCTGTTGTTGAGAACTCGCTAGTTGTTGTGCTATCTGACTCATTTGTATTTCAAGATTCTTAATTGAAGCACCTGTGTTTTTTAAATTACTTCGAGTCTCTTCTTGAAATTGAGAGGTTTGAGCGGCCATCTTCTCAATGGCAATCTCCCAATCAGCTTTTCTTGGTGCCTGTTGCTGAAACTGTTGTTGAGGTTATTGATACGGTTGTTGTTGCTGAGGTCGAAATTGTTGTTGTTGTGGTTGGTTCTGCACATTTCCTTGTTGATCCTTCCATGAGAAATTTGGATGATTTTTCCAACCCGGATTGTATGTATTTGAATAAGGGTTGCTCTGCCTTATAAACTTGATCTCCTTAATTTGTCGTGCGGTTGCAACGCAATGTGCGGTAAGATGAGGTCCTCCACAAATTCCGCAATTACTAGCTTGAGTTGGTTGAACCGGTTGAACCTGTGCCACAGTTTGAGTATCAATAGGCATCTTCTTCAGTCTTCTTTCTACTTCAGCTGCTATTTGGTCTTCCATCTTCACCACTTGACTTGCCAATTTCAGGTCAATTATCCCTTCGGGTTGACTAACACTGCGGTCATACAACTCCAAGTGCTCATTTGCTGCAATGGCTTCTATAATCTTTTTAATACCAGTGGTTGTTGTAAAGTTAGTTGAGCCACCAGCTGCTGTGTCAATGAGTTGCTTAGTCTTCATCCGAAGATCATTTACAAAATTCTGCATTTGCTCCGTTGCATCCATATTATGAGTAGAACATGCAACCAACAATCGTTTGAACCTCTTATACGCATCTCCAAGTGACTCTTCTTCCTTCTGTTTAAAATTCACTATGTCATACCTCTTTCGGATGTATACAGAGGCCGGAAAGTACTCATTGAGAAAAGTTGTCTCCATCTGTTGCCAAGTTGTGATGCTTCCAGCAGGTAAAGAGTAGAACCACTCTTCAGCCTCTTCTGACAATGTAAACGGAAACATGACCAGCTTCTTAGCTTCCTCAGAATGCCCCTCAATCTTTAACGACGTAGTCATAGTCAGAAACCTTTGCAAATGCTTGTTTGCATCTTCGTTAATTTTTCCTGAGAAAGGTCTCCTTTCTAGTTGCCGTATCGTTGAGGGTTGAAGTTGAAAGTGGGCAACATTGACTTGTTGATTTACGATTGTCATCCTTCCAAGCAGGGCATTTGCCCCCCCATAATCACCTAATAGTCTCTCCACAGGAGGTGGGTCAGCTGCCATAGTTTCAGACTCGGTATCCGAATTTTCAGAATCAGAGTGTTCCGAATGAATTGAAATGGTTCCCTCTTTCTCAAAATCAGAAATTATCAACGGTTCTTCTGTCGCTTCCAGTCTGTCGTGTCTAGCTTTTCTGAGTCGTGCTCGCAGCGACCGTTCTGGTTCTGCGTCAAAAAGAAATTCAGCTGAGGCCTTACCTCACATAAAAATATTAGACAATTGTTAGGATAAGCAAAGTGAAATAAATAAAAAATAAAATAAAATAAAGTTAAATTTTAGTTGCAAAGCAACAAAACTCCACTTGAATAATTATTAACAGATAGTTTGGCAGTCCCTGGCAACGGCGCCAAAAGCTTGATCGGGAAAATAGCAAGTGTACTATTTTTACCGATGTAGTAATGAAAAGGAATTATCCTGAGTATCGATCTCGAGAACTGCGTAGGAACTATCGGTGTTGATAACGATTCAATTAAACAAAAGAACCTTTGGTTGGTTGAGTTAAGAATAAATTGCTCTGTAAAATATAAAGGAAAAGTAGAGAATTTGTAACACAATACAGTTAAGCATGCTAGGTCCGGGGTGTATGAATTGCTTTGAAATAAACTTAATCCTTATTTTATAACATCTATGTTAGAATGATTCAATATTATTCTCAAGAGTAGTTTCCCCTAATTCCTTAGCCAGAAACCATTAATATTCAATTTTAAATCTTAATTCCTTAGCCATTCAAAAGAATATTAATCACATATATGAATATCAAGAATTTCACATCATCACTATTAGATCCTTATTCCTAAGAGAAATTAGCGATGTTATTATACACATAGCGATAAAGGGATTTGTCCGACCTCCTTTACCTTCATATCAATACCTAATTTTCCAATACGGCAAGCATTACGACCGTGTATAACAAATTGAATTCATAAAAACATAAATTTTCATAAAATTGTAGGAAGAAGGTTCATTAAAAATGCAATTCAGGGACACCCCCTAGCATTGGGGGGTTTAGCTCGTCATAATATTCAAAGAAAGTACAAATGTAAGGTTAAACATTACAAGAGATTGGATAGCTTCGATCTTCAATTGCTTTCGCGCTTGATGATCTCCGTTATCCAAAAACCTTGATTGCTCTTCTTCTCTTCGTAGACTTCTCCCCTCTCCTCAATCCTTCTTTCCATTAGGTCTAAATAGTCCAGTACACATTACAGCCAAGAAAAAAGTCAAAAATACCCTCTGGGATCACTTACATGAGTGAAAACAAAAAATCAAAAAATTCAGCGCACCTGCCAACACGGGCCGTGCCAGGCAACACGACCGCCCGTGTTGGCTCTTCAATTATTTTTATTTTTATTTTTCCTTCAGACTTGCTGACACGGGCCATGCCAGGCAACACGGCCGGCCGTGTCAGCCCCCTGGTTTTTCTATGGGGTGATCTGATTCTTGTAGCACGGGCCGTGTCAGGAGACACATGCCGTGTTGGGCTTCAGGATTTTGTTGTTTTTTTTATTTTTTTCTTTAACTTTTCCATCCTCTTCCATTGTTGCCTTGGCACTTCCGACTCTTTAACTACCTCTGAAACATGCACAATACCACGGAAACGACATCAAACGCATCTAAAAACTTAAATTAACACCAAAAGCATAATAAGCATACAAATACTCAAATATGAAATACTTAAAACTCAAACACTAAAACTCAAAATAAAGTGTTACCACATTGATGAATTTGGACCGAAAACATGATGAAAATCAAGTAAAATGGTGACCGATCAGTCCACAACAATCAAAACAAAAAACAAGCACAATAATATATACAATTATGTGCTCAAGTGAGCAAAAGGCAAATTGCATTAACATAAACATGTGCTCAAATGAGCAAAGGAAAAAGCAAATGAATAATATTTACAAGAATAGTAAATTGCATAAATGTAAAGAGCAAGAAGTAAATGTTAATGGTTAATGGTTAGTGTTAGTAGTTAGTGTGCCATAAGGCAAATTTAGTGTTATGTTAAGTAATCGTAATTGGACTTATGTAGAAGTCACAACTATCTGAGGCCGGTCAATAATAATGTAGGCAACAACACAAGTTAGAGGTCTTGATTAGTGAATCAAACTCCAACAACTTGCCATGCCAAAAAGGAGATGAGAAATGATTTTGTATTGGTTTAAGTCCTTTGCATGATTTAGAAAGCAATCTATCCTTAATGCAAAGCCATTCACTTGATCAATTGATCAAGATGAATTAGATTTGAATCAAGGAAGATTAAATCTCCCTAATCAATGTTAACCATCAACCTTTAACTCATTGATTAAAAAAGAAAAAAAAAAGAAGGAGAAGAAGAAGAAGAAAGAAATGAAGAAATAAAGTGCATTAAATGAAATGGAATGAGATGATCAACAAGCTATGACCAAAGATAGAGAAGATCAAGGTCAAACAATAGAAAACAGAAGCAAAATGAATATTAGAAGTCAAGAATAAAACAACATATTTTTGGCATTTTTAATATTTTAAATAAAACTTGAATTAAAATATTAAAGAAAGGTCAAACTTCAAATTCACTTCAAATCGACTTTTAAAAGTCCAAGTGAATTATCCCAAGTTCAACAAGGTCAAACAAAGTTTGACAAAAAATTTTAGCATTTTTAGAAGTCAGAAACTATTTTAAATCAATTAAAACTGCATAAAAATAACCTAATTGAATTAAAATCTCAAATAAATCTCAAATCAATTAATAAATTGATGAGATTATTTTTTATAGATCTATCATCATTCAAAGAGGTTGAGAAAATATTTTTGTATTTTTTGAATATCAAATACTATTTAATATGAATATAAAATTACCAGAAAAAAGAAAATTACTAAAAAATAGCAAATGACAAAATAAAAAATATTAAAAAACATTTTTAGAAACTAGAAATTAAAAGAGAAATAATGCAATTGGTCCCATAATTTTTGGACCAATAATGAAAGAGATGTGGATTTTAGAAAATGAAATGGAATTAAAAAATAAAATAGAAATAAAAATCAGAATTAAAATAAATGGAAAAGCGTGAGCCCTTGGATCTGAGCTCATTAATTGAGCTGGCAGATCCAAGCATCCACAAGCGCGCGCCCAACGTGTTCCAAGGTCAATGCAACCACACGCTGTATTTAAAAAAGTCATAAGAATGTGTGGAGGAGATTAGATCTGGAAACTGAGATGGACGACTCAGATCCAATCTGGAGACCAGACGGTGACCAGCGCCACCGTCTTCTCCGGCTAGCTCCGGCGAAGGCCAAAAATTTTAGGGATTCAAATGTGCATCAAAACGCACGATCTAGGTACCGTTCGAAAGGTGAAGTGATGTACATCACTCCTATGCCACTCAATTCCATTCTAGATCCCTATTAAGAGAGAAATCAGAGATGGAACTTTGGTGGTGTTCAACTGAAGTTGCTTGATTTCAACAATTAAGAACACAATGATGATGCCTCTATGTAGAGGACTTCAGACAACACAAAATCAAGGCAAATGGAGCAATGTATGAGGAGATTCGAAGAAAAATGCAGTTGAACAAAACCTTTGGATTGTGAAGAATTGAGTCACGATCTTTGATTCCTTTTGTAAACAGAAGCTTCAATGGATCAAGGTGAAGAGGTCTAGGAACTTTAGATCTTAAGAAAACAGTCAAGGAAACTGAATTCTAGATCTGAAATTTTTAGAGAAAAATGATGTTTGTTCCTTTGGTATGGGTGGGGATTCAATTCAGCAGGGATTTAGGCGCCATTAGATTGAAGAATGAGAGCTCACATGCCATGTATTTATAGCCAAAGCCATCTGAAAGTGCATGAACAAAGTGTGCATGGGAGAAGAGGTCCTCCATGCATGGGCCTGTACAGGCGCATGGAGGGCCCAATTCTGATTGGAATTGATTTCTATACATCACCAAATGAGAAATGGACGTGCAGATTGAATGTTAACAGCTCATGCAATGTGTTCGAAATGAATTTCCAAAAATACACTTAATTCTTCATGTCTTCGAAAATGATGCTTCCAAACTACAAATGAAATCTTATGAGTAATGGTTAGAAAGCTTGTTGAATAAGGAACAAATTCTATGTTGATCAAAACTCCAATTGGGCCTTGGAAATTAATGAAATTTGAGCTTGAAGTGTGGGGTGCCAAACATGCATATGTGAAGTTTCCAAATTTGGACAATGTTCAAGCCCCTCTGTCTCAATGATGCAAGCTCCAAATGATAAACTCTTAAACATGAAAGTTATAGATCTTTTAAAGATAATCAATTTGGACTTATATTTTGCATCATTTGGATTTTTGATGAAGAAGTTATGGACACTTGAAGTTGGACTTTTTCACATTTCAATGCATTTAGTCCAAAGTGACCTATAATGTTTTGCATTATCACATGTATTTATTTTGAGATTTTGCAATTTTTCTCAACATAACATTTGAAGTAGACACAATAAGATTTAAAATTCATTAATTCTCATCCAAAAATCATGAAAAATGAATGAGTTATGTTCTTGGGAAGTTGACCCAAAATTAGGGTTTCAGTCAAAATGACCTATAATGTCTTGGAATGGATGATGACCTTCCAAGCTTCAAATAAAATTTTGATGAACTTTAAAGTTGTTAATATTGTCCTTAAGAACATTTTTTATCTTGGGGTCATCTCCATTTGACCAACACATAAAAAGTTAGGTCTCAGTGTATTTCAAAATAGTCAGATGAATTGACTGATCAACTTCTCAAGTCCACAACTCATGTCTTGATGAATTGATGATTGAGGGAAATCAAATAAGTTAAAATATGCATGAAATGATGAACTAAAGAACTTCCCTTGATTGTATTTGATCATGGGCTGAGGTTGCTTCATGAACAAGGCACAGTTGATGATCAGATGAATTAGGGTTTCCTTGGGAAATAAGCCTCAAACCCCTTGACTTGCTTTGATAAAAATGATGAATTGAGATACTCGGGAGGAATATTTGATGGATGAGATCTTTGGGAACCATTACCATGCTTGCTTTCATCTTCTCTTGACCATATCATTGCACAAAGGATCTCCTAGAAGCTTTGGATCTTGTGACTGCTCAAGCTACAAACAAGGGATCTTAGTGACATATTTTTGTGCTTTTGAGTTAGGAAATGAAATGGGAAAAGAAATAATATACAATTCAAGCATGCTTGGTGATCTCAAACCACTCACAAGAGAGGTCCCGCCCAAAGGGAAGGAGCCAAGATGCTTATGATCCTTGAGGCTATGCAAATGCCATGTTATGATGCAATGAGGGATCTTAGGGCCAAAATTAGGGTCTTACACTACCCATTAACCGGTAGTTGTAAATCCTATTGTTCCCCTTTAGCAGAGTCTATCCTTGATGTGTTCACTTTAACCAGTGATGAATTTTCTCTTCTCTGGTATTTTATCCAGTAACTAATAGATGTAATCCCTATTTTCTCCCCTTTGTAGAGTCTATCCTTGATATGTTCACTTTAACCGGTGACGTATTTTCTCTTTGGTTGGTCTTCTACCGAGTAACCGATAGTTGTAAATCCCGCTTTGTCCCCTCGCAGAGTTTAATCCTTGATATGTTCACTTTAACTGGTGACGTATTTTTCTCTCTGACGGTTTTCTATCCAGTTTTCAATAGATGTAATTCCCTCTTTTGTTGTTCAACGAGTTATCCTTGATATGTTCATCCTAACCGATGACGGGTATCCTCCTTGACATCCCTAGGCAAGTCTATCCTTGATATGTTCATCTTAATCGGTGACGGATTTTCTTCCCTGTTGAGTTTATCCTTGATATGTTCATCCTAACCGATGACAGATACTCTCACCCTTGGTCTTCTACCCGGTAACTAGTAGTTGTAAATCCTATTTTCTGCAGTTTTCCCCAGTAAGGCTATTCTTACCCACTAACCGATAATGAATACTTCCTCCTGGCGGTTCCCAGCGAGTCATCCTTGATATGTTCATCCTAACCGATGACAGATGTTCTCCCTGTCAGATCTTTATTATCTCCTTACCCAGTAACAGGTAGTAGATAATAAATTTTTGTTCCTCCTGTGTTGAAACTTTATTTTCTGCTCAGTTGAGTTAAGTGTGTTTTCCTTAAGTGAAATTGTGTTTCTCCCCTGCATGAGTCGAACATTTCAGTGTTATCTTGACTTATTTGTATCTCCTACAGATGTTTGTGTTTCCTCGGCTGAGTCTTTCCATTTTGTATGGAATTCCTCTAGTCCCCCAGCAGTTTTAAGTCGTAGCCTGGCCTACGCATAACTTCTTTTTTTTATCCCCCAGAGTCTCTGTCTCCCTAGTAAGTTTTCCTTATGGAATGCACTATACTCCTGCGAACTTTTGGTCTCTCGGATTTCTTTTCCTTTGTGGCAACATTTCCCCACAAAGCATTAATTTTTGCATTCATATCATTTGCATCATGAGGTCTCTTAGGGACCAAAATTTGTTTCTCTATGTTGTTATTTAAGCCCATTCTACTAAGTCGAGTCGAAGACTTTAACCTTCACCTCCTCAGTTAGAATGTCCTTAAATAGGGGCAGCTGTAAGACCCCAATTTTGACCCTAAGATCCCTCATGCATTTTTATCATAAGCATTAACATTGGAATCATACCTTGGCATCCCCCTTACCCCTCTTCATTGGGTTTATTTTGGGGGAGATCACCAAGCATTCTTTGTGATTATATCATACTCGTATTTTATCATTTTACTAACCAAAATACCAAAAATATGTCTGTCTAACTCTTTTTGTAGGGGGCATGATCTCATTGATTCATTGATCACATCTAGGGTTCAAGACCCTCATGAACAAAGAGCACAATCAATAATTGATTCAATAATGGTTATGGGCATCACATATGAGTCCCAATGTTCTCTATATGTTATATTGATCAAGTTTGCTTCAAGAGTTTGAGGGTGATTTGCCTTGGAAACCCTAGTTTGACTGGGTATCTTGAGTAACTTCTACAACAAGCTATCTCACCAATTGATCAAATTTCTCAAGGGAAACTTCAAATTTAATCATCTTATGCATATATGATCTACCATGAGCCAAGAAAGTCAAGAGAATTGGAAATTAGCAAGTTGGTTTATGGTGGTTGGGCAGATGAATTCATCTAATCAAAACTGGGTCTCCCTAGACCCTATCTCCTACAATTTTCATCATATGAAAATTATTCCAAGAGAAAACTTATTCTAAATGACATTATAAACAACTTTCATGTTGAGACCTAGATCTAGTTTTTCTTGGAAAATCATTTTCTATGTTGAAACATTATAGGTCATTTTGTCTAAACCCTAATTTGAAAGTCAATTTCCCAAGGCCATAACTTGCTCAATTTTTATGAGATGAAATATTTCCAAGTTGCACAATCAAATTTAATGTGTCTACTTAAACTTTGATGTTTTGAGTGAGATCTAATTAAACTTCTTTGAACATGTGATATGAGGCTACGTTATAGGTCACTTTTGACCTATACCATTGATCAAGTGATTTTGCCAAACTTCATAAATGCATAACTCTATCATTTCAAATCCACATGACATGAAATTGGCTACCATTTTGAAGGTATTTGAGAGAGCTACAACTTTGATGAAGACACTTTTCTCATTTGAAGCTCCCATAAAAAGTTAAGTAAGGTGGAATATTGAGACATATGGCTTGACACTTAGAAAATTTTTGATATGTCAAATTTTCCCAAACTTCCACCTCAAATATCTCTAAGTTCCAAGCTCCAAATGAAAAAGTGTTCAACATAAAACTTGTTCCTCTTGATCCCACCTTTCCAAAGAGCTCAAATTTATTCATTTTGGATAAGAAATGCAAAGGCTACACATGGCTTAAACAGGATGATATCATTTGGCATGGATCCAACTTCAAATGACAATGCTCAATTGCCTTGCATTCTAAGCTAGATTCAACACATATGATCATTCATTTTGGACTTCAAGCTATCATTTCATGGGCCTATGCGCGCCCATGCACCATGCTTTCATCATTTGCCAATTTTGGAAAGTGAAAGTGAGTGTGCAAATATCATCCAATTCCCCTATAAATACAGTTGCATTTGCTCAAAATTAACACACACATTGCGCCAGCTTTGAATCCCCACAAAAAACCCTTCACATTAAGAGGATAAACCTGAAAAATTCAGTTGAATTTGAGCTTGAATCTCCACTATTTTGGAATTCAATTCTCCAGGAGTCCATTGATTCTAAGCCTTTCCATTCCTCTTCTGCAAGAAATTGAAGTGAAGCAAAGCACGATTTAGATCAAGATCTAGCAAGCTCAGACCTCCATTGAAGGTAAATTGCAGAAAAATTGATCTCTTCGATTCTCCTTGATTCTTGCTCAATTCCACAGATTCTTGTGTTGGCTAAAATCCTACCAATGAAGGCAAGGTGTTTGAGTTGCTTTGAGGTCAAATCGAAGCAACTCAGATCATGAACTTCATTTTTCAATTCCACATATCTCTCAATATAGTTGGAATTGGAAAAAATGGAGGTGATATTCGTGTTCAGTGATGTTTTCTCTTTAAAATCATGTCCCTGTTTGAAATTTTGGTGATGGTTCATGATGACCAGCCCGGCGAAGCTCACCGGAGAAGACAACCGGAGCTCTGGCTCCGGTGATGATGTGTCTTTGGTCTAAGCCGTGTGATCCATTTCTCATGTTCTAATCTCAGCCATTCCTTTTCATTAACTTGTTTGCAACACAGTTGACTCACGTGTTGGTGGAACGCGCGCTGTGGATCATCAGATTTGCCTCCTCAATTAATGAGGGAGATCTGATGGTCCACGTATTTTAGCATTTTCTGATTTTCCATTTAATTCCATTTTCTTCAATAATTCATAATAAATTTAATATTGATCCAAAAAATATGGGACTTTCACCAAAAAAATGCAAATATTTTCATCTTTCATATTCTGAATTAAAATTATTTTTTGGATCATTATTAATATTTTTAATGAATTAATTGATTTTTCATTTGTTTTTAATTGTTTAAAAATATTTTTAAGTGTCCAAAAATTATGAAATTTTTTATCCAAGGTCCTTTGACCTTGTTTGACCTATGATAAATCACATGGCCTTTTATTTGGTGTTTTGATGTGATTTTAGGATTTGGACAAAACATATTTGAATTTAATGCATTATTTTAATATTTTTAATTGAATAAATGTCATTTTAATTGTGTTGACCATTTGAATTGACTTATTTGAGTTCCTCATCTGTTGTTGGGTCTTGGTCAATGTTGATTTGACTTTGTCAAGTTAATATTATTGGATTTAGGGGATTGATGGAATCTACATTCCATCTCCCAAAATGAATGAATAATATTAATTTGGTAAAAGTCCTCCTTTGACCAATTTGTGATCTCATTCATCCCTTTCCCTCTTCATATAATCCCCCTTCTTCATCCATTCATTTTCAATTGGCCAATGACATCTCAAAGTCCTAATGCTAGTTGATGAAAGATTAACATGAGTATGGATGAGATTTGGCCACACCTTTTGTATATTTTTTGTGTGTGGTATGTTTAATGAGAATAGTTCTTAATACTATGTCTCGAACATGCATTAACACCAAAATTTTATTGTCCGGCCTCAAATAGTTGTGACTTCTACATAAGTCCAATTACGATCGCTTAACATAGCGCTAAATTTGTGACACAAAAGGCATAAGCATTCTAGTTAGTGAGATTGTAAGTCTCCCCTCTTCCATGGTATTGTGTGGAAACTTGGCCTTCTTTCCTTCCTTTGGAAGATGTTTTGGTTCAAGGATCCATGCTTGTGGCAATTGGATTGAGTGTTCTCCAAAGAATGTCTTGAAATCAAAAAGCAAAACAAGACTAACTATTAACTTACTAACCATTAACTTTTACTTTCAAGCTTTTACTTTTAATGTAATTTACTTTTATTATTCTATTATCATTTTTCATTGTACATATCATTCTAATTGTTTATGTTTATGCAATTTTCTCTTTGTCCACTTGGACCATATTGTGTGATATACTTTGTTGTTTTGTTTGTTGGATTGGTCTTTGACCATTAATGCACATAATAATAACAAAAACCCTAAAAGACTTTGAATGGACTGTTGGTTTAATCTTTCTCAATTGGACTTAGAACTTAGGCAAAATTCCTTTGCTATTGGACTTGGCCAATGCCAATTTGTTGAAGAACCAAGAACTTGTAAGTTTGAATTCATCTGATACATCATTCTAGATCTCTCCAGATTCATATGCAACATTGATCATTGATAAGCTGTTATATGGAACCTGTGATTTGTGGAATCCATCTGCTACATGGGTTATTTTGGAGAAGATCATTGAAGTGGATAAGCTTGGATAAAGCCATCTTTATTTAATGCCTTTGCTCTTCAAGATTGATATAATTATGCATTTGTGTGTTGCTTGAATCTAAAAAGTCCAAGGGAATTCTGGGTTTCTATTGACATACTTGTCTATTGGATTGCTCCCATTTGGTCAGATCTTTTCAACTTTAAACTTTTAAATTATGCATAGGGTAGTCTCTTCATCTTCTCCCCATTTCTTTAATTTCAAAATCTCTCCCTCCATTTTCAAAACCTTCTTTGTGTGAACTACTTTGGTACTAAACTTAGACCACTTTTGCAAAAGGTAGAAACTTTGGCCTTATGCCATTGCATTTTCAAACTTATTTTCTTAAATCAAACTTGTAAATGAACTTAACTATACTTGACTTAAACTTTCAAAAATCCAAAAAGAACTAACTCATTCAAACCATTTTAGGCCTTTGTGCCTTTCAAGTTTAAATTTTGTTAAAACCAACACACTCATTTTTGAAATTTATAGCACGAACTACGAGGTTTTGATCCCTCATTTATATGTTAGTACGTAGGCCCAAGACCGAAGGTCTTGTCAAACACAAAAATATAATTAATCAATTCTTTTCTCATCCCCCCATTCTATTTGTTTGTAAACATCACTTTATACAAAATACATATGCACCCAAAAAGGGCTCCCTAGGAGTACCTAGGACACTTTGGGTGCTAACACCTTCCCTCTGTGTAACCAACCCCCTTACCTGTGATCTATGATTTTTATTAGTTTTTATTTGAAAACTTCTTACTATTTGGGTTTTGTTCGTACTTTTTCCCTTTTCCCTTGGAAATAATAAAAGCGCGGTGGCGAATCTTGTTAATTGATCTCTAGCTTCTCAATAGCTTGATGATCATGAATTTCCCACTACAGAGTACATGCAGAGATGGCGCGAGATCGCTGCACAGGTTAGTCCTCCATTGGAAGAAAAAGAAATAACAGAGTTGTTTTTGAAGACTCTGAGTCTTTTCCATTATGAAAGGATGGTTGCAAGTGCGCCTAGTAATTTTACTGAGATGGTTAATATGGGTTTGAGATTAGAAGAAGGTTTCCGTGAGGGATGATTAAAAGAAGGTGGTTCATCTGACAATTCTAGAAGGTATGGGAACGAGTTTCTCAAGAAGAAGGAACATGATGCTAACGCTATCTCACAAGAGAAACGTAGGACACTTCCGAGGAACAACCAATGTCATCAGCATGTGGCGTTAGTAACTCCATTTATTAATCCTACTTCGGTTGTTCAAGTAGTAATGAGTTATCAACCGCATTTTCAATAACGTACAAATCAATATAACCAACAGAGTTGTTCTCATAGGCCCGCACAATTTGATCCAATTCCAATGACTTATACAAAATTATTTTCTATTTTAATACAGAAGAATTTGGTACCAACAAGAACTCCACCAGTTGTTCGAAAAGAGTTCCCGTAGTGGGATAAACCTGATCAACATTTTGCATTCCACCAAGGAGCACCTGGTCATGATATCGAAAATTGTTTCTCTTTGTACGCTGAGGTAAGAAGGTTAGTGCAAAGTGGTATTTTGTCTTTTGAAGGCTCTAGTCCCAATGTACAAATTAATCTGTTGCCCAAACATGGCAGTGCAACTTGAATATGGTCGAAGGATGTCCAGGAAAATACCGAGTTTTTAACGTCAATCTGATCAAAAGATCCTTGGTTGAAATGCACACAAATTTATGCAAGTTAAGATATTATAAGCATGACCATGCTTCTTGCCATATTTGTTCCATAAATCCTCGAGGATGTGCTTTTGTGAAAGGAGACTTACAAGAAATGCTGGATCAAAATCTCATTCAAATTACGAGGGACAGAAATGAACATGGGCATGAGGTGAACATCATAGTCCCCTATTTCAATCTCCCATAACTTGTTGTGATTAAATTTAATGATCAAAAGCCTGTCATTTCTCCATTGGTTATTCATTTGGCGGGTTCCATGCCTTACGAGTCTGATAAAGTTTTGTCTTACAAGTATAATGCTACTATGGTGGAAGACGGTAAAGAGATGCCTATTCTTGCTTTCTCGTTTGTTGTAAACATCACCAATGTAAGTGGTCTGACCCGAAGTGGTCGGGTATTTACTGTTGTAGCTCCTAAGAGGACTGAATATGTTGTGATAGAGAAACCAACTCAAGCGAAAACTCCTGTTATGTAAACCGGCTAATCCAGCAGTGTAAATCAGAACTCTGATCAAGATGAAGTGCTGAAATTTATTAAGAAGAGTGATTTCAATATGGTGGAGCAGTTGTTGCACACTCCGTCCAAGATATCCATATTATCTTTACTAATGAGTTCAGAAGCTCATCGAGAGGCTTTGCAGAAGGTCTTGGAGAAAACCTATGTGAACCACAACGTAACAATTGATCAATTTGATGACATTGTGGCCAATATTACCGCATGTAACAATCTGAGCTTCAGTGATGAAGAGTTTCCCGAGCAGGGAAGGAACCACAATTTGGCTCTGCATATCTCTATGAATTGTCAGGAAGATGCCACGTCCAATGTGTTGGTAGACACTGGTTCTTCTTTTAATGTTTTTCCGAAGACCACTTTGTCCAAGATTCCTTATCAAGGGGCTCCGATGAGATTCAGTGGGGTTGTTGTGAAGGCCTTTGATGGCTCAAGGAAGACTATAATTGGGGATGTTGGTCTTCCAATGAAGATAGGTTCATGCTTATTTCAAGTCACTTTTTGAGTGATGGACATTCATCTCGCCTACAGTTGTCTCTTAGGACGTTCATGGATTCATGAGGCTGGGACAATGGCATTGACTCTCCATCAAAAGCTGGAATTTGTGAAGAGTGGGAAGTTAGTGATCAGGGATGGCGAGAAGGCCATGTTGTTGAGTCATCTATCTTCATTTTCATACATTGATGCCCATGAAGCTAAGGGAACATCGTTTCAAGCTCTTTCTGTTGATAATAATGATGTTAAGAAAAATGAGGAACCATGGCATCTTTGAAAGATGCCCAACATATGGTGAAGAATGGTAAATCTGCTAAGTGGGAACAAGTTGTTGAGTTTGCCGAGAACAAGAACATGGCCAGTTTGGGTTTTTCACCTGTCTCAACCCAAAGAGATTTGAAGCAAATTCAGGAAGTGTTTCACAATGCTGACTTTATTCATTCTAAGGATAGGTCTGCTACACCATCCTAGAGGACGATGAAGAGCAAGAAACACCAAACTTTGTAAAGCATAGATCGATATGCCAAAATTGGATTGTTGTTGATGTTCCTTCTGTTATTCACTTATCGAATTAATATGTTTTTTTGTTATTTTCAAAATCCTTTCACTACGCCCAAAGTGAAAGTGGATCTATGTGGGCTTTGTTTTAAATTTTCATTATCATTAATAAAATGTTATTTAGTTTATCCATATTCTGTTTTCTCTTTTTTCTTTTTTCTGAAAAAATGGTAGCATAAAAAAAATCAAGATAAAAATCACTTTTATATATGCATCACAATGTGCATTTATCTGTTCATATTCTAAAATCAAGCATAAAATCATTGTGCAAAATAATTATTAAACCCATTGAAAACAATGACGACACACCCTCTCCCAAATTTGAATTTTCTGTGTTCGAAATGGAAGAAGATAATGCTGAAGAGATTCCTGATGAGATTTCTCGGTTGCTTGAGCACAAGGGGAATACCATTCAGCCTCATAAAGAGCCATTGGAAATGATTAGTTTGGGTTCTGAGGAGAGAAAGAAAGAAGTCAAGATTGGGGAATTGCTTTGTCCAGATGTTAAGAAGAGGATGGTAGAGCTTCTCAGGAAATATGTGGATGTGTTTGCATGGTCTTATCAATTTATGCCAGGTCTTGATACTGATATCGTGGAGCATCGATTACCTTTAAAGCCAGAATGTCCGCCGGTTAAATAAAAGTTGAGAAGAAATCACCCAAATATGGATATCAAGATTAAATAGGAGGTGCAAAAGCAGATTGATGTTAGGTTCCTTGTTACTTTTGAGTATCCTCAGTGGTTGGCTAACATTGTACCAGTTCCAAAGAAATATGGTAAAGTTCGGATGTGTGTTGATTATAGAGACTTGAACAAAGCTAGTCCGAAAAATGATTCTCCTCTGCCATACATTGACATGTTGGTAGATAATACAACTAATTTCAATGTCTTCTCCTTTATGGATGGATTCTCCAATTATAATCAGATCAAGATGGAACCCGAGGACATGGAAAAAACAACCTTTATTACACACTAGGGAACATTCTGCTATAGAGTGATGCCTTTCGGTTTAAAGAATGTTGGTGCAACGTACCAAAGAGCCATGATTACTCTTTTCCATGACATGATGCACAAAGAGATAAAAGTTTATGTTCATGATATGATTTCTAAGTCGAAGACTGAAAAAGATCATGTTGAGTATTTGTTGAAGCTGTCTCAGCGGTTGAGAAAGTTTAAACTCCGTTTGAATCCTAATAAATATACTTTTGGTGTCCGTTCGAGAAAGCTATTGGGTTTCATTATCATCCAGAAAGGTATTTAAGTAGATCCTAATAAAGTCATAGCTATTCAAGAAATGCATGCACCAAAGACAAAAAAGCAAGTCAGAGGGTTCCTCGGGCGTATGAATTACATATCCATATTTATATCTCACATGACCGCCACGTGGGGGCTAATCTTTAAGCTTTTTCGTAAAGATCAAGGTTGTGTTTGGATAAAAGATTGCCATAAAGCTTTTGACAACATCAAGAGTATCTGCTTGAACCTCCTATTTTGTCTCCTCCAGTGGAAGGAAGAATGTTGATTATGTATTTGACTGCGTTAGAAGAGTCCACAGATTGTGTGCTTGGACAACAAGATGAAACTGGTAGAAAGGAGCATGCCATCTACTATTTGAGTAATAAGTTTACAAACTATGTGTCTCGATACTCCATGCTTGAAAATAGTTGTTGTGCTTTAGCATGGGGGGACAAATGTTTACGCCAGTATATGATCAATCATACCACTTGGTTGATATCCAAAATGGATCCAATCAAGTATATTTTTGAAAAGCTTGCTTTGACTGGAAGGATAGCTTGTTAGAACATGCTATTGTGTGAATATGATATTGAGTACCGTACTCAGAAAGCGATTAAAGGAAGTATTCTCGCAGATCATTTAGCTCACCAACCGATCGACAATTATCAATCCATCAAGTTTAACTTCCTTGATGAAGATGTTATGTACTTAAAAGCTAAAGATTATGATGAACAATTGCCCGAAGAAGGACCAGAGTCTGGATCCCTGTGGGGTTTAGTTTCTGATGGAGCTACTAATACTTATGGTAACAGAATTGGGGAAATAATTATTACTCCTAAGGGTTCTCATATCCCTTTCACTACAAGATTGATGTTTGATTGCACGAATAATATGGCAGAATATGAAGCTTGTATCATGGGTCTTGAAGAGGCCATTGATTTGAGAATTAAAATTCTTGATGTGTATCGGGATTCATCCCTGGTGGTTAATCAGATTAAATAAGAATGGGAGACTCGTCATCCTGGCTTAATTCCTTACAAAGATTATGCAAGGAGGTTATCAACTTTCTTTAATAAAATAGAGTTTCATCATATACCTTGTGAAGAGAATCAGATGGCGGACACTCTGGATACTTTGTCTTCTATGTGTAAAGTAAATTGTTGGAATGACGCGTCCAATATCACGATTATGCGCCTCGATAAGCCTGTTCACATGTTTGTGGCAGAAGAAGTTAAAGATGATAACCTTTGTATCATGATATTAAGAGTTTCCTACGAAGTCAGGAGTACCCGCTTAGGGCATCCAACAAAGATAAGAAGACTTTGAGAAGATTGGCTGGAAATTTCTTCCTGAATGAAGATGTGCTATATAAGAGAAACTTTGACATGGTTTTGCTCAGATGCATGGATAGATACGAAGCATGGATGTTAATGTAAGAAGTTCCTGAAGGATCCTTTGGTACACATGTCTATGGACACGCAATGGCTAAAATGTTATTAAGGGTGTGTTACTATTGGCTGACATTGGAATCTGATTGCTGTAAATATGTGAAGAAGTGCCATAAATGTCATATTTATGCGGACAAGATTCCTGTGCCTCCGACACTTCTCAATGTTATTTCATCTCCATGGAGTTTCTTTATGTGGGGAATTGATATGATTGGTATGATTGAACCCAAAGCCTCAAATTGACATTGTTTCATCCTAGTAGCCATCGATTACTTCACCAAATGGGTTGAAGTGGCATCTTTTACTAAGGTGACCAAGCAGGTTGTGGTTCAACTTATCAAGAATGAGATTATTTTCCGATATGGTGTTCCAGGTAAGATTATTACTGATAATGTGTAGAACTTGAATAATATGATGAAAGAGATTTGTGATGACTTCAAGATTGAACATCATAACTCTTCTCCTTATAGACCCAATATGAATGGGGATGTTGAAGTTGGGAATAAGAACATTAAGAAAATTATCTAGAAGATGGTTGTGACCTATAAAGATTGGCATGAGATGCTCCAATTTGCTTAGCATGGATACTGTTCGTCCGTCCGCACTTCAACAAGGGCAACCCCGTTTTCCCTTGTATATGGCATGGAAGTAGTTCTCCCTATAGAGGTAGAGATCCCATCAATGTGAGTCTTGATGGAAGCCAATTTGTGTGAGGATGAATGGTGTCAGAACATATATGATCAGTTGAACTTAGTCGAAGAGAAGAGAATTACGCCTTTGTGTCGTGGCCAATTATATCAAAAGAGAATGAAGAAAGCATTTGACAATAAGGTTCAACTTCGTGTATTCAGAGAAGGTGACCTTGTGATCAAGAAGATCCTGTCTTTCAACACTGATTTTAGGGGCAAGTAGACTCCTAATTATAAAGGCCCATATGTTGTTAAGAGAGCTTTCTTCGGTGGTGCATTGATTCTTACAACTATGGATGGTGAAGAGCTCCCTCGTCCTGTGAATGCCGATGCGGTCAAGAAATACTTCGCCTAGAAAATAAAAATAACAGCTCACTAATTTAGAGACATAAAGGCGACTTAGGGGAAAAAATGAGCGTCTCGGTGGATTGAAAACCCGAAAGGGAAGTCCAGGCAAAAGTTAGAGACATAAATAAAAGTTAATCATCCTAGTAGATTGAATCGGAAAGGTATATCTAGGCAAAATTTAGAGATTATGACAAGTAATTGCATCAGGCCAGACTTGAACATTTGAAGCAACAGTGTCTATCAAAGGTTCCTATTCAGTCATCCTCGACCGAAGTTCATAACATAGCGGAATTCAAAGTTGTTAGAGAGAATAGTGGTCATTGTATTTCAATGTAGCACTTTACATGTATTTACCATTTTTTAAACTTTGTAATAATCCAAGAAGTCATGCCGTTCACAGACTACCATTCTATCAATAAAATTTAAGCCTTTATTCCATTTGTTTGATATTCTTATTTTGTTTCAGTTCACGAAATTTTATTTATTTATTTATGATAATTTTTTAAACAAAATATATCTAAATAATCATATTTTGTAAATTTACAAAAAAAAATATTTTCCTCGACTTGTGAAAATGAAAGAGGAATGTTAATAGCAATCTCAGGGATGGTAAGATCCTGAAGAATGGAATTCAGTGACTTCCCTAGACAGAATTTCCTTTGTTACATGAATAACAGTTTCCCTAACATAATATTACAAGAATGGTAGAATTCCTAGCAAGATCTCCGCCAGCATCTTCGTCTTGTTGAGATTAGTCGAGTATCTGGTTGTACCGATTATCAGTCTAACTCCCTTTGTATTTTTTTTGTCAGCATATTCATATGCATATGTATATCATCATGATATTTATTTGCGCATTTTGCATTTCTTGGTGCCCCACCGCTTTTTGGTGTTTTCACTCCCCGCAGAGTGTATGCGTCCTCTCTCCAATAGAGTGTCGACCTTAAGTAGAAATTGCTTATCCTTTCTAATTCCCTGCTGAGCTTGATTCTTGTGGAAAATTTTGTTTTAGTTTTCCTTTCCAGTTCATTATCTGGATGGAATCAATCTCCAATTGAGTTCATGTCCTCATTGGATTGAGTCTTCTTTGACCCTTTCTCTCCAGTTCGTTCCTGGGTTGAATTTTGGTCCCTTTTGAGCTCACTACCTTTGTTAAGCTATCACTTGGTTGATAGTAGGTAATAGTTCCTCTTACCTTTGATTGGTTACCTTTGTTAAGCTATCACTCGGCTGGTAGTTAGTAATCATTATGTTCGAGCTTATTACCTTTGTTAAGCTATCACTTGGTTGATAGTGGGTAATAGTTCCTCTTACCTTTAATTGGTTTCCTTTGTTAAGCTATCACTCGGCTGATAGCTTGTAATCATTATGTTCGAGCTTATTATTTGTTAAGTTATCACTTGGTTGATAGTAGGTAATAGTTCCTCTTACCTTTGATTGGTTGCCTTTGTTAACCTATCACTCATTTGGTAGTTGGTAATCATTATGTCCGAGCTTATTACCTTTGTTAAGTTATCACTTAGTTGATTGTAGGTAATAGATCCTTTTACCTTTGGCTGATTGCCTTTGTTAAGTTATCACTCGGCTGATAGATGGTAATCATTATGTTCGAGCTTATTACCTTTGTTAAGCTATCACTTGGTTGATAGTAGATAATAATTCGTCTTACCTTTGATTGGTTGCCTTTGTTAAGTTACTACTTGGTTGGTAGTTGGCAATCATTCCTTTTGAGCTTATTAACTTTACTTGGCTGGTAGTTAGGTAATATTCCTCCCCTAGTGGAGTTGGGATTTTCCCATTTTAATGACTTTATTTCCCTGGTGGAGTCTTGTCTTATTAAGCCTTCTCCGTTGGGTCTCTTTTGTGGCCATTCTCTAACTATATTTTGGTTTCTTACCAAATGATGGTTATTCCCGAGTCTTTTCTTTTCCCCTGCGGAGATTTATTTGCCCCCAGTCGGGCCCCCCTATGGAAACTGTTATTCCCCACAAAGATCCTTGTTTGTGTTCATTACCTTAAGCATTTTGCGGTATCATAGGGTCATTGGATCTTTGATATTTAAGTCGCTTCAATCTTGTCGAGACAAATATTTCAACCTTCATATATCCAAATTGAAGAAACTTAAAAAGGGGCATCTTCCATAGCCTAATTTTTAACCCTAAGATCCCACATATCATTTGCATCATTGCACACAACACAAGATCACATCATGGTCCTTCCCATATCCATCTTTGGGTTTTCTTTTCTGCAGGGATCACCAAGCACCTCTTTGTTGGTTTGTTTTACCTATATGTTTATATGATTAATTGCTTATCTAACTACTAATCAAAATACAAAAAGTATGTCTTGTTTCCCTTAAGTTTATTATTCAAGGTAAGGGCTTTTCAATCAAGAGCATCTCAAAGTTTTGTTGCTTACTTCTCAAGGAAAGTCAAAGGTTGATGCGTTTATTTCCATTCCTTCTTCACCAAGTTACTTCAAGCTTTGAGTAACTTAATCAAGAGGCAATCAAAGATACCTTATTTTGAGTTCATATGATCACCCATGTTCTTTGAAATACAAGAAAAGTCCAAGTACACAAGCTTGTTCCAAGTGGTTTGACCAAAAAGTCAATATTTTGAAGCCAAAGTTCCAAGGATCACAACTCCTTCAATTCTCAATATTTTTTAATGCTTATTTTTACATGAAAAGATATAATTATTCTTAGAGGATCATCAAAAGTTTGGAGACATTATAGATCATTTTTTGGACTTAGTGAAATTTGACCTATTTTCAAGTGATTTTTTCTCAACTTTCAAGGATCATAACTTCTTCAATTTTCAACATTTGAGGCTGATTATTTTTTAACAATGTCATTTGTGATGTCCTCTACAAGTTTTTTTCAAGGACCAAGGTCAAAATATGCTTGGAAGGCCATGAAATTCATTGAGACATTACATGTCATTTTCAGCCATGGAACACTTTGAATTTTTTCTGTTATATGATCCGTTTTTTGTGCCAACTTCAACATGACATAACTTTGTGCTCAAATATCCAAATGCAAATTTTCTTGGCACGCTGTAATCTTTTCCATGATACCAACACATTGCAAAAAGAATGGGATTAAAAATCCTCTTGAGTAGGATGTCCCATTGGGTTGAACATGGTAACTTGCAACTGAAGAAATTGCCATTTGCCCGAATTTTGAACTTCACTAATCTCAATTCCAAGCCAAATTAGCATGTGTTTTGGACCTAAACATGTTTAACCAAGTCTCCAGAAGTTAATTGACCCTTGAAACGCATGATTTGGCTGAGTTTTGATGGATTGCAAGTCACACTTTTCTCACATTCAGATCAAATTCGGTTTGCACAAAATCAGCATCATTCCACATGTATTTGGATTCAAACACATTCCCTATAAATAGAGGAAGCTACTGTATTTATTTCCAAGCTTTGGAGAGCCAAGAAGTCCCTGCTGCAACTTGAAATTTTCCAGAAAAAAATCAACTATCGTCTTTTGAGTTTCAGCTTGTTCCAATCCAATTTCTTGATTTCATTAGCATCTTCGGCATACTATGAAACTTTTGCAATAATTCCCAAGATCTGAGACCTTATGAAGTGCTTTAACCAGATCGAGCTTCATCAACTTCAGATCACCATCTAGACAAGGTAGTTCTGAGCATCATTTAAACTCAAACAAGTTACCATAATATAGTCCTTCACTCTCTGATGCTTTCCCCTAACTTATCTGGTGTTGATTTATCTGCTCATCATTTAAATTTATTTTTCGTGGCTTGCTTGTTTCTAAAACTTCTCTGAAATTCCCTTTGCTCATTTAATTTTATAAAATAAAGAATTTGGAGCATAAGGTTGAATTCGGGATGAGAAGAGGATCACAATGGTGGTGATCTCGTGTTCTGAATTCACCAAATGATGAAAATCTGGTGAGAGCTCACTGGAGAAGACGACCAGAGTGTTCCAGGTCATCTGAGTTTAGCCAGACACGTTGGACAAATGAATGTTTTGATTTGTTGGATTTGAATTGGATTTTGTGTGTTGCTTGTAGTGTGCTCCATCGTGCATCCTAACCTGAGGAGTATTGGATCTGACACGTCAATTAATGAGGCGTGATCCAATGTTCCGTGTTTTTTTCTGGTTTTGATTATTTTTTGTTTATTGTTTTTAATTGTTTTTTCTTTTAAAATTCATAGTAATTCTATTTTCCATCCAAAAAATCCCAAAATAATTTCTAAAATTCTCTTTTATTTTTCTTCAATTGATTTTTTATTTTTTCACATTTTATTTCATTGATTTTCTATTTTTCATGAATTTTCTCTTTTCTCCTTTATTTTAATTGGTTAAAAATACTTTTCTGCATTTTTAAATTCTAAAAAAATTATTATACGCTTCTTATTTTATTTTCAACCTTCCATAATTTTCTTAGTCATTTAATTGGTGTTTTGAAGGTCTTTATGGATTTTTCATTTCTATTCTACTTTAAAGTTCATTTAAAAATACTTTTGGTGCATTCTATTTTATTTAATTGCATTTTATATTTGTGCGACCTTTGTGAACTTCTTTTGGCCTTGGATCATGAAGCTTTAGATCATAAGTCTCATCAAACTCAATGGATCTTGGGTATTAATGGGGCGAAAACCCTAATCCACCAAAATGGATGATTGATTTTGATGATGACTTGATCAAACTTTTGGTCCAATTTGGGTGTGACCTCTCTTGTCATCTCCTTCTTTTCCCTTTGATCAATTGGATGGTTTGTGTCCATCTTGTTCATGATGTGTGGATTGGTACTTGATGAACTTTCATCATTTCAAATCTACCTCATAATATATCATGGATCATTTAAGGTACTTTGGATTGATGCATAAGTTTGTCCTAAGTGTCATGAAGTATGGATTGAAGTAATGGACCATTCTCCTAGTCTTTATGCTTGATAATTCCTCCTTTTCTTTCTTTTTTTGTGTGGCATGACTTTAGGAGGATGATTTACATATCATTTCTCTAGCATGTATTAACACTAACATTATTATTTACCGGCCTCAGATAGTTGTGACTTCTACATAAGTCCAATTACGATTGCTTAACATAGCGCTAAATTTGTCCCAAAAGCAAAGACATTTTATAAGTGAGATTGTAAGTCTCCTACTCCTCATGGTATTGTATGAAAATAATGCCCCCTTTTTCATTTGTGAGAGCTAGTGGCATACTTGTTGATTTGTGTCCAAGTTGGAGGCCTTCTCATAATGATGTATATGTTCCTATTTTCATGCTTGTGGATGAATAGTTGAGTGTTCTCCAAAAATGACCAAACCATCTTTCATTTTGATTACTAACATTTTACTTGTATTAACGTTTACTTCCAAGTCATTTACTTTATGCTCTTTTATTTTTATGCCATTTAATTTATGTTTAGTATTTCATATCATATTATTTGTGATTATGTCATTTATTTTTTCTCCATTTGGGTTTTTCTTTTATGTTCTTGTAGAGAAAACACTAATAATAAAACACCTACAAAGAAACTTGGTTCTCTTGATTCATGGACTTGTGGTTATTATCCTTAGCAATGTTATGGAGTTATGGACTTAGAATTAGGATCTTGACCTTTGCTTCAGGATTTATGATTTGAGACCTTGGAATTCATCTGATACCTTTGATTTTGGACTTCTCTTGGAGACTTGGTTAAGTCACTTTGGTTTCATCTGATACATGAGTTATTATTTGCTTATTTGGCTTGCTTGAGGCTTATTCAAAATGAGGGAATTCTTGCTTGACTTATGTCATAAAGCTTGCTATTTCATTGTTAGATCTTTCCTCCATAGCTTTTACTTTATGCTCTATGATAGTCTCTTCTTCTTCTCCCTTTATTTAATTTTTAAATCTTCTCCCTCTTTCCAAAAATCTTCTTGATTTTAAACTTGAATCACTTTCTCAATAAACCTTGACTTTTATCAAGTGATTTTCAAAACCCTTTTTCCTAATAAATTCTAATTCACCTTAAGCATATTTAGACTAATTTCAAAAGACTTAAAAAATGCATAACTCATTCAAACTATTTTATGCCTTTTGTACACTTTTTTCCTTTAAAGTTTTTTTCTTAAAGTTTAGACATGAGTCATTTCATAGTCGAGATATAATTCTCCTATCCCCATCGCATTGATGATAATGCTTTTTTCATCTGTGAGAGCTAGTGGAATACTTGTCTATTTTCTTTGTTTGATTTTTGATAAAGCCAATTGAAACTTCAGATATTCTGTTTCTATGTTTGCATATTCATCATATGGAATACATGTTTTATTCTGCTCATCTAGATTGACCAAGATGCATCCAAGAATTCCTTGTTCTTGTCAATTTTTTTATACTTTTCAAAAGATTCTATGTGATTTTCCTTTTCATTCAATAATGTGGCATCTACAAGTTATGAGTCATCAGAGCTTATAGTTTCTTCTTCCACTGCTAGAGTAGAAAAGACAAGTTTTCCATCAACTAAAGGTGGATTGAGTTCATGTTCCATAGTAACTAGTGTTTCTAATATACTTGTCACACCTTTTTTTATTGATTCAAGGATTTCTATTAGTTGCTTCCATTTGGGAAGAGTAGGGGCATCTTCATTTTGCATAGCTCATTATCACCTTTATTAGAAAACTTTGCAAATTTTCATAGAATGACCAAATTTCTTATAATAAGTACAATAGTAGGGAAAAAATTGATATTCTAACTCAGTGAAAAAGGAAATGCAAGGCTCTTCCTTTCTACCAAGATCATGTATCTAATGTGTCAGCAGAAACATCCATATCCGCAAACAACCTAACATAATGACCAAATGTTCTATCTACCATATTTTTGGTTGAAGCTAATTCATAACAAATAGGTGTACATATACTACTTGTGATTACATGAAATATTTTTGGATGCCATTATTCTTCCCCAAGATCATAGAAATCTAATCAAACTTGCATTGTGTTGTTCTATTGTAGAATAGGAATGAAATTTTTGGACCACGAAAATAACTTTAACAAGCCTGTTAAGAGGTTCCAAGCCACTGAGACACGCACCCTTCTTATGTCTTCAAGGGAGGTGAAGGAAAATTCAAAGAATCCCTTACCAAGAGAAATCACCTTCATTTCCCCAAATCCTTCCACAAAGTAGAAAGTTTGGAGCGCAATCTAACCTTTGAGATGTGAAACTTTTTGGCCAAAGGATTCAACCATGAAGGTGTGTTTGCACATGTCAACCCCTGCTTGGTATTCTTTTGTTGGTGTTATGATTGAGAGACGATCCCCTTTCAAAACTAGTTAAAGAAACTGTGATGTTGATACGTCACACACTCTATTAAGGATTTGAATGAGAGTATTTGGGTTTAGGGCGTGTGTTGGAATAATCGTGTTTGTTTTAAGTGTTGAAGTTGGCGCAAGATAGTACCACAATACACTAAAAGATTTCATTATTAATTGGTGAGAACAACCAGCTTAATCAAAACTATTGTGGAAGATGATGAACACTGTTAGATTTGAAAAGCTCATTCTTTTAAGAGAATGTTTGATCTTTTCCCTTTCTAAAATAGTATAGATAAGTAGTAAATTTAAATTTATAGACCGTGTTTTAGATTAAATCACAGATTATAAAATACCAATCTTTCTTGTTATATAAATTTTATTTCAATATAATTTGTTTGTTTCAGCATCTTAATATATATAAGTTCTAAATTTAAATATATTTATAGTGTATAATTTTAAATTTATATTATAATATGGAAGACTCGTGCTGTGAAACAAAAAAGTAACATAAAAAGGAAAACAAATTGAAATACTGATTATAATAAGTGAAAAGTTTGAGGATATTAAAAAATATAATCTTATTATTCAAAAAACAAATCTAATGAAAATATGTAAACATGTATTCAAAACAAGTATTTATATGTTTGAATAAAATTAAATATAACAATTAGAATTGACTAACAAAAAAAATAGGAAACATGAATTCTATATTTTAATTATGATCATAATGAATGAAAGTAGGATAAAATGAAAGCTCGTCAAAAATATTAATGAGAATATCAATATAATTGATGAAAGAATTATGGACAAAATAGAAAAATAACTATTAAAATATACAAATATTTGACATTAAAATTTATTCTAGAATAAAATAATAATTTAATTGAATTTTTATAAAATTAACTTTTATTATGTACATCAATAAATAAGAGTAAATACTTTATCCGATAACTATCATAAGTAAAAAAAAAACTTCAATCTAAATCACTATTATAAGCAAAAGTTGTATTACTAAGACACCCATAATTCATTTCAATAATATTTAATATTCATAGTTGATTCATCAAATATAATTAAAGATATTATAATAAATTTTATTTTAATTTAATTGTTTATAAAATCAAAAATATTAATTACACTTAATTAATTCTTTTAATCAGTGTAAAAATAATTATTTTTATTTATATTATGACCGGAAGGAGTACGAACATTATGCGAATAATAATTTTAAAAAATATTTAACTTTATAAGATTTTGACCAAAAATCAATGAATATTCCTTTCAAATTTAAGAAAACAACACAACTATTAAATGGTTCAAATCTCATCTTAGATTATAAGAATAGTAAAATAGTAACTAAAATTATTTTTATTAATAAAAAATACATTTTTAATTATTATTATTATTATAATAAGAATAATAATAATAATTTGTGTATGTTAAGAGTCTAACAAGAGACAATATATGATCCGAACATGTCTTTATAAGTGGGCCTAATAATCATTCTACAAAGCGATTTTGTAGGATTAAGTTAACCTCAAATCACATTTTTTAACATGATACTAGAGTCTAGTTTAATATTCGACGGATAATATCAAAATTTGGATATGAGGTGGTGTTAAGAGTACCACAACTAGGGTTGCAAATGAGTCGAGTCAAAACTCCTTAAGAATTGGTTCAGCTCAAATCTCAACGTGAGTTTGATACAAACTTTTTTTTAACTCAAACTCGACTCGTTATAAGTTCACAAACAACTCGGTTTAACTCGTTAGGTTCATTTCATTAGGTTTTACACCGTCAGTTAATTATAGTCATTGGATGTTGAAACAAGTTTGACTTTTATTTTAAAAATCTATAAAGTAATGCAAACGGGTGATGGTGATGAATCGATTGTGTACATTTTTTTACACTGACAGTGTATAGTAATAAATCTCTTTGAAAAAATAACATTTTAAAAAACATACATTTTATATTTATATTTGATATTTTAAATTAATATATATTTTTAAAAGAAAATACTTAAATAAAATAAATGTTAAAAGATTAGTAAACATCACATATTTAAATCCTTGAATCTAAATTAATTAAAATAAATTCTAAAAATAATATAAAAGATATATGCTACAAATTTTTAAAAAGCATCATTTTTTTAAAGATACTTTAAAATAAATTAAAGATATATGTTTTTTTTTTAATTTAAAAATATTTTTATATGATGTAAATTTTATTACAAGATATTATTTTTTAAATTAAAAGAAATTTAAAGTATATAGTTGATTTTCTTAAATTTAATGAAATTTAGAAAATATTTTCTAAATTAGAAAACATATTTTATTTTTAATTTTTTTTATTCATGAATCTAATTATGTATAGTTCAAGTTCATCTAATTTAATTAATGAATTTAATTTTTTGTTCATATTATTTAGTTCATGAACCTATCTCAATGATTAAGTTGTTGAATCGAATTTCGAACTATATTCGAGTTGATTCGGTTCATTGTCAGTCCTATCCAACAACAGACAATATATGACATTAACATATTCTTATAAATAAGCGTAATCCTTATTGTATAAGACAATTTTGTAGGATTGAGTTAGACTAAAATAATAGTGGGTGTAATGTATCTTTAAGAACTCTAATTACTTTGTAAAAAAACATGATAACAAAATTAAAATATAAATATTATTATGATTATAATTAATCATATTGAAACTAAAAATTTATAGATATTTTAAATAAATACTTTTTAAATTAAAATATAATATAGTCATATAAAATTAAATTTTAAATGGAAACACAATATAAATAAATATTATTTTTAATTGAATTTCAAATGAAAACCCAAAAAATAAATCTGGAGCATTTAATAGTTATCTTATATATATTTGAAATATATTCTTTAAGATTATAAAGTTAATCTCTTAATAATGATATTTATTTTACATGCTTATATAAATTTTCTCAAATTTATTAGTTTTGCATTACTCCATCTATTTCATCATGAGTGACTCAATTGAGCATTTCGCACATATAAAAAAAATATATAAATAAAAGAGACAAAAATGCTTTTACTAAACTATTTTTATTAAATATTGAGAATAATAAAAATAATATTAGTTAAAGATAAAAATTGAAAAAAGAATTATCAATATTATATTTGAAATTAATTAAAAGAGTCATTCAACATAAAAGATTATTTTATGAATTGATAACTTATTATAGGACAAATGAATTATTGTGGGATAGAGGGAGTAAAAGTTACCTATTTTATATTCATTGTATTGAGTTTCAAATTTTACTAAATATTAAAAATAATTATTTGTATCACTTTAATTTATAAAAAAAATATTTTTCTAATTTTTCATTTTTATACAAACTTAATTGAAAAAAATTTATAAACTAAATATTTTATATTTATATTTTGCTGCTTTTTATACAAAACCAATTTAAATAAAATTCAAGAGTGTTTAAAAAAATTCATGAGATTCTTTTTATATAATATTTTTAACTATGAAATTTAGTCTATAATGTTATATGGTCTAAGAATACTATTTTTAATTAAAAAAATATCGAAATTAAATTATGACTCGACGGATAGGTCACCTATGACGAATGAGACAATTCGACTTAATTTACTAATTTAATTAAATGAGTGTGACTTGGTTTAGGGTTCAAATCGGTTGATGTCACTTAATTTTAGTGATCATCTAATACTTATAAATCAACAACTTTAAACAAATGACAGGTCACCTAATACAAAACTTTTATTATTGTTATAATCTAGTAGTTTGGTTGTAGGACATTTTATGTGAGGGATATTAAACACTAAATATAAAAATGTCCTCGATTTGAATTTAAATCTTGGTTCTCCATGTTCGGATATCTAACTCTTTTTGCTACTCATGTTAAAAAATAAGATATGATTCCACACCCTGTTTAAAAAATATTGAATTTAATATATGATTTATTTATTTATTTTTGCTAACGAGTGCTCTAAGGGAACTCTTTAAGGATTCTTTATTAAGACCTTTTTAATGTTAACTATTTAAATTCGTAACATATTGAATACAATTTTTTTTACAAAAACTTATCGTTCTAAGTCTGGAAAGAGTTCCTTTAGCCTTGTTTGGAAGATTAGAGGGGATGGGGAAGGGGAAGGAAGGGCTTCGGAAAATGATTTTTTTTAATATATAGATAGATCTTTAATATTTTTTGAAAAAAAGATTTTGTATAGAATAATAAAAGAATGTTTATTATTAATATATTTTTAATTTTTAAAATACTATAATAACATAAATTATATTTGAACAATTTGTCTAAGCTCTTAAAATCCCTCCTCCAAAATAATTTTTTAGTTTTTCAAATTATAAGGATTTTGATTTTTTAATAAAAATAAATCCCCAAAAACCGTCTCACGTAAATCCTTCTATTTTTCCACTCAATTTTTCCCTTTTTTTCAAAACTGTTAATCCCTTTTTCTCTAAACTCCCACCAAAGCCTTAGAATACTTGTTAGTAACATTAAGTTATGTAATGATGGTCGTGCATTAGAGCGCGATGATTTTTGATAAAAGACTTTCAATTAGTTCTCAATATAATACACAAAATTAAAAAAAAATGAAATATAAAAATAATATACTCCTAAATTTCTTTCTTTTTTTAAATTGAAAATAATATCTAGTATCCAAACAAAGACTTAATAAAGTCTGAGGTATAACTCTATAAAAGCAGAACGGTACAAGGAAAATAACACACAACATTTGATTTCTTGTTAATTTTTTTGAAGCTCTGTTGCGACCATGAATAAGAAGAATGCAAATTGCTCCCCTGGAAAAACAAAGAAGGGTGACTCAAATAAGGTAAAAAAAAATTACAACTCTTTATGATATTTGAACCATTGTTATAATTTCCAGCCTTTTTAATTTTCAAAATTAGGTCTCTCATAACTCACAGGTAGGCAATCAAGATGTTGAGGGGTTTCAGAATTCATCTTTGGTCGATGAAACAAAGAATGTGAACCAAGAGAGTCTCGTCCAACAGGAAATTGTTGAAGCTAGAGACAAATTGGAAAAGCAGAAACAAGACAATCGGAAGAAAGAGTTGGATCTTCTTATGATCAAAAGCATTCAAAATGAAAATCTGTTAGCCAACCTCACTATTGGCGATTCAATTGATTTAACCAAGATGATAGATGAGAAAATTAAGGAGATTGATGCTAAGATCGCTTCACTCGATTGATCAAATGTTATTTGAAAGTATTTATCATGATTATGAATAAAATTTGTGGATCTGAATAAAACTCATAATAAACTTCTTTTGCTATAATTTTTCTATCACTAATCTTCGTTAAATTTTGATTTGAATTAACATTTTTATCTCATTAGTATATTCATTAAAATACAAATTGATAGTACTAATTTCAATTTACGAGAATTTAAAGTTTGCTTACACTGAAATATTGGATTTTGGTTAAAATTACAATTCTAATATCGGAATTTAATTAAAATTGTTTATTGAAACTCTAAACACGAACTATCATTTAGTTATAGAAAAAACACAAATATATGCAGTATAAAGTTGCAGTATGATATCGTTGTCATGGTTTTCATAATCAAGATATTGTGTCTCTTTGGTAGGATGCAATTTGTCACGAAAATAAAACTTAGATCCTAAAATTTTATATGGGCATTTCATACGTTGAAATTAGGGATGCTAATTTGCATCTGTTAATAGAGATTCCTATAGAAATCATTTGTTCGAATCTTTAAAGTTGGGGATTTTTCCCCCGTGGGAACGAGGATGGAGGGAAAAGTCCTTAGGATGACACTCTTCTTTGTTCATTGTGTTTATGGTAATTACTCTTCAACTTCACTATACTTCAGTTATTAACCTGTTTTTCATTCAATTAGTAAATTAGTGGTTATGTTTCCGTAAGTGCAAGTGTTTTTTCAATTTTTTTAATGAAGTATGTGTTTTTATTTTTAAAAAACTAAAGATTGAAAATATACACTAATGAAAGATGTGTTTTGATCGAAAAGTATAGAATTTTTTATAAGATTCGATCTCCATGGATGTCCAATTCTTCTTAGGGATCTGTGGAGATGAAGATGGGGGGAATATTTTTCCAGGATAGGGATTGGAGACAGAGATGGAAAAAACATTGGGAGGTGAGGCCGAGAGTAGGGAAGCATCATTCGCACACTATCCCGTTGACTTCCCTAGTTGGAATGGATGTTCTAACTCCCAATTTTCACTTTTCTATATTTAATGTATGTGATTTTTATTAGTAGACTATTTAAAAAAATAAACCTGCTTAAGTAAAATTTAATTTCGAAGAAAATTGGTTTTGGTGATAGAACTCGTTTGAGACATGATATTGTTGGCATTCAACCACACTACCTTAACCCAATAAACAAACATGATTTATAATTTCAAAAGATGGATCATTGGATTTATTGGCTAAATATCATATGAGAGTTTTTAAATTCATACCGACATATGCTCAAATCTACCAAAATACACTACTAATAGGATCCTTGCAACCTTGTATTTTAAGAGGAAAATATTGTAGTTACATGTCCCTATTTCACTCAGGGAGGGCATTTATATCTGATTGTTTTGTTGCTTGTCTTATTGCTTTCATCTTTGATTTCACTCAGGGATGGATCTTTGATGTCCCTACTTCATGATTGCCACCTCCCAGAATCAAGTTTGATAAGATTTTTTTTAACATGCATAAAACTTTGGTTAGATTTTATCTTGATCATGATTTTCTTTGATTAATTACATGTATTAGTGAAATGAAATCATTTTGTGTTCTTGATTTAAGTTTGATTCAAAGTAAAATCTCAAAGTGCCTTTAAAAAATTGAAAAATGGAGATTTTACATGGTTGTTATGAATCATTGTAGTTTACACTAAATTTTTTATTCTAATCATATTGGACATAAGTAAACCTAATCATTTGATTTAAATCAATATTTGCACGTGATCCTAATCATTTTCATGGTGGCCAATTCTATTTGATTTGATTTGAATCAAAATTTGTACATGATTTGAATCATTCACTTTTTCAATAAATTCTCTATCAGGGCATTGACATTTGATTTTAATCAATATTTACACATGATTCAAATCACATGGCTCATGATTCAAATCACCCCTTTCCTGATTCGATCAATTACTAGCGAGGGAGCTTGGGATGTTTTAACCATTTTTGAACAAAGATGAAAAAATCAACAATAAAAAACACATAAAATATGCTATCTGTAAGACCCCAATTTTAACCCCTAAGATCCCTCATGCAATCTCATCATATGCATTAGCATTGAGATCAAACCTTGGCATCCTCCTTACCCCTTTTTGTTTGGGTTTGTTTGGGAGAGATCACCAAACACTATGTGATTGTATCATACTTGTATATTATCATTTTTACTAACCAAAATACCAAATATATGTTTTTGCATTTGCCTAACTCATTTGTAGGAAGGGCATGATCCCCATTTGATCTATCAAGTTCATATTTAGGGTTTAAGACCCTCATGGATACAAATAGCACAACCAAGGATTGATCCAAAAAGTCTCTAAGCATCATATATGAGTCCCAATGATCTCTACATGTTATTTTGATCAAGTGTTCTTCAAGATTTTGGAGTTGATTTGCCTTAGAAACCCTAGTTTGTCTAGGTATCTTGAGTAACTTCTTCAACAAGCTTCCTCACCAATTGATCAAATTTCTCAAGGGACACTCCAAAATTCATCATATTATGCATATATGATCTACCATGAGCCTAAAAAGTCAATAGAATTGCAAGTTAGCAAGTTGGTTGATGGTGGTTGGTCAGATGAATTCATCTGATCAAAACTGGGTCTCCCTAGACCCTATCTCCTACAATTTTCACCATATGAAAATGATTCCAAGATCTAAGTTACTATAAATGACATTAAAAACAACTTTAATGTTGAAGTATAGAGCTAATTTTTCTTGGAAAGTCATTTTACATGTTGAAATATTATAGGTCATTTTGTCTAAACCCTAATTTGAAAGTCACTTCCCAAGGCCATAACTTGCTCAATTTTTATGAGATCAAATATTTCCAAGTTGCACAATCAAATTCAAGATGTCTACTTAAACTTTGATGTTTGGAGTGAAATATAATTCAACTTTTATGAGCATGTGATATGAGGATACATTATAGGTCATTTTTGACATATACCATTGAACAAGTGATTTTCCTCAACTTCAAAAATGCGTAACTCTATCATTCTAAATCCAAATGACATGAAATTGGTGATCATTTTGAAGTTATTTGAAATATCTACAACTTTTATTAATACACTTTTCTCATTTAGAGCTCACATGAAAAGTTTAGTGAGGTGGAACATTGAGGTATATGGCTTGACACTTAGAAACATTTTCAACATATTGAAATTTCCAAACTTCCACCTCAAAATTCACCTTGATCCAAGTTCCAAATAGAAAAGTCTTCAACATAAGAGTTGTTCCCCTTGATCTTAGCTTTCCAAAGAGTCTTATTTCATCCATTTTGGACAAGGTTTGCTAGGGCTTCGCATGGTCTTAACAGGTCTGCATCAAGTGGAAAGATCAAATGTTCAAAACATCACATAGCATTGTCTTGCCATTCAAGCTTCATTTCAGATGCATTTAGACCAAAATGGATTGCTTCATGGGCCTGTACACGGCCATGCAAGCTTGTGCATGACCTTGCCAAATTTGGAAGTTGTAACAACCCAATTTTTAGTATTTATTTATTATACTATTATTACTAGATTTTATTTTATTTATGTGGAGTGTTAATTAATTAATTGGTTGTTCGGTAGTATAATAATCGATTATATTAATTAATTTGGTGTGTTAATTAATTATTTAGTTGATAGGAGATATCATGAATAATAGAATTAATTAACTTGGTGGATATATGGTGTTAGTTTAATTTATTTGAATTAAATAGAGATATTTAAATATTAGGTCTTATTGGGCCTATTAATTAAATTAGAAGCATAATGACTTAAGCCCAAATAGAATACTAATATAAATAGTAAGAGGTGAGGAGAGTGAGAATTAGGATTCATTTGATCATTGAAGGCAATAGAGAAAGAGGAGAGGAAAAGTAAAGAGAAGAGCTAGGATTTCTAGAAAATTAAAGAGGTAAGGGGGAAATCCTTATTATTATGGGTTAGTATAATTGGGTCAATGGGTAGATGTATGTTTAGGTTAAAATTCCTAATTTTGTATGGTTGTTTGGAATTATTAGGTTTTGATGAGTATGCTTGATTGTGGTGATTGATCGTGTTAAAACTGTAAATTAACGTTATATATTTAGATTATTGTGTGAGTTATAATTTTCTGAACGTTTGGAGTTGTACGGAATTGAAATCGGAGGTCCGAAGGTCCTCCAACGATGAAAAATGCAGAAAATTCTGCATGCTGTCCGTCACACTCGCGGCTTTTTTTTTTTATGTTTTATTGTCGAAATCGTTTTGGTCATAACTTTTGATCCGTAAGTCTAAATTGAGTGTCGTTTGAAGCGTTGGATAGCTGAAACAGAAGGCTATAACTTTGTTTCAGGAATAAAATAATTTTGGAGATTATTTCATGGATGTTTTTGGGGTTGAAGAAGATGAAAATTATGTTGGAAAATTTAGAAAACAACAACTTTTTAGTAACGCCTTCGTGCACGGTTTTATTCATAATTTTCAACTCGTGAATCATTTTGGGTTGGGGTTTAAAGCATTAGAAAGGTGACTCTAATAAATATTATGTGAATGGTGTATTTGTTATGAATGTGTATATGTACCATTGGTGAATTGTGAATGATATATTGTTATGAATGTGTATATGTACCATTGGTGGATTGTGAATGATATATTGTTATGAATGTGTGTATGTACCATTGGTGGATTGTGAATGATACATTGTTATGAATGTGTATATGTACCACTGGTGGATTGAGAATGATATATTGTTATGAATGTGTTTATGTGTCATTGGTGGATTGTGAATGATATATTGTTATGAATGTGTTTATGTGCCATTGGTGGATTGTGAATGATATATTGTTATGAATGTGTATATGTACCATTGGTGGATTGTGAATGATATATTGTTATGAATGTGTATATGTACCATTGGTGGATTGTGAATGATATATTGTTATGAATGTGTATATGTACCATTGGTGGATAATTCATAGAGTTGAATTATGGTGATATGTGGAATGTTAAGATGGTAGAGATGATCTTAATTGCATATGTATTGGTATTTGTACATTCATTCATGGCATGCATGGTCGACTTCATGGTGGAAGCGGTGAAACTGTGGGTTCACATGGTAAATAGACGTTGATCCTTAATTGGAAATAGGCGTAGCAGACGTTGATCCTTAATTGGAAACAGGCCTGGTAAATAGACGTTGATCCTTAATTGGAAATAGGCGTAGCAGACATTGATCCTTAATTGGAAACAGGCGTGGTAAATAGACGTTGATCCTTAATTGGAAATAGGCGTAGCAGACGTTGATCCTTAAATGGAAACATGCGTGGTAAATAGACGTTGATCCTTAATTGGAAATAGGCGTAGCAGACGTGGATCCTTAATTGGAAATAGACGTGGTGGCTTGGATTCTAGATATTGAATCGGAAAGCGGTGAAACGTTGGGTTCACATTGGTACCACATGCATAGAGTCACATGTCTTGCATTGAGTCACATTAGAGTTATGTGATAATTGAGTGTATGCATTGTTGTAATTTTGATGTGTGTATGAGATATGGTAATTGAATTTGGTGATGTTTGAGTACATAACTTGACAAAATATGTGATTATGTGATAATTATAGTTATGTGTGTATTTGAGAATATAGTATTGGATTTGAATATTATACTCCTTGAGTTTTGATGGATGATTGAAACATGTGAAATAAATGTTGGTTAATATTATTTACATAGTTATATGAAGTGTGATGAATTCCTTTAATTGTTGATTTAATCATTGTGCTCTATTATACTTCATAGTGATTGGAATTTTCACCCTTTCTGTTTGAATGTTACCTTTACATGGGTATCGTGCAGATACTCAGGAGTAGTATTGCTGAAGTAAGTGAATGGTAGCACTCGAGGTTAGTTGGAGAGCTTCGGTGCTTTGTTTTAGAGACTAAGTAGTGAGTCAATGCTCTGGTCATGTAACACTGGGTAGATTAGTAGTATTGAATACATGTCTTATTTGGATATGGTTTTATTTTATCTTGAAGAGATTATTGAGAGATGATCATGGTATGGGACATGGATCATTTGATGAAATGCATGAGTATTCATTATTTTCCGCTGCGAACGCATATTCTTGAATATTCATGATAAGTGAAATGTGTTATTTGAAATGACCAGGTGTATTGTATATTGATGATGAATGAGGTTTGGTTTTTGAAAGCTTTTAGCTTTTGAAAACGTCGATGTGACGCCCTTTTGTTATATACGTGCTTATTTACTCTGATTATATGTTAAGTATTTTGGGGTAGAAAAAGGGGTGTTACAGAAGCAAATTCAAGTGTGCAAGTAATATTCCCAATTGCTATAAATACAAGCCTCCTGAGCTCATTTGAAAGGACTTTCGTGCGCCAGTTTTGCCCCCTCTCTTCAAACCCTCACAATTCAAAGGAAAACCTGAGAATTTTCATTTGAAAATTGAGTTTGAATCTGACTGTTTGGAGATTCAAAAACTCCAGGATCCAAAGCTTTGTTCCATTTCCAAACCACTTATGCAAGCTCCCTGAGTGTGATCAAGCAAGGATTGAAGCAAGCAAGATCAAGTTCTGCACATCATTGAAGGTATTTTCCAGAAATTTTCTTCTTTTCGCGTTGGTTTTGATTACCATTCATGTGGCGCATTGACTTAACTCCATGGTGGAAAGCACGTTGATGACCACTTGATCTGCCACCTCAATTAGTGAGGGAGATCAAGTGGTCCACGTTTTTTTGTATTTTCTGATTTTCATTTTATTCCTTTGATTTTCATTAATTCATATTAATTTTAATATTGATCCAAAAAATATGAGAGTTTCACCAAAAAATTTAAATAAAATCCTCTTTCATATTTTGAATTAAAATTATTTTTTGGATCATTATTAATATTTTTTATGATTTAATTGATTTTGTGAATATTTTTAATTGTTTAAAAATACTTTTAAGTTTCTAAAAATTCTGAATTTTTTTCTCTAAGGTCCTTTGACCTTGTTTAACCTATGATAAATCTCATGGCCATTTCTTTGGTATTTTGATGAGATTTTAGGAATTTGACAAACCATATTTAATTTAATGCATTATTTTAAGTATTTTTAAATCGAATAAATGTCAAATAATTATGTTGAGCCATTTTGATTGTTTGTATGAGTTTGACTCGTGTTGTTGGGCCTTGGTCAAGATTGATTTGACTTTGCTAGGTTAAGATCATTGGATTTAGGGGATTGATGGAATGTACATTCCATCTCCCAAAATGAATGAATGATCTTAATTTTGTAAAAGTCCTCCTTTGTCCAATTTGAGTTTTATCAATTTCCCCTCCCTCTTCATCTTATTCCCCTTCTTATCCATTCATGTCATGGTCCTATGGTATCTCAATGTCCTAAGGCTAGTTGATTGAAAATCAACATAAGTATGGATGAGATTATGCCACCTCTTTTGTGTATTCTTTTTGTGTGTGGTATATTTCATGAGCATAGTCCATTATACTATGTCTCTAACACGCATTAGCACCAAAATTCAATTGAGCGGCCTCAAATAGTTGTGACTTCTACATAAGTCCAATTACGATTGCTTAACATAACGCTAAATTTTTGACACAAAAGGCATAACATTCTAGTTACTGAGATTGTAAGTCTCCCCTCTTTCATGGTATTGTGTGGAAACTTGACCTTTTTTCCTTCCTTTGGAAGATGTCTTGGTTCAAGGATCCATGCTTGTGATAAGTGGGTTGAGTGTTCTCCAAAGAATGAATTAAAAGAAAAAGCAAAAGCAATACTAACCTCTAACTCATTAACAACTAACATTTACTTTCAAGTTATTTACTTTAATGCACTTTATTTTTAAGCCCTATTGATTTGCCAATATTCATACCATTCTAATTGTTTATGTTAATGTCATTTTTACTTTGTCCATTTGGACCATATTTTGTGATATATTTTGCTTTTGTATATTGTGTTGTTTGTGTGGTCTTTGACCATTAATGTACATAATAAGAACAAAAACCCTAAAAAAACATGTTGTCTGGACTGTTGGTTTGATCTGAGACAATTGAACTTAGAATTTAGGCAACACTCCCTATGCAAAGGACTTGGCCAATGTCAACTTTCATGAAACCAAGTGCTTGTAATCTGATACATCATTAAAGATCCATTTGAGTTCATCTGCAACATGATCATTGTGAAGCTGTTATTTTGAACCCGTGACTTGTAGCATTGTGGAATTCATATACTACATGGGCAAATTTGAAGAAGATCATAGAATGGCTAAGCTTGGATGTGGCTATCTTTATTTGATGCCTTGCTCTTCAAGTTGATATTGTGTGCATTGTTTGTTGCTTGATTCTAATATCCAATGGAATTTGGGTTTCTATATGACATTCTTGTCTATTGGATTGCAGCCCATTGGTTAGATCTTTTCAACTCTTAACTCTTAATTTTGTGCTTAGGATTGGTCTATTCATCTCTTCCCCACTTCTTTAATTTAAAAATCTCTCCCTCCTTTCAAAAATCTTCTTTGCTTGTGTTTGTTGATTTCTAAACTTTGACCACTTTTGAAAATTAGAAACTTTGGCCTTATGCCATTGCATTTTCAAACTTCTTTTCTTAAATTGAACTTGTAAATAAACTTAACTATACTTGACTTAAATTTTTCAAAAAGTAAAAAAGAACTAACTCATTCAAACCATTTTCTAGGCCTTTGTGCCTTTTAAACCTAATTTTGTTAAAAGCAATGCATCCACTTTGAAATTTGTATCACGAACTACGAGGTTTTGATCCCTCATTTTTATGTTGGTACGTAGGCACAAGTCTGAAGTGTTGGTTCTAAGTGTTGGCAGCAATTTTGGTAAAACAAAGAGTGTTCACAAGATGTTGCATGTGATGTCTTAACATAAGATATCTATGTACCTGCTGGAGTTTAAAAACATAATTATGCAGGATTGTTTCAGAATGTCATACACGATGTCATGACATCTGATATTATGTACCTGCTGGAAATTATAAATGGAATTATGCAGGATTATTCCAGGATGTCAGACCCGATGTCATGACATTTTGTACACAGAACATTCAGGGTGAATGTTATGTGTTATGTGATTGCGCATTTAATGGCAATCTATGTATGATTGAAGATCTGATTTGTAGGCGCATTCAATCATTAATTACAACCTGATTTACTTATTTCCCAAAGAGATCTAACTTGTTGTCATGAGAAGATTTAATTGGAAAATAGTTTTAGGGTTTTCAAGATGTCCAAGCCCAACTGAATGCTTCTATAAATAGGACATGGAAAACCTGATTTGATACACAACCAATACAGAGAGAAATATTGAGAGAGAGCAAGGATTTGTGTCTTGTTTGGTCGTGAGACTTGTAAGCCATTCAATTCATCCATAGATGATTGAATTGGTCTGATTTGTGAGTTGTAATTTGTCACTCTAAGCTTGTAAGCATGAGTGTGTGTCTACTTTATCAAAGTTGTTAAGCAAGATCAAGTGTGTGTCTACTTGATTGAAACTTCTAAGTAAAATCAAGTGTGTGTTATTGAAGAGTGTCTTCTTTTCATAAGTAATTGTTGTTTAAAATCAAAGGTGTGATTGAGGGGGAGTGAGTGGGTTCTCATATCTAAGAGTGCTTAGGTAGAAATCACATTGGTAGAGATTAGGTGAGAAAGACTGTAACTTGTCGAAGTGTACTGAGAGTCTTTGAACTTATTTTATTTAGTGGATTTCCTTCCTGGCTTGGTAGCCCCCAGACGTAGGTGAGTTGCACCGAACTGGGTTAACAATTGCTTGTGTCTCTTGCATTACTATTCTTTATCTTTATCCTGTTTGTTTTACTCAGATATAAGTGTCGTGACATTACCTTCGACATCTCATATCTGATACCAGAATTTCACGAAGATCTTGTGAAACACAAAAATATAATTAATAAATTCTTTTCTCATCCCCCCATTCTATTTATTTGTAAACATCATTTTGTACAAAATACATATGCACACAAGAAAGGGGTCCCTAGGAGTACCTAGGACACTTTGGGTGCTAACACCTTCCCTCTGTGTAACCAACCCCCTTACCTGTAATCTATGGAATTTTATTAGTTTTGATTTGAAAACTTCTTATTTTTGGGTTTTGTTCGTACTTTTCCCTTTTCCCTTTGAAACAATAAAAGCGTGGTGACGACTCTTGTTATTTGATGTCTTGCTTATCCATAGCTTGATGATCATGAATTTACCGCTACAGAAATTAAGTGGTGACTCTGCTGGGGAGTAGTCTCCAGTGGGTTTAGCCTACTTTTTTGTGTGTATATAACTGTATATATTTGATGTATGTATATTTGTTTGTGTGATATAATCTGCTTGTTGTGCTTGGTGATCTCTGAGTGGTGAGATAAGTTCTAACCCGAACTTGAGTGCAATTAAGATATGAGGATGGTATAGTCATATTCGACTTGTGTGGAGTAGTCCTTAACAAGTTGGCTTGAGATCCATCTGCTCAGTGGAGACCCTGTTGGATTTGGAAATGTCACACTAGTTGAGTACGAGGAAAAAGCCATTCAGCCATTCGAAGAGCAGATTGAGTTAGTCAACTTGGGTTGTGAAGATGTTGTGAAGGAAGTCAAGATTGGGTCTCAAATGTGTCCAAAAGTTAAGAAGGGATGGATTGATCTTCTTCGGGAGTATTCTGATGTGTTTGCTTGGTCCTATCAAGACATGCCTGGTTTGGATTCTGAGATTGTGGAGCATAGATTTCCGTTGAAGCCAGAATGCCCGACAGTCAAGTAGAAGTTGAGAAGAACTCATCCTGATATGGCAGTGAAGATCAAAGAAGAAGTGCAAAAGCAGATTGATGCTGGTTTCCTTGTTACTGTCGAGTATCCGTAATGGGTGGCCAATATTGTGCATGTTCCTAAGAAGGATGGAAAAGTTTGTATGTGCGTAGATTATAGAGATTTGAACAAGGCTAGTCCAAAAGATGATTTCCCTCTGCCACACATTGATATGTTGGTAGAAAATACAGCTAAATTCAAAGTCTTTTCATTTATGGACAGATTTTCCGGTTATAATCAAATCAAGATGGCACCCGAAGATATGGAGAAGACCATATTCATTACACCCTGGGGAACATTCTACTATAGAGTGATGCCTTTTGGTTTAAAGAATGTTGGTGCAACATACCAAAGAGCTATGACCACTCTTTTTCATGATATGATGCATAAGAAGATTGAAGTCTATATCGATGATATGATCACTAAATCAAGTGATGAAGAAGAGCATGTTGAGCATTTGTTGAAGCTAATCCAGCATTTGAGGAAATACAAACTCCGCTTGAATCCCAATAAGTGTACATTTGGTGATCGTTTTGGTAAGTTGTTGGGCTTTATTGTAAGCGAGAAGGGTATTGAAGTTGATCCTGCCAAGGTCAAAGTAACACAAGAGATGCATGCGCCTAAAACTGAGAAGCAAGTCAGAGGTTTTCTCGGCCGCTTGAACTATATATCAAGATTTATATTGCATATGACTGCCACATGTGCGCCTATATTCAAGCTTCTTCGGAAAGATCAGTCTTGTGATTGGACCGAGGATTGCCAGAAAGCTTTTGATAGTATCAAAGAATATCTGCTTGAGCCTCCGATTTTGTCTCTGCTCGTTGAAGGAAGACCGTTGATCATGTATTTGACTATGCTTGAAGAAAGTATGGATTGTGTTCTAGGTCAGCAAGACGAAGCTCGGAAGAAAGCATATGTTATTTACTACCTCAGTAAGAAATTCACCAACTGTGAGACTCGGTATTCTATGCTGGAAAAGACTTGTTGCACATTGGCTTGGGCTGCTAAGCATCTGCGTCAGTATATGTTGAATCATACCACTTGATTGATATCCAAAATGGATCCAATCAAGTACATTTTTGTGAAGCCTTCTTTAACTGGGAGGATTGCCCATTTCCAGATGTTGTTGTTGTAAGACCCCAATTTTGACCCTAAGATCCCTCATGCTATCTCATCATATGCATTGGCAGTGGGATCATACCTTGGCATCCTTCTTACCCCTCACCCATTGGGTTTGTCTTGGGAGAGATCACCAAGCACTATGTGATTGTATCATACTTTGTATTTTATCATTTACTAACCAAAATACCAAAAATATGTCTTTGCATTTGTCTAACTCCTTTGTAGGTAGGGCACATGATCACCTTTGATTCATCAATTTCACATCTAGGGTTTAAGACCCTCATTGCTAAGAGCTCGACCAAAAAATGATCCACAATGGCTCTAGGCATCATATATGATTCCCTATGATCTTTACATAGTATTGTGATCAATAATCCTTCAAGAGTTTGGAATTGGTTTGCCTTGGAAACCCTAGTTCATCTGGGTATCTTGAGTAACTTCTTCAACAAGCTTCTTCAACAATTGATCAAATATTTCAATGGATACTCAAAGTTACATAATATTATACATATATGATCTCCCACGAGTCCCAAAAGTCAAGAGAATTACAAGCTAGCAAGTTGGTTGATGGTGGTTGACCAACAGAATTCATCTGATCAAGACTGGGGTCCCCTAGACCCTATCTCCTACAATTTTTATCATATGAAAATGATCACAAGATAAAACTTACTCTAAATGACATTCCAAACAACTTTCATGTTGAGGTATAGAGCCACTTTTTCTTGGAAAGTCATTTTTTATGGTGAACGATTATAGGTCATTTTGTCTAAACCCTAATTTGGAGGTCAACTTCCCAAGGCCATAACTTGCTCAATTTTTATGAGATGAAAGATTTCTAAGTTGCATAACCAAATTCAAGATGTCTACTTCAACTTTGATGTTTGGAGGAAGAGATAATTCAACTTTTATGAGCATGTGATATGAGGATACATTATAGGTCATTTTGGACCAATACCATTGAACAAGTGCATTTCCTCAACTTCAAAAATGCATAACGCATTCATCTCAAATCCAAATGAGGTCAAATTGGTAACCATTTTTAAGGATATTTAAAGAGCTACAACTTTGATAAAGACACTTTTCTCATTTGAAGCTCACATAAATCGTTATCCAAGGTGGAATAAGTGAACATATGGCTTGACACTTAGAAAAAAATTTGATATGTTAAAACTTCCAAACTTCCACCTCAAAATTCATCATGATACAAGCTTCAAGTTGAAAAGTGTTTAACATAAGAGTTGTTCCTCTTTATCTAACCTTTCCAAAGAGTCCAATTTCATCCATTTTGGACAAGGTTTGTGTGGCATGCACTTGGCTTAAACATGGCATCATCATTTGGGAAAGATCAAACTTCAAACATCTCTACCCATTTGCCTTACATTCCAATTCACTTTCAGACTCATTTACACTTGACCATGGACCAAATTGAGTGACTTCATGGGCCTGTACACGCCCATGCAAGCGTGCATCATTCATTGCCAAATTTGGAAATTGAATTTGAAGGTGCAAATATCACAAGCTACAGCTATAAATAGAGGCCTCCAGCATCAGAATTAGGGACCCTTGCACGCTAGCTTTGCTCCATTACCTCAAACCCTCACATTTGAAAGGAGAAACCTGATAATTTTCTTTGAAAATTGAGTTTGAATCTCACTGTTTTGAGATTCAAAACTCCAGGGATCCAAAGCTTTTGTTCAATTCTAAACCACTTCTGCAAGCTTCCTGAGTGAGATCAAGCAAGAATTAAAGCAAGAGCAATCGAGTTCTGTACAACATTGAAGGCATTTTCCAGATTTTTTCTTCTCTTCGATTCTCTCTCAATTCTCATCAATTCTCTTGGATCCTTGGTTGTCTAAAGTCCTACCAATGTAGGAAAGAAGATTGAGTTTCTTTGAGGTCAAATCGAAGCAACTCAGTTCATGTACCTCAAATTTCAACTCCATGTATCTCTCAATATACTTGGAGTTAGGATGAATTGAGGTCAGATTCGTGATCAGCGCCATTTTTACTTTAAAATCATGTCCTTCTTTTTCATTTTTGTGATGCTGATGAGTGGACCAGTCCGGCCAAGGTCGCCTGAGAAGATGACTGGTGTTTTGCGTCGGTGATGAGCTGGACTGTCTAGAGCCACATGATCATTCCATTATGTTTTAATCACAAGCGTTAGTTTTAAATACCATTTGTATAGTGCGCTGACTCATATACATGGTGGAACACACATTTGGATCCACTTGATATGCCACCTTAATTAATGAGGGAGATCAAGTGGTCCACGTTTTTTCTGAATATTTGAATTTCATTTTATTTCCTTTATTTTCATTAATTCATATTAATTTTAATATTGATCCAAAAAATATGAGAGTTTCACTAAAAAAATTTAAATAAAATCCTCTTTCATTTTCTGAATTAAAATTATTTTTTGGATCATTATTAATATTTTTCATGATTTAATTGATTTTGTGAATATTTTTAATTATTTAAAAATACTTTTAAGTTTCCAAAAATTATGAAATTTTTTCTCCAAGGTCCTTTGACCTTGTTTGACCTATGATAAATCCCATGGTCATTTCTTTGGTGTTTTGATGAGGTTTTAGGAAATTGACCAACCATTATTTAATTTAATGCATTTTTTAAATTATTTTTAATTGTTTAAGTGCCAAATTAATTGTGTAGAGCCATTTTAATTGACTTTGTGTGTTTGACTTGTGTTGTTGGGCTTTGGTCAAAGTTGATTTGACTTTGTTAGGTTAAGATCATTGGATTTAGGGGATTGATGGAATGTACATTCCATCTCCCAAAATGAATGAATGATCTTAATTTGGTAAAAGTCCTCCTTTGACCAATTTGTGTTGAATCCATTCCCCCTCCCTCTTCACCTCATTCCCCTTCTTTATTCATCCATGTCATGGACCTATGATATCTCTATATCCTAAGACTAGTTGATTGCAAAATCAACATGAGTATGGATGAGATTATGTCCACCTCTTTGCATATTCTCTTTGTGTGTGGTATGTTTCATGAGCATAGTCCATTATACTATGTCTCTAACATGCATTAAAACCAAAATTATATTGCCCTGCCTCAAATAGTTATGACTTCTACATAAGTCCAATTACGATTGCTTAACATAGCGCTAAATTTGTGACACAAAAAGGCATAGCATTCTAGTTAGTGGGATTGTATCCACTCTTTCATGGTATTGTGTGGGAACTTGGCCTTTTTTCCTTCCTTTGGAAGATGTCTTGGTTCAAGGACCCATGCTTGTGATAAGTGGGTTGAGTATTCTCCAAAGAATGACTTAAACAAAACAAAAGCAAAAGCAATATTATCTTCTAATCAACTAACAATTAACATTTAATTTCAATTCATTTACTTTTATGCACTTTAATTTTAAGCTTTTATTTCATTTGCCATTATTCATACCATTCAATTTGTTTACTTTAATGTCACTTTCACTTTGCCTATTTGGGCCCTATTTTGTGATATATTGTGTGCTTGTGTATACTTGTTTGTTTGTTTGATCTTTTGACCTTAATGTACATAATAAGAACAAAAATCCTAAAAATAGTCTATGTTGACTGTTGGTTTGATCTGAGACTAGTGGACTTAGAATTTAGGAAACACTCCTTATGCAAAGGACTTGGCCAATGCCGACTTTCATGAAACCAAGTGCTTGTGAAGTAAACTTTCATCTGATACAATATTGAAGATCCATTTGAGTTCATCTGCAACATGATCATTGTGAAGCTGTTATTATGAACCTGTGTCTTATGCCACCTTTGAAGTCATTTGATACATGGGAAATTTTGAAGAAGATCATGGAGTTGTTAAGCTTGGATGTGGCTATCTTTATTTGATGCCTTGCTCTTCATCTTGCTATTTGTGTATTGATATTGCTTGATTCTAAAGTCCAAGGGAATTTTGGGTTTCTATATGACATTCTTGTCTATTGGATTGCAGCCCATTGGTCATATCTTTTCAACTCTCAACATTTAAATTTTTGCTTAGGATTAGTCTTTTCATCTCCTCCCCATTTCTTTGATTTCAAAATCTCTCCCCCTTTTTAAAAAATCTTCTTTGCTTGTGTTTGTTTTCTAAACTTTGACCATATTGCAAATTAGAAACTTTGGCCTTATGCCATTGCACATTTTAAACTTCTTTTCTTAAATAAACATGTAAATAAACTTAACTATACTTGACTTGAAATTTTCAAAAAGCCAAAAAGAACTAACACTCATTTAAACAATTTTTTAGGCCTTTTCTGCCTTTGTTAAACTTAAATTTTTGTTAAAAGCAATGCACCCACTTTGAAATTGATACCACAAACTATGAGGTTTTGATCCCTCATTTTTATGTTGGTACATAGGCACAAGTCCGAAGGTCTTGTTAATTATAAAAATGTAATTAATGAATTCTTTTCTCATCCCCACATTCTATTTCTTGCAAACATCATTTGTACAAAAACACATGTGCACCCAAGAAAGGGCTCCCTAGGAGTACCTAGGACACTTTGGGTGCTAACACCTTCCCTCTGTGTAACCAACCCCCTTACCTGTAATCTCTGGCATTTTATTAGTTTTGATTTGAAAACTTCTTACCTTTTGGGTTTTGTTCGTACTTTTCCCTTTTCCCTTGGAAACAATAAAAGCACGGTGGTGACTCTGGTTTTATTGATGTTTAGCTTATCCATAACTTGATGGTCATGAATTTACCGCTACAGAAATTAAGTGGCGACTCTGATGGGGAGTAGTCTCTAGTGGGTTTAGCCTACTTTTTTTGTGTGTATATAATTGTATATTTGATGTATGTATATTTGTTTGTATAATATAATCTGCTTGTTGTGCTTGGTGGTCTCTGAGTGGTGAGATAAGTTCTAACCCGAACTTGAGTGCAATTAAGATAGGAGGATGGTATAGTCATGTTCGACTTGTGTGGAGTAGTCTTTAACAAGTTGACTTGAGACCCATCTACTAAGTGGAGACCCTTTTGGAGTTAGGAATGTCACACAAGTTATTTGTGGTTAGGCATTATTATCTCTGATTTGAGGTCCGAGAAGTTAAGGACCGTAGAACATTTAACCCTTCTTGGCCTATTTAGGACGTAGTGTGGAGACTGTTCAGGTGTAGACTTAATAACAGTTGTTACACGATACTACACTCAGACGAGTTTCTCTTAAGAATATTATGGATTGATGAGTCAGTCATCCTAACCTATAATATCCGATAGATGGAATTAAGACTCTAGGAACTTTTTAGAACATGATCTACAGTTTTTATCCTTAGTTCACTCCTTTGGGAAGGTTCTTACCCAGACTCCATGCTCGTGACTCACAACAAACCCTTGATTCTTGGTTGATCCAATCAAGTCTTGTCAATATCAATGGAACTTGGATGTTGATAAGGTGTAAACCATAATCCACCAAAATGGATGATTGATCTTGACAATGACTTGATTCATCCCTTGACCTTTGTCTATTTGCCTTGTGTGTGATCCCTTATTTGTGATCGTTGCATTCATGCATTCATGCGCATCATGACATTAATCATACGAAAATTTCAAGGAACTGAGGTCTTATTTGCAAATATTTTCAGACCATGGATTGTGGATGAAGGAACACTAAGAAGTACAATTTCAGATGTTCGGACTTGAAAGAGTTAAGGAATCTATCATCTTTTGTATTAGATCCCTTGGACTTCAAACAACCTCATGGGAAGCTTCTGTCTATTTTGTCTGCTAATATGGTTGAAGAACTCTTGAGTGTGTTGGTTCAGTTCTATGACCCTCTCTACCATTGCTTCACTTTTCCTGATTATCAGCTTGTGCCTATGTTAGAGGAGTATGCCCATCTCTTGGGAACACTTATTTCGAACAAAGTGCCCTTTAGTGGATTGGAAGAGATTCCCATATCTCATCTTATTGCTGAAGCCATTCACTTAAAGAAGTCTGAGATGGAGGCTCATTGGGTGAAGAAATGAGGATTGTTTGGGCTGACTTCTAAGTTCCTCATCAAGGAAGCTACTGCCTTTGCTCAAGGCGGTAGTGTGGATTCTTTTGAAGCTATCTTTATGTTGCTCATCTATGGTTTGGCTTTGTTCCCTAACATTGATGATTTTGTTGATGTTAACGCCATTAGAATTTTCTTGATTGGGAATCTTGTGCGTACTCTGTTAGGTGATATGTATTTCTCTTTGCATTTGAGAAATTCTAAGGGTGGTGGAACGATCGTATGTTGTGTTCCTCTTCTGTACAAGTGGTTTATTTCGCACTTGCCTCAGACGCCTACTTTTGTGGAGAATAAACAATGTCTACGGTGGTCTCAGAGACTTATGTCTCTCACTAATGATGATATAGTTTGGTATGATTCTTCATTGAGTAGCTTGGAGATTATTGATTGTTGTGGTGAATTCTCTAATGTGCCTCTCATTGGTACACAAGGAGGAATTAACTACAACCCTGCTTTGGCTCGTCGTCAACTTGGGTTCCCCTTGAGAGACAAACCTAATAACACTTTGTTAGAAGGTCTTTTGTATCAAGAGGGTAAAGATCCATAACATCTGAAGCAGAAGATTATGCATGCTTGGCATAATGTGCATAAGAAAGGAAGATCCGAGCTTGGTCCATGCAATTGTGTAGCTTTGGAAGCTTACACTCTTTGGGTGAAGAAGAGAGCTTTGGAGTTGAAGGAGCCTTATGCTTGCGAAAGACCTATGTTTATGGTTGTGGTTGATCCATTAACTCTCCCTAACCAAGATGTAGAGGAGTTGGAAGATGCTCTCACCAAGATGAAGCAAGAGAAGGACATGTGGGAAGAACGTTTCCATGCTTTGAGAAAAAAGCATGAGGAGTTACAGCTTGAGTCTAAGGACAAAAATGCAGTTATTGAGCTTCTTGAAGACCGAGTAACAAAGAGACAGAGAGAACCAGAGGTTTCATCTTCCTCTAGTATGCCCCAGGCTTCCGTTGCTTGGAAGAAGATTGTTGATCAGCTTGTCCTCGAGAAGACTCAGATGAAGGCTTCTTTTGAGACCGAGATCCGACGCATTCGAAGGAAGTACGCGCCTACGGCCAGATCTTCTGATGTTGTTATTAGAGATCCTTAAGATGACTAGTTTCCTTTTCTCATGTATTTTGTACTTTTTGTTTCTGAAATTGTACTCAGTGTAATCCTTCCAATTATATAAATAAAAGAGATTTTTTATGGTCAATCAAATTTTTACCATTGTTATTATTATATATCTGCAAATAAAATAGTAAGTTCCTTGAAAAATAAAACAATCAAGCATTGCGTTTCATGCATCATTTGCATATCAGGTTTCTCTTTCGCCAGATGTCTTATTGGTATTTCTTTTGTGCTTCAGCCAAGCTGACTCATCGATACAATACATGTGCCAATCACTCAAAGATTATGGAGCATCTAGAGCAAGAGAACAAATACTTGAAGGACGAGATTTCCCGTTTGACTGCCATGATGGAGTCAGTGCTAGCCGCTCAAAGTCAGTCTTCTCCAACGCCTGCCACTCTTCCTCCTCAGAGAACTGTCATTTCCGAGGTTACTACCTCTACCATTCCTGCAATTGCTGCTCATTTTGCGCCTGACATGCCTGCCGGATTCCCGTGAGGAATGCCGCCCAATTTCGTGCCTGAAGGTTTTATGCCTACTTTCGCTTCCATGTTGGCATCTAGCCCGGTCATGTATGTGTCACCACCTGTTGTGCATACTCTACCTCATGTGGAAGACACCATCTATCATTCTGAGCCGTCTGGGGGCCTTGATGTGTATGAGAAGATGGACGAAATGAAAGATCAATTCCTTGAGCTGCGTAAGGAGTTGAAAATATTGAGGGGTAAAGATTTGTTTGGGAAGAGTGTTGCGAAACTTTATTTGGTTCCAAATGTGAAAATCCCGGTGAAGTTCAAAGTACCTGACTTTGAAAAGTATAAGGGGAATACCTGTCCACTCAGTCATCTTGTGATGTACGCTAGAAAGATGTCTACTCAAACCGATAATGATCAGTTGTTGATCCATTATTTTCAAGACAGTTTGGTCGGTGCCGCGTTGAGATGGTACATGGGCTTGGATAATGCGAGCATCCGCACATTCAATGAGTTGGGTGAATCATTTATGAAGCAGTACAAATATAATATGGACATGGCACCAGATAGAGATCAGTTTAGGTCATTATCTCAAAAAGACAAAGAGACATTTAAGGAGTACGCTCAAAGATGGAGAGAGCTTTCCGCTCAGATTACCCCTCATTTGGAAGAGAAGGAGATGACCAAAAAAATTCTCAAGACCCTGAGCTCATTTTATCATGAGCGGATGATTTCCAGTGCCCCCAGTGATTTTACCGAGATGGTAAACATGGGGATGAGGCTAGAAGAAGGTGTCCGAGAGGGAAGGTTATCTAAGGAGGAAGCATCGTCCAGCAAGAGGTATGATAATAATTTTGGAAAGAAGAAGGAGAGCGAAGCTAATGCAGTGTCCGCTGGGAGGAAAATGAGGCCTCGTGTAAGAAGAAATCAACCACCCCGTCAACACCATCATCAAGTATCATTTGTGATCCTAATATTTTCTAACAATCAGTCAACATCAATTCAACAATAACAACGTCAACAACAACAGCCACAACAACGAACAAACACCTACAACAACAATACTAACAATCATCTTTAACAACAATAAAACTTTGAGAGGAAGAAGGTCTCTTTTGACCCTATTACTATGACATACACAAAATTGTATCCATCATTGGTTCTCAAGAACCTGTTGCAACCAAGAAACCCACCTCAAATCCCTGAACCACTTCCATGGTGGTATAAATCGGAACTTCGATGTGGTTTTCACCAAGGATCTCCCGGTCATGATATCGAGAACTGTTACCCTCTGAAATATGAAGTCCAAAAGCTAGTTAAAAATGGAATGGTGTCCTTTGAGGACCGTGCGCCGAATGTCAAAGCTAATCCACTATGTACCCATGGGAATTCGTCTGTTAATATAGTGGATGGCTGTCTTGGGGAGTTCAAGGTATTTGATGTACGCTTTATCAGAATGTCTTTGATGAGGATGCACAAGGATATCTGTTTGGTTAGTGATTGTGAACATGATCATAATGGTTGTTCTATTTGTAGTGTCAATCCCAGAGGTTGTATGGTTGTGAAGAGAGACATCCATAGGTTGATGGATGAAGGTTTGATTCAGATTATCCAGTCCCGTCATGTAGATGACGATGTGAATGTTATAGTACCTGTTTTCAAAACTCCTAAAAGAGTAGTAATCCAGCACGACAGCAGCAACAGTAACAACGTCAGCAACAGATCAGTATCATCGTTGGTTATACGGTTAGCGGGCCCCATCCCATATGCATCCGATTAAGCTGCCCCATATAAGTACAATGCTACCATGCTAAAGAATGGTCAAGAGGTTCCTTTACCTACGACTAGTTCTGTTGTGAGCATAGCTGATGTTACTAAGATGACCCGCAGTGGCCAAGTTTTTGGGTCGGTGTTCCCAAAGAATGTAGAGGATATATATGTTAACAAGAATGATGATACACCAGTGGTAGATTCTGCTAGTGTTCCAAAGTGTTAGTCTGGTGAATCCAGCGGTTTGAAGCCTAGCGATGATGATGAGGTGCTTCGTCTGATCAAGAAGAGTGAATTCAATATGGTGGAGCAGATGCTCTAAACCCCCTCCAAGATTTTAGCGCTGTCTCTGCTTATGAATTCTGAGGCGCACAGAGAAGCACTATAGAAAGTTCTAGAGCAAGCTTATATGGAACATGATGTTACAGTGGATCAGTTTGATCATATTGTAGATAACATCACTTCCTGCAACAATCTCAGTTTCTGTGATGAGGAACTTCCTGAGGAAGGTAAGAATCACAATCTAGCTCTACACATTTTGATGAATTGTAAGGATGACACTCTGTCAAATGTTTTGGTTGACACCGGTTCTTCATTGAATGTACTTCCGAAGTCAACTCTTTCCAGGATGTCATATCAAGGAGCTCCTATGAGATATAGTGGCATGATCGTCAAGGCTTTTGACGGTTCTTGCAAAACTTTAATCGGTGAAGTGGACCTTCCTGTGAAGATAGGTCAGAGTGACTTCCAAATTACTTTTCAAGTAATGGATATCCCCCCGACCTATAGCTGTTTATTGGGAAGGCCATGGATACATGAAGCAGGAGCCGTTACTTCAACGTTGCATCAGAAGCTGAAATTTGTCAAGAATGGGAAGCTTGTTATTGTTGGTGGGGAGAAGGCTTTGTTGGTGAGCCACCTATCATCTTTATCTTATGTAGAAGTTGGGGATGAGGTTGGAACTCTGTTCCAAGCCTTGTCTATTGTTGAGGAAAAAAGAGTTGGGGCACCTATGTCCTCATTTAAAGATGCGTAGAAGATTGTTGAAGATGGTCAGTCTGATCAGTGGGGACAGATGATAGAGGTCCCCGATAACAAGAGAAGAGTTGGTTTGGGTTTCCAACGAGGTTCATCTGTGATTAAAGCTGAAGATGCGCGACCTAGTTTCCGTAGCAGAGGGTTCATTCATGGTAATGAATAACACTTAGTTGTGGTGCTAGAGGGTGATGAAGACGAAGATTGCACCAATTTTGTGACGCATGGAAAAGCTTGCGACAATTGGATTGCTGTTGATATTCTTGTTATTATGCATTAATCTAAGTAATTGCTTTTATTCACTTTTGAAAATCCTTCTCCTATGCCTAAGGGGGAAGTGAATATTGTTTAGGCATTTTCAAATTTGATCATCAATAAAGTTTAATTCTATTCATCCACATCTATGATGTTTTATTTTACTTTTTGATTTATTTTGAAAATGGTAATCACAAAAAACATAAGTAAATAGATAATAATTGTCCATCTACATAATATTTGGTCACAATTCAATTCTCTAAAATCAAAATATCAAATCATTATGCAGGTTGGTTCCTAACCCCATTGAATACAATGATCCTTCTCCTTCTCCAAATTTTGAATTCCCTGTGTTTGAGGCCGAGGAGGAAAGTGATGAAGAAGTAAGTGATGAATTGTACTTTCTTCTTGAGCATGAAGGAAAAGCCATTCAGTCATTCGAAAAGCAGATTAAGCTAGTCAACTTGGGTTCCGAGGATGATGTGAAGGAAGTCAAGATTGGATCTCGACTGTGTCCTGAAGTGAAGAAGGGGTTGGTTGATCTTCTCTAAGAATATTCAGATGTGTTTTCTTGGTCCTATCAAGACATGCTTGAGTTGGATTCTGAGATTGTGGAGCTGATCCGCTGTCGCGCCCGGGTCAAAACGAGTAATTAGAAAAATGTAGTTTAGCGGAAGCGACAACTCGAGTATCGTATCGCAAGGATTCTCGTATTATTCTTAACCTAATGAAATCGATTTAAGGGGGGTTTATGTTTTAGTGGTCGATTTAGAAAACCAAGCAAAAAAAAAGTGATTAAAATAAGCGATTATAAAATAAGTCAATCTACTATTTTCGGTTTCCGGCTAATCACTGGTTTTTACCTACCAATTCCCTAAGCGACTTCGATGTCTATTCGATTCAATTTCGATTGAAAAATGCAATAGATATATGATAGATTTATATTCCTATATTCCGAATTAAGCAAGCAGATAAATACAATCGTGAATTAAGCAAACACGATTTACAAACGCAATTTAACAACAAAGCGACGAAAATGTCGATTAATAGTTAGGAATGCAATCATACGAATTTAGTCAAAACCATTCCACAAAATACATATTAAGCAAATGCAATTTTATAGAATAGAATTGAAAGAGAGCGAAATTAAATTGATAGAATAAAAACCTCAAAGCCTTGGAAATTCAGTTACAGCAGATTGACTCTAGGAGATTAGTTCTTCTTCATGATCGCACAAAAGCAAAACGAAAATTGTGAATAATGTGTGTTTGCAATAGTACCATGGCTGCCCTTTTAAACAGAATAAGGGTTTCACTTATAATTCAAACTAGGCCGGAAAACCTAAATTTGACCCAACAAATGGCCCAAAAGAAATTATTTCCTAAAGTATGAAACTTCAACGAATTATTTTAGACGTCTTCACTCTGAATCAGCTTTTGGCTTCAACATAAAAGTTGTATCCCTTTCTCTTAGCTTTCCATCGCATGTTAGAATGCATAAAACGACATCCCGTAGCTCAAGTTATGATCTAAATAGTCAACAGGTGTCAAATAGCCGCTAAAACTGAAAATAGCAAACGAAAATAGATTAAAGGCAAACATGAACTTAAATCTAAAAACATACTAAAATATTAAAATAATTAAAATAAACTAGATAAATGCCTAAGTACAATTATATAAGAATGTGCATCAAAATGCACTGATCAAATTTCCCCACACTTGAACTTTTGCACTCCGAGAAAAATTACAATTTCAAAACAAAAGGAAAGAAAATAGAGCATGCACTTCCAAAATTTTCAAGATACAAGGTATAAGCATAATTATAAGTCTAAGCTTCAAGAATATGATGTTAGTAAGCAACTTTTTGTGACATTCAAAGAAGATAGAAAAATAGATTACCAAAAAGTATATCAACAGCAGTAAGATCCTCACAGGATATAATTCACTCAACTCTCAAGTGTTTAGATTAACTGTTTACACTCAAAGCACAACATGAAAATTAGTACTACCATAAGCTTGAAAAGACTCTAACATCCACAATTGAAATACATGAACACAAAGATCAAAAGGACTTTTATTTGGTTGTAACGTGGCCAAGGTAAGGGTGAGATAAATCTTAAGGGGTACTAGGCTAAAATTCAAAGAGATAAAAGAGACTTGAAAGAAACTGCAAGAGTTGAATTTATAAAATATTTCATTCACTTGAACAACTTTATAGCAATTGTTTTCTCTTCTCCTTCCTCTTTTTATTCATTTCTTTTCGAAGGAGTATGTATTGACATGTATTAAAATATTACAAACATAATTCCATTTTTTTCTTCCTCTTATCCTTCTATTTTTTCTTCCTCTTATCCTTCTATTTTTTCATTCCTTTTTTTTCTTTTCTATTTTCTTTTTCTATTTTTTTTTCTTTTTCTGCCATCTTCTGAAATATTACAAACATAATTATTCAACCCCACACAACTCCAAACAAGACTCTTTCAACCCTTTGAATAGGGTGATAATATTGTTTTTCACTTCTCGGCTTGTAATGAGTTTTAAACAAAAAAGGGAGAATAGGCTCAATGGGGTTTCAAACAAAGGATGAAATTATTTCAGGGTTGACTTTTTGGCTAACTGGCTAAAAAAACAAAAAAACAAAAACAAAATTATCTTTATCATATCAGTGTGCACAAGTAAATAACAACATCAACAAGAGTCAATTCAAGTTCTAGAGACTAATAGACATGAGTGAATCACACAAGAAAGAAAGAGATGGATTTTTTTATGTTATCCATATAAGGCACAAAGCTCACCAGGGTTAATGATCTACTGCTAACGATATACAATTTAGAGTCTAGTCCTACCTATCATATTAAAAATACGCAGCAAATTTTTCACATCACACCACAAGACTTTAGTCAAGAGAACTAAGAAAAATACTCATAATTGTAACTCAAAAACCAAAGGAAAAAGCATGTAATTTTTTTAAGAAAGCCAACAAAAACCAAAACAGAGAAAAACTAAAAACAAAACAAAGAAACAAAACAAATAAATGGTTCCCTCCCCCACATTTAAAACATACATTGTCCTCAATGAAAGAACGTAAATATAAATAAGAGTGAGAGAAAGAAAAGAACACACCCGAGGAGTCAAGGCGGATAAATGATCGCATAAGTAGTCTTTCCCAAAGAGAGCTCTTCTACAGTCTCTTCTTCCAAAGTCGGCTTCTCATGGAGTAGCTTTGGGTAGTGTCCATTGACCTTGAAATTTTGATTAGTGCATTTGTCTTGTATTCTAGGATCACAGAAGTATCTTCGATAAGTAAAAGTGTTGAATGGACACGTGAAAGTGATCTCCTTTTTTACAACATCAAGAATTAAAGGATTATGGGGCTGCTTCACTATTTTTGTTTCATCTTTAAGTGAGATCCTATGCATACATATGGATGAGCTAATATCACGAGTCTCAGCCAAGGTCCATCCAATTCCCTTGTTATATTTCTGCTTAAGTTGAAGCTTTGATGAATAATATGAATCTTCGGGAAGTGGTTTAGGCTCTAAAGAATGTGGTTGTTCAATGGATGGTATGTTTGGGGCAGCCGGAATGTCAAGAGCTTCATCCACATAAACAACTTCGTTTATACTATCATCCTGCAAGGCAACATCAATCTCAGCACAAACAACACAAAGGTTAGTGTCAGTACAATTATCACATGAATAAACATCATCAAACCCAGATAGAGATGGAAAATCAAGTGAAAACAATTCAGAAAAAGTGTCATCAACCAACTCAGAGATCAATTCAATATGAAAAACAGAATGCTCCTCCAAGGGATGTTTCATGGCATCGAAAATGGTAAATTTTGCGACAATGTCACCAAATTCCATGGACATGGTTCCATCGTCGACATCAATTTTTGTTTTCTCCGTTTTCATGAACGGTCTGCCTAAAATGATAGGTGGTCTTCTTGAATTTGTTCCTTCATACATGTCCAGAATGTAGAAATCTGCAAGAAAAATCAAGTCATTAACTTGAACAAGCACATCTTCCACTACTCCAATAGGGCGAGCATTACTTTTGTTCGCTAGTTGAATGATTAAACTTGTATGCTGTAAAGGACCAAGATCAAGGTTATTATAAACATAAGTAGGAATAACATTAATGCCTGCTCCCAAATCAAGCATACAATTGTCGAATTTTCTATCCCCAATGGTACATGGAATAGCAAAAGTTCATGGATCCTTGCACTTTTGGGGTATGGCCTGATTGAGGGATGAAATAGTAGCTTTTTCAGGTGAATGTTTAGGCTGGATAAGGGATGAAATGTTTCGTCCCAAATTTACTCTCTCATTTCCCTTCAACCTTCTCTTACTTGTGCACAAGTCTTTTAGAAATTTGCATACTTTGGAACTTGCTTAATAACATCAAGAAGTAGAATGTTTACCACCACTTTTCTGAACACATCTAAAATCTCTCTCCTTGTCTCCATCATCAGTCCTTTTATTTTTCAGTATTCTATGTGAGAAGGGAACTGGTGGCACATACTCCTTCTCTTTTTCTTTTTCAGTTTCTACCACAACAAAGGGTTCAGTTTCTATCACAACGGAAGAAGGTTCAGGTGTTACCTCAAGAATTTTTTTATTTTTTTCTGGGGCTGGTTCTGTTACCTTTCCGGATCTCAACGAAATTGCACTCACATTAGCATTAGGACCTTTTGGATTTACAGTTGTTTGGGCAGGAAGTTGGTTTGATCCTTGGGCTTGCTGCATGGCATTCATCGAAGTGGCAAGCTGTCCAATCTGTGTCTGCAAAGTCTGAATACTGGAATCTGTTTGTTGCTGAAACTGGAGATTGTTAACAGCCATTTGTTTGACAAGATCCTCTAATGAAGGTCCGGAAGGTTCATAGGTGGAGACTTGAGGAGTGGTCTGTGGTTGTGGCAGGGGTATGACTAATTGTTGTTGGGTGGGCTGCTGGTTTCCATATCGAAGGTTTGGATGGTTCCTCCAATTGGGATGATATTTGTTGGTGGACAAGTCAGGAATGTTGTACCCTCTCGAATTGTTGCTTTGGTTGAAAAAGTTAGCTGCATATGCTTGAGGCAACTGAGTGACCGAATCATCTTGAAGAATAGGACACGTGTCAGTAGAATGTTCAGTAGAAGTACAAATACCATACAACTTTGTTGTTTGAGGTTTACTCACTTCCATTTGTTTCACTAAAGAAGTAAGCTCTTCAATTCTGGTTTGCAAAGCCTTGTTGGAAGAGGAAACCTGAATGTCATTCACACTTTTTGTTTGGACCATAGAATTATTTATGGTTGTGAATTATTAGGAGTTGAGTGACATGTTCTCAATCAGGGCTTTAGCAGCAACTAGAGTTTTATCAACAAGTGCTCTACCACTAGAAGCATCAAGAATGTTTCTATCCATTGGTAACAATCCCTCATAGAAATACTGAATAAGTAGTTGTTCGATAATTTGATGTTGAGGGCAGCTGGATACTAATTATTTGAATCTCTCCCAATACTCAGCCAATGACTCATTTCCCTGTCTAATACCACATATTTCTTTTCGGATTGATGCAACCCTAGAGGAAGGAAAGTATCTCTCTAGGAAGACTATCTTCAAATCATTCCAAGTTGTGATAGAATTCGACTCAAGATAATATAACCAATCCTTGGCAGCACCCTGTAGTGAAAACGGGAAGGCTCTCATCTTGATGTGATCTTCGGTGATTCCTTCAGGTCTCAATGGTGTAGAGCAAACAACCTGAAATTCCTTAAGATGCTTATGCGGATCCTCACCTGCAAGACCACTAAACCTTGGCAACAAGTGTATTAAACCAGATTTCAACTCAAAAGGAACAGTA